>NC_141066.1:32686599-33281599 GCF_041138505.1 Cibotium barometz
GGTATCTCCATTAAATTGAAGAAAACTTTTAATTTCTCATGATTTTCTTTTGGCAACCATAGTTCATTTTTGCTTTGCACACTAAAGTAATCCCCAGGGGGTCCATGAAAGAATATGTAAGATAGCACGTGCGTTCAATAGAAGGGGTTTTTTCTCGAATGGACTTACATAAATATTTACAAACATAAGGGGTTTTTTAATTGAAAAAGTGAAAATTTCCATACATAAGGGTTAGTTTTATTACCAAAATCCATACATAAGGGTTATATTTAATATACAAAAATTTATTAATAAGGGTATTTTTAAATACCCCTTGAACGCACGTGCTAAGGTAGTGTTTACATAGTCGACCCCCCGGGAAGTAATATGGATGATTGGATAAGATATTATGATTTAATGCTCTATTTAGGTCAAGCTTAATCTTTCTATTCAATGCTCTATTTAGGTCAAGCTTAATCTTTCTAGCTTTTGACCCTTTACAATTTCACTTTAATTACACTTAATAATAGTCGACCCCCCGGGAAGTAATATGGATGATTGGATAAGATATTATGATTTAATGCTCTATTTAGGTCAAGCTTAATCTTTCTATTTAATGATCTATTTAGGTCAAGCTTAATCTTTCTAGCTAATGCTCTATTTAGGCCAAGCTTAATCTTTCTAGCTTTTGACCCTTTACAATTTCACTTTAATTACACTTAATAATAAATTTTAGCACATCACCACATTATTCAACTATCAAGTTATAGAATCTAATCATTGTAGATTGTACTTTGTATACTTTAAGCTTCCCTTTGATGGTGCCTTTAAGATTGCCTTTGAGAGTGCCTTTGAGCTTGTCCATCTCCACTTTATAAAAATACCTTGAGCATCATTGGGTGTGAGAGACTTGCTATACAAACTATGGCTATGTTCTTAGAGATTGATTTAAATTTATAAGATTAGAGTATAGACTTTACCATGCCTTTTGTGAGTACTCTTGAAATTGTTATATCGACTTTAATTACACTTAATAATAAATTTTAGCACATCACCACATTATTCAACTATCAAGTTATAGAATCTAATCATTGTAGATTGTACTTTGTATACTTTAAGCTTCCCTTTGATGGTGCCTTTAAGATTGCCTTTGAGAGTGCCTTTGAGCTTGTCCATCTCCACTTTATCAAAATACCTTGAGTATCATTGGGTGTGAAAGACTTGCTACAAACTATGGCTATGTTCTTAGAGAGACTGATTTAAATTTATAAGATTAGAGTGTAGACTTTACCATGCCTTTTGTGAGTACTCTTGAAATTGTCATATCGACTTCATCATCTAGATTGGTAAACATTTGTCTAATGCTCTTGCATGCTCTGATTCGATGCTTCCATTAACCACCTTCAATGACTAATTTATCAATTGTCCTAATAGACTCATTTTCTCTAACATAGTTTGTATCTTTCTATTCCTTCATTCCAAACTCTGCATCTTAATAGACAATTGAGCATTTTCTACTTGAACAGCATGCACTGCATCCTGTAATTTACCACATACTTTCCTTCTCAATCAACACATTTAAGAGTTGCATAATCCTTGATTTCTTGTTCCTTAGTTGGTGTTGAGCATATGTACAAACACTATGTGCTTGGTTGACAAGTCTTTTTATGTATTCTAACAAACCAGCATGGGCCTCACATACATACTTAATGAAAGATGTTAATCTTGAAAATTGAGGAGGCTATTGAGTAAGAGGATCAAGTGGATATAGTGATCCCTCTACCAAAGATCAACATGTTTTTTACATGTATTTGCTTGCTATTGCATCACTATTTGTTGCACCATACTTGCTTATGTCCTCTTATGTAAATATACTAAACATCTAATTGAAAGTATATATCTATTTTTCTGTTTCTTTATGTATCCTATGTAAAAAAAAATACATACAATCAACCATAAAACTTACAATAGTACATATAAGAAATTCACTCATTATTTACACTTAAATCTTAATTTAAAAACATGACAGTATTCTTTAACATCAAACTAATAGAATATAATGCTGAAACTCATTAAAATTTAAACTTAACAGAGTAGTAAACCATAATAGTAGCAATAACAACATATTAAATCATAATATTAAGAACATCAATTAAAGAATAACATCAAGCTTAATAATTAAACATTTTAAGAAAATTACCATAACATTATACATAATATTAGATCATCTCAATAAAGCAAAGTATAATATTGAACATAAATATGTAAGAAAAACCAAACCTTCATATAGCTTTCTTCTCCTTTGGAGTTGTAGCATAGTAGATATCTCTAAACAAAAATATTAATAAAGAGAAGGCTGAGTTTTTAGTTCCAACCAAATGATGGCACTAAAAAATCAACACACCCTTCATCATCAATCTTGGTCTCTGTGTTATGTTTTCAAAATGGTTTCATGATTGAGAATATCAGTGCCATTAATGTGGGAATGGAGGGAAAGGAAGACATGAGCAAAAAATAGAGGTAAGCTGCATAAATTGAAGGCCATACATAGAGATTCATAACCCTAAAAAAAAGAACCTTGAAGACGTAGATAACTTAAAAACATAATGGTTAAACAAGAACATATAAACTAAGTCTCAAAGTAAAAAAATAACTTGTAAACTAAATAAAAACAGGAGAAAATGCATAGAAACACTCTTTTTGCCCTAATCTAGGCATGGATAAAAAATAATTCTAAAATTTAAAACTTAATTGAAATGTAAAAAGAGCTTAAATTCGTCAAATTTCACGGGATTTGAAAGGGAAAAGCTGGGAGGTTAGTTAAGAGGGTCACATTAACCAAGCTGCATACATTTTGAGTTGAAATAAAAAAATATTTTTTTAAATCTTCAGAATCTAGTCCCAATCTTGGATAAAGATATTATCAAAATAAAAAAATAGGTGAATCTATTATATTAGCTAAAACATAATCTCTCAGATCCTAAAAGGAGAGAGAGAGAGAGAGAGAGAGAGAGAGAGAGAGAGAGAGAGAGAGAGAGAGAGAGAGAGAGAGAGAGAGAGCCAATACTTTATAGTTCTTTTTGCACTTTTTCTTTATTCATCATTGAAGAGAGAGAAGGCTCTTATAGGGTCCTGTTTTGAGTCATGGTTTTTCCTAATGTGCTGTGAACATTGATTACCTACTTAGTGTTGAAAATACAAGTGAATAGGGTGTGTGCGAGAACAAGCCCTTGGTTAAGGCTGTAAAAGAGAATGAGTAAATGTGAAAGAATCTGTGAAACGGTGAGAAGAATCTACTGGGAGAGAATAAAGGGTAGCATGAGAAGATTTAGGAAGTGTGGAGATATTCTGGGAAGTGTGGAGATATTTTGGGAGATATTCTGGGAAAAGTGAAGAGGTGGAGAGAATCAGGGAAAAGAGGTGGAGCGAATCAAGGAGAAATCAGTTTCAGGGCCAGAATTTTTCGTCGGATTTGTCTTTCTCATGGGTGGAATTTGTCTTTCTCACGGGTGGAATTTTCTGCTAGAATTGCCTTTCATGGCCGAAATTTTTCGCCAGATTTGTCTTTCACGGTTGGAATTGCCTTTCACGGCCGGAAATTTTTTGGCTGGATTTGCCTCACGGCCAAAATTTTTCATTGGATTTGTCTTTCATAGCCAGGATTTTTCGCCAGTATTGCCTTTCATGGCCAGGATTTTTCACCGGAATTGTCTTTCACAGAGCCGAAAATTTTTGGCCGGATTTGCCTTTCACGGGCCGAAATTTTTCGTCGGATTTGCCTTTCACGGCCGGGATTTTTTGCCAGTATTGCCTTTCACGACTGTGATTTTTCACTGGAATTGCCTTTCACGGCCGCGATTTTTTTTGCAGGAATTGCCTTTCTCATGGGGCTGGAATTTTTCGTCGGATTTGCCTTTCACGGTCGAGATTTTTCACGAGAATTGCCTCACGGTTGGAATGTTTTTGCCGAAATTGCCTTTCACAGCCGAAATTTTTCGCCGAATTTGCCTTTCATTGTTGCCGGAATTTTTTTAACCGGATTTTCCTTTCATGGCCGGAATTTTTCACCGGATTTGCCTTTCACGGTCGGTTTTTTTTGGGGTCTAATGGGAAATACGAATATCCCTTTTTTGGGGGAGAATATTTTTTGAATTTTCCTCTTTTACACTAATCAAGAACTCTAATTAACCATTAATCCTTAATTAATTCACACAATTGAGCACATCATTTGAGAGAGTAAGGGAATTCTAATCTTTGTGCATCAATAATTGTGTAAATTAATCTAAATTAGAGGATTAATTAGACTCTTAATTATAGTCTCCTCGTTTAAGACAAAATAAAGCAGAGAGTCAAATTTCTCCAATTGATCAAAAAATTGATGTGATTAGGTGTTTTGATACATTTAGATGCTCTCAAAACACTCAAAAACCCTAATTTCGACTACTCATATGATTAATTTAGATCCCAATTAACACATTTTCTAAATTTTTGGCCTCTTGAACATGATTAATCACCCTTAATGATAAAAACGAGTCCATTAAGAGAAATTAGCCAAATTCAAGGGTTTGTTGATCGTTTTAACAAATTTTTTGAAAGATTAAGCTACTCCTAATGCTTACTAACACTCTAATCCAAATAATTTCAACAACAAACACACAATTAAACTAGAATAAATAATCTTAGTTCTATGTTTAACACTAAAGAGAGCTAACATTCACTAAAAATTACATTCTATTGCATTGTTTGATGCAATGGATGCAAACTAAGCCTAATACAAACTATGTGCAAGCCCTAAGAACATGAAAAATCACAAAAACAACAAATTAATCTAAAAATTAAGCAAAAAGCATTCTTTTCAAAAATAAAAAAAGAGAGCTATTCTACACCAAATCTCACACAAATCACTATCAAATCCACATCTTTTTCATGGGGAACCATTAATCAAGATAATGGGCAATGGGTTATGCGTAGATTAGAGGCAAAACGATGGAAAAAGCCAAGGGATGGCTCCCTGACAGCGGTGCTAAAAATGTTATGGCTCACCCTAACCCTCCTTGAAACATATCCAAAAAGAGATTACCTGGTGAACCACAACTGTCTCGTGAGGATCTTTTCAATGGCCGAGTTCGTAACCCTTGAGGTCTCCAAGCTCTAAAACTCCTTGAGAAGCAATTCCACCGCGTCTCCCGCGAGCGTTGTCACACCGCCGCGTTGCACTATGGGTCCTCGTCTCTCCTCTCACCTCACTTCACTCACACACACTCACTAGCATGCATTAGGGAGAGAGATTAGCAAGACTCATTTGCACAATGGGAGAGTATGTTGTATTATGAGAGAAATTCACTTATATACATGGCCATAAGTGTTCACACTCACTTAAACTGTTGTTGCTCGAGCACTTTAGGCTCATAAGAGGCCTAATGCTATTACAATGACTACTCTCATAATATATCCATGAAGTATATCACTTAGGACTTCATCCTAACTTGCTACCATAGGCTCTTGAAGTGGGAATCATTATAAATACTCTGTCACACCATTACGGGCACCTGTCCAAGTTGTAGCTTTGGACACTGTTGCTTCATATCTTGAATGTATGACTCTTTGGTGTATCTACCGTGACTCCTTGATGTAAGATAATGGTGGTAGCTCTTGTTCTTGTTAATCTTAGAATTGGATTGACAACTCCTCTATGCATGCATAGAGCATAGAGCAACATGCATACTCTATGCTTTTTATGCATGCATAGAGCATAGAGCATGTATACTCTTTATGCATGCATGCTCTTTATGCATGTATGCTCTATGATTTATGCATGCTCTATACTCTATGCATGCATAGAGCATGCATACTCTTTTTGAGTTAGGGTTGGGCTTTAAAAAACACACAATATGATTAATTCATGTGTCTTCTTTAATTTTTTTGTTTTATTTATGATGTGTTTATCATGGTACAATTTTCCCTAGCATGTATCCATCTACTAGAGTATCTTAGTGGAAAAATAAATGTTTATCATGGTACACTTTTCCCAGCATTGTATCCATCTATTGGCGTATCTTAGTGGAAAAATAAATGTTTATCATTTTGAAATTAGGGTGGAGATATTTGAAAACAATAATACCAGTTCTTTGGTAGCCCAATGGATATTCTTTTATGATTTTGTGTTTGATGTGCCATCTCATAATAATGATATATACAAATTCTTAGAACCCATACCACTCCTGTCCTTATCTTCTTTACAATGGCCACCAACACTTAGCATAGACCTAATAGAATCTTATAGAATGAAGCTTGATGTGGAAGCTTCTATGAAACCAGCTAATACTGGCTCAGAAGATGCTCACTTGAGGTGATTTATTCCATTAAGCTATTTCGCATACTTATTTGTAGCTTGTGAAGGTTTGTAGAAAATGAAAATCACAGTTGCATGCAAGGCTCCAAGCGAGGATTAGATGGTCCACTTGATGGTGGGGGCAATGAATGGGATACAAAGAGAACCAATCAGGAGGATATAGTTGAATGTCAAGTGACCAAATCTGATGTTACTTTTAGGTAATAACTTATCCCAAATGTAAATTTATGCATATTCTCTAAGAAATTATCCTCACTTTATTTTTTTTAAAAAGTAGGTGTGTTGTTTCTTGACAAACATTATGCATGTAGTTAAGTACAGAGAAGATGGAGGCTTGTCTCAGAGGTGATGGGTTAAGCTTATGTCAAGACACTTGAGGTCCTGAGCATTTTATAATGGTGGATGTCGTGGTGGGCTAGGGAGGCCATGACACAATTACAATTAGTGTGGAGGGAAATTAGCCTATTGTATTTCTTAGGGAGATATTCCACTGGTGTTAAAAGCGATCCACCTACAAATTTATATTTCAAGTAGATGGTAGGAATGTCAGGAGTATATGCGAGAACTCCATGCTCTGTGCACAATGTATTGCTCCCCATATGTTTAAGATTGTGGAATCCTTGTAATGAGCATCTAGCTATTTTTTATTGATAAAATGAAATGTGTTATTAATGAAATGAAGTGTCTTTGTCTATTCTCTATATATTTTCAATAATAATAATAATAATAATAATAAAACTATAACTATGAGTGAATAAGTATTATGATAATTATAAAGATATTTTTAACCATAAATATAAATAGAAAGAAAATTATAACTATATTTATAAATAATACATATTAGTATAAAGATAAGTTTAATTATAAGTATAAAGATAAGTTTAGTGTAAGTATAAATACCAGTAACTAGGGCTCATCTCATATTGTATTCTCCTACTCTCATGAGAGGGTGAAGGTAGTCATAAGAAGGTGGTCTCAATAGAGTGCTAGCACATGTCTCCCCACATCTTCACATAGGATGCTTTTATCACGTGGATCTCTAGTAATCGTGATATGATCACCTTGGGGACCAAATCTACCCAAGGTTTTTCTCATGATGCTTTCATCAAATGGATCTCTAGCACTCGATATGTTCACCTTGGGGACTCGATCTACCCAAGTTTTTACAAGAGCATCAAGCTAGAGAGCTTGTTTATCGCTCTCTAGAGCCTACCAACACAGTGCATGCTATGTTTTGTGTGGGATGTCATGATATCACATTCTCTATACCCTACTCTAGCTCTTGTTGCATACCTTTGGAATCCATCTTTTCCATGAAGAGTGGAGATAATCATGGTCAAGACAGCACTAGCACCATGTCTGCACACAACCTCCACCCCTACCTCTCTCCCCTTGCCTAAACACTTTTATAGGTTGGCCCAACCTCACATTATTTACATGGAATATAATTGTTTTTCCAAACATATCTATAAAGTAGAACCCCAACAAATCCAGTCTACTATTGGGTTTTTAGGATATTGTACAAAGAGCCTATCTTGATTGATATAATCAAATGGGATATTGAACTCTATTCTTAAAACTATTGGGTTTTTAGGATATTGTATAAAGAGCCTATCTTGATTGATCTAATCAAATGGGATATTGTTTTTTCTATTTACATTTTGTGCTCTGATTTTTGAGGAGTAGCCTCCTTAGGATGAGCCTAGAGATCACCATTTGACATACACAAAGAGGGAGCCAATCGAGACGGCTCTTTGGACCCATGCACAAGGAGCATGTTACTCAAATCATGCATGAAATCTCGGACAAGGCAAGAGAATGTGGCCTTCGTGAGATGAGTAGCTCTATCGTCTTTTGGTACTTCTTGATTTTGTGGAGACGGATGGTGTTGGGATTCACTAGCATTTCTAATGCATCCGAGGTGGTCAACTCTCGTGCTGATTTGCTTGGTGAAAACCATGGTCTTGAAGAGGAGAAATGAGCAACTCACATTTATATCCCCAAAATTAACTATTTTTAATTTTTTTAATTTGATTACTCAAAAAAATTACCCAAAACCATCCATTGCTCCAAATAGTTTGTAACTTGATTCTAGGAATCATCATGAGTGGACCATGCACCACAAATTGTTTTGGGCCTATCTTAGCCCTATAGGCCCCCTAGCCTAAAAAAGCAAGCCCCAAGTTGGCAACCTTTGACTGGGGGGCCTACAAGGCTTAGATGAGCCCCAAATTGTTTTTGGTCCATGGTCCACTCATGATGTGTCCCTGCATTAGGTGTTTTGTTCCATTTTGAAAAACTTGTCAAAAAACTTAAGATTTTGTCATATTTTATGTAATCGTCAATCGAAAATTAAAAAAAGCATGCTTGTATTGCACTTCATGCTTAATATTAAATAAAAAAAATGCAATCTTATCTCCTATTTCATGTTTGATCAAAAATTTAAAAAATTATGTCTGGATTGTGTTTTGTACCTAATTAAAAATTAAAAGGTCGCTTGTGTCATGTTTTGTATTTGATCAAAAATATAAAAGAATGTTTGGATCATATTTTGTGCTTAATTGAAGTTAAAAGATCGAGCTTGCATCACACTATTTGCACATATATGATGGCACATCGCTTCAAAGATCATGCATGATGACATCAAACACTACAAGTGCTTTCACATTGATAATTTACAAACTATGCGCAACACTTCAATCGTGTATTCACTCATTTTCTGGTTTCTTCATTGATATCTTGTCCACACTTATCCTTTGGATTAAATACTTATGTTGGATTGATCACTCCTCTTGAGTAGTGTCAAAAGTTTACTCTATTGTTTCATCAAAACTGCAAGGCATATCTTCTTGTTTTAGTAAATAGAAAATCTGAGACCACACACCAAGATTAGAGATAGAAAATATGAGACCACTCACCAAGATGAGGTTTTGCATGTCAAACCAAATTTCATGCATCCTTTAGTACTCTCTCTCTGTAGCTTCTCACTTGCCACCCGCTCACCCGCTAACCTCTTAACCCCATCTTTGGTTAAGTCCGAGAGTTCTAGATCCATAAGCTATTTGCTTAGCTCTCAATCGGTCACGTTACCATAGTGCACATAGAAGGTACCCATATTCATTGTGCTATTTATTTATAAGAAATAGAACTCAAGCTTGCGTTGTGTTTTTATTATTTGATCAAACATTTAAAACATCTATGCTTGGATCGTGTTTTGTACTCGATTGAAAATTAAAAGATCGGTTGAAAGTAAAGATCATGCATGACATCAAACATTACAAGTTCTTTCACATTGATATATATAAATATAGTACATTGCATCTTACAACACACATAGAATTACTACACAATAAAAATGGCAATTCACAAGCACACACATATAAATTGAGCACATACTCCCTAATGACAAGCATCCTCTTCGCTATTCAAAGCATGTCATGGGTTAAAATTAAAGGCATCAGCATTGTTATGAAGCCTTTAGATAAGCCCCATATCCTTGTCCTTGTTAAGAGTGATGTGCCTAGCATGGATGGCTACCAATTGGCCATCATGCAACAAATTAACCAAGTAAGCTTCAACCTGCTTCCTAGATAGCAAATCAAGTAAGACTCGGCTCATCCATCACTCAACCTCATTAACACCATTATTAGCTAGAGCAAAAAAACCTAGTAAGAGATCATTTCTTTAGGTCTTATAATACATCTCTCACCAACCTTGAGAACGGTGCCTTTAGTATGAGTAGATCGGTAGTCTTTTGGTACTTCCTTATTTCGTGAAGAGCGCGAGGAGCTTTAGCACTCACTCCCTAGCAAGAAGTGGATTGTGGGTATGCTCACTATCGATGCCATGGAAAGGATTCTGTTCATGTGTTAAAGTGGGCACTCTGGTGGGATTCCTTCAAGAACTTTTTTTTGTGTGCACCTTGCTGGGATTCCTTCTATTGAAAGCAAGCTAGAAGAGTGGAGAGAAATGAAGTAAGGGTGGTTTCAATGAAGGGTGTTCTCTAACTGTTGAATTCTCAAACTATGTTTTTCTCACAAGACATATTTCTCTCTGAATTTCTTGTATCCCATTAGACTTGGAAATCTTTTCCTCTAACGTTATCTCTATCTTCATGTACCACCATTGGAGTAATTGTTTCATGGAATTAACATTAAGGACTCCACCGCCATGAGTTTTTGCCTTGTGTAAACTTCCTTCGTTTTGCAAAGTAAGGACCATGAGCCTTAATCATAAGCAATGTATCCACAATTAGCCTCCAAATTAAATGTGTAATTTTTCAATATTAACTTCAAGACAACTCTTACCATATAATGTGTGATGCTTCTTGAAGTCTAACCCTTTGTCATTTACTTGTAAAATGTACTCACCACTTCCTTAAATTCTTTGGCATTATTTGATGTTATTTTCATCTTCTATAAAAGTTGTGCCAATTTGTCAAGTGCAATCCACACATTTTCCTTTCCATTTTCTATCATCTCTTTCTTGAGTTCTCAACTAATTTGCATGGTGTTCTCTAGCTATTGAATTCTCAAACCGTGTTTTTCTCACAAGGCATATTGCTCTCTGAATTGCTTGTGTCCCATTGGACTTGGACATCTTTTGCTCTAGCCTTCTTGTACCACCATTGGAGTAATTGTCTCATGGAATTAACATGGAATTAACATGGACATCTCATGGAATTAACATCAAGGAATCCACCCCATGATTTTTTACCTTTTGGAAAACCGTAGCTTGCTTGCCAATGAGATTTCTCCATGCCTTATGTAAATTTCCTTCTTTACAAAGTAAGGACCATGATCCTCAATCATAAGCAATGTATCCACAATTAAACTCCAAATTAAATGTGTAATTTTTTCAATACTAACTTGATAACTCTTACCATATAATGTGTGATGCTACTTGAAGTCTAACCCTTTGTCATTCACTTGTAAAATGTACTCACCACTTACTTAAATTCTTTGGCATTATTTGATGTAAATTTCATCTTCTGCAAAACTTGTGCCCATTTGTCAAGTGCAGTCCACACATTTTCCTTTGCTATCCTTCATTGCTTTAATCACTCAGGAATGGCCATGTACAATTTCTTCCATGCATCATACCTCTATGGTTGTTGAACTAGCAAGTTACCATTTACAATTCATAGTGCAATGAGGAATTTACATGCCTTTGCCCCTCCAAAACATGGTTTACAAGGTAAATTTTTAGTCCCTCTTGATTTCTTCTCATCCTTCTTGAGAATAAATTTATCATTAAACTTCACATTCTTAAATTATGTAAAATTTAACAATTACGCATTCAAAGTACCTATACCCTGGTATAGTTTCTATATATTAATTTGTGAAGGTTTAAAAATTTATCCATGGTATATATTTTAAATATTTAAATCTATAGAACTTTAAAATTACACACACACACACACACACACACACACACAATATTTTTAATGTGCTTATATATATATATATATATATATATATACATTAAAAAGTACATATATATTTATACATACAAGTAAAAATATATTTTAATAATTTATATTTTTTTTAAATTTAAATATACATTGATTTAATTTTTATATGAGTAATAATTTATAATTTAGTTCACTTGTTATTTATTAGATTTTGGTTCTTTTTGTGAGATTGAATTTAATTAATTAATTACTTTATTATTTCCTAAATAATAATTCATTAGAAATAGTAAATACTCTTATATTTAATTTTATGAAATATACTTAATAAAGACTATTATTTAATGCATGTCCTTTTACTTTAACTAACTTTTACTCGTATCTTAAAATATATACTCTTGCATTTAAAACTAGGTCACCTGGGTTCTTTGTACTTTGGTTAAGGTTGAGAATGGATTACTAACCATTACACATTTCAAGTCATTTTTAGTAATTGGTCCATCTTTTGGATTTAAAAGTCTTATGGCCATGCAAGTAGAAAGGGCATCCAAACTTGCTAGTTCTCTCCCAGTAGTGTGAAATCGGTAGGTCTAAAGAACAATACAAATTAAAGAATTGAGTAGTATTTGAAAGCTCTTGCTTACCTTTTCATGATGGATCTTGCCACCTTGATGAATGAAGAAAGAACTCAATGTCTACAATAATTGGACACAAAGAATGGAGTCATGGATGTGAGTTGAGATCACCTATGCAATGCTTTCAATTTGTCTAAGAGCTCTATCATTCTTCACCAACTTTTTGATAGTAAGATTGAAGATCTTTCATTTAAGGTTCCTAGTGTTTCCATTGGTGAAGATAGTTTAAAGTGGACATCCAATTTGGGGATTCTTTCATAGTTAGAGGAGTGAAGCTTGTAATTGAGAGTCCCATTGAATCCAAAAGAGCCTCAATGTTTTCAATCAGTGTTGTGCCTTTATTAATGAAACTTCCTACCAATAGTGTTTTGTGTAAGGTGTTGGATTTGGTAACTACCATTCAAGAAGTAGATGAACTGCCTTCCAAGTATGATGGGATTATTTTATTTGAGATTCCTCCTAAGGAGCAGTTGTACAAAATTGAAGGGATAGAAAGAAAATGCGATAGTCATGTATGGACATATGAGATCACCATCAATATGACTGGATTTAATGATGTGGTCAGAATAAGAAGATGTGGTGGGCATCTAAAATAAGAAGATACTAATTTAATAAGATTTTAATTTGTTTTGTCTTTGTGCTTTCTCCATTAATAAGTTGGCTAATTATTTTATTATCTTGTTATTTGACAAGGTTGGCATGTTGGAAAAGGGAAGCACAAATCGAAAGTGGATCTTTTGTAGAGTGGTATGAAATTATCTTTTGTAATTGAAGAGGAAGTGTGCTTATGGCTACTTCAAGAGCATGGTATTCCCAGGCCAACTAACATACTTGTCTTTTGAACAAGGAAGTGTGCTTATGACTACTTCAAGAGCATGGTATTCCCAAGCCAGCTAACATTATTGTCTTTTGAACGATGTTATAACTTTAAAATGTCTACAAAAAGATCAGGGAGGAGTGGTGTGGATTTGGTCAACAAAATGAGGCCAAGAGGGGAGTGTGATCAATTGAGTGTGCACTCATAAAAGTGAACATTGGCATGCTATGAATGCCACTTACACGTGTATAGCGATCATAAAGAAAATGCAACATAAATGTTGCATATGTGCATTTTTGAAATTCAACCTGATGTGTACACATGTCATACACTAAAACCATAAACATGACTTTTACAATCGATTGTTTAGTAAATCGTTTAAACAGCAACACATGGGAAATACATTTTTGCCCTCCCTCAACCCTAGGCAAAAATCCCTTGTGGATGGAATTTGCCTTCTTTTTTTTTTTGGGGAAATATAATTTATAAACTATCCAACTACATATACAATAGTCCACCTTTTACAAAAGCCAGCTAAGATCTCATTAAAAAAACCTAGTACAACTCTTCACTATTTAATAGACCACAGATCCCACCTCTCATCCTCCTCCCACACAAAAGATGAGTGGTCCCAAAACTGATGGGATAACCTAGCTACAAGCCAGCCACCAGCAAAGACTTAGTGGTGCACCCCTTAGGAGTTTTCTCCTCCATAGCCTCTTTCTTGGTCCATATCTTAACATCATGCCTTCTTCCAATAGGGTTCTCTATCAGTGCCATAAATGGTTCTCTATAATAGGGGCAATGGTCCTTCCTTGCTAGAACTATGGATTTCATTTTCTTTGCAGATAAGCCCTTTTGTTATGTAAATCTTTTGGCTGCTATAGATCTTGTGTCCTTTTGTACCTTTTGTGCATCCTTTTTTTGCCAACAAAAATAGGTATTTTCATTCTAGCCAGCTCTCTTGATCCATGCAATAGCATGCACAAAAGTAGCCCTTTGCTTCTACATATGGCTACCCTTGTTGATAATGAGCAGCAGACATCCTCTGCCAGTGCTGCGTTGTTGTTGTTGTTGTGGGTGATAACAAGCCATGTCTAGTTTCACAAGATAACTTGGCATATCATTGTTTTTTGTGTAGTGCAATGTGATTTTAGAATGACCTATTGTATGTATGGCTTATGTGAATGTGAATAGATGCTATCAATAGTAAATACAACTCATGGAAAGGAGTGGTTTAATATCTTATGGAGCTTGCCATTTGAGAATCCTTCTATGAAGATACATTTGGATAAACTTTATCAAGTTTCCATTGCAACATGCACAAAGTCAAAGAAGCTCTTCATTCTTTCTCTTCTTGGAATAGATGATAACTTGAAGCTAAGGTATGGCATAAAATTTTTTGATCACCCCTTCATCCCATGGCTTGCAAAGGAGGTTTGGATGGACCATATTCTCACAAAGGAGGCAAGAAGATTGGTGGACCAAGTTATGAACTCATCAATCCAGTTGCCCTTCCAGAGCATCCAACACGTGGAGTATTTTGAAGACATTGTTGTTAGGCATATGGAGTTCTTATTTGATCCCTTTGCCTCAAGCATGACTATTGTTGTTGTGCCTGCAAAGCAAGTGGATTTACTGATGCAAATTGAAGATTGGTGTATAGGTATGTCTATCCTTTGCCATTTTATTTTTATGAGGAGGATTAGTCCATTGCTTATTACAAAAGTCTTGTGAGTAGATGTTGATGATCCATAGTCAAAATTTGTTCATGCTTGTAGGTATCTTCACTATTTGGTTGCGTTAAAGCATTTGGGGAGGGTGCCTGCTATATGCCGTATTTTTCATGTACACATCTACTATATTTAGAGAGGATAGGAAAGGAGATGGTTAGATTATCGTCATGGAGTGGGAACGGAAACATTGCCCATGGTGGATAGACATGAAGGTTGGGATGTGTCTTGAGGAGGAGAAAGAGATCTATGGAAGACATTTGAAGGGAGAATGTAAGTCAGATTCAAGATATTCTAACAATGTGGATGCAGAGCAAAGAAAGAAGCTTGAAGAAGAGCAACGCGTTCTTGCAGAAAAACAAAAAGCCAACCTTAGTGATGTGGATCCTTCATGCAAGGAACGACCAAAGACCAATCTCATTAATGATTTAAGTAAATTATATTTACTTGTATTTTATGCTTTAAAATGGGATTTAGAAACAAATAAGTGATTTATTTTCATTTAAATGCTCTGAAAAAGGAATACAAGTCACTCTTGAGCAAGAAGGTGCACAATATAGACATGGTGTTTGTGTCTTTTTCCTTATTTTCTTCATATGCCAAGGCATTGACTAAGGTGCATGTGAAACTTTGGTAGCATGATTATATTGCATTTTGCATTGGGAAAGGAGATACTAGCATCCAATTATGAAGGGGGTTTCAAGTTCATGACCTAGTTCTACTTGGATGTTGGAGGTCCAAACAAGGCTCTAGAGTGTTGACTTGTGCGTCATTGATCTTCCAATGGTCTCACCTATCCCTAGTGTGAAGGGAGGGATTCCCATGTGGAACACCTTGATTGAAGATCATATCACATGCTCATTGGCAATAGTGTCAGTTGCCGTCATGGATGACTTTGGTTGGACATTGGTGCTATGTCACCACTCTTGAGTGCATTTGT
Source organism: Cibotium barometz (assembly GCF_041138505.1). Lineage (NCBI taxonomy): Eukaryota > Viridiplantae > Streptophyta > Polypodiopsida > Cyatheales > Cibotiaceae > Cibotium > Cibotium barometz. The sequence goes on from NC_141066.1 coordinate 32,702,466, forward strand.
GGAGTACATGACCATAAGAACAAAGATGGAGGTTTCTTGTAGGTAAGATAACTCAACACGGAACATTTTAATGGGTATTGAATTGTAAGTAAATTTATATGCTCAACATGCTTATATATGGAATACAAGTGGCTTATGAAGCATGGTGACAAGATTGCAATTGGTGTGCAAGTAGGCTTAGTTTCATGCTTCTTCTCTAGGTTTCTTGCATTATGGAGAGATTGTCATTATAACTTCTATGGTTGTTTGCATGTAGACTTATTCATTTCATTTTCTAGTTTTGTCTAGAATTGGGTAGAGGTTGGTGCACCATTTGGATAGAATTGGGTAGAGGTTGTGCACCATTTGGATAGTGCACGGGCTATTGTGAATTCCCTCAAGTTTTCCCTAGAGAACTACTTGATCCCTCACTATCTTCCATTCTCTATGTGTTGCATGAGAGACGGGGAGGGAGGTCGGTGGCGTGATGGCCTCCTTGAGAAGAAATCTTCACGTGTGTTAATGTTGTGTCCATCTAGAGGCTCTGTTTTGTCCATCTAGAGGCCAGTGGCATGGTGACCCTGATAAGAAATCCTCACATCTATTAATGTTTATGGAGCTTTTTTGTCCATCTAGAGGCTATGTTCTAGAGCTTGGTGTAGGCACATGACCTTTCATGATGACTCGTGGCTCTCATAACACTATCACTCATGCGGTGGCGTGCAAAGGGACGGTGGCCCCCCTAAGCTATGAACCCACTATGATGAGAATTCCCAAAATAGGTTTCGACGTAGTGTTGGGATTGTAGGTCTTCCTAGATCATGGACTCACTCGTTGTCTAGAACACTACTTTTCTTTTTCTTTCAAAGTACAAAAGATATATACCATTAACTCTCTAAGAATATATTATGCGAGGAGGAGTTCCTTTCACTTAACTCCTTCACAAACCCCCCCACACTTAGATCCTTTAATACAACTCTCCTCTAAGTGAACACCCTCTTCTCTTCTAAGTGATCCCACACCTTCTATGTCAACACACATGGTTCCAAATGGCCACAACACTACTTTCACCACACTTAGGTTATGAAGCAAAAAGAGGTTCCTTATTAAGAAGATGTACACAATAGGACAAGGCAAGGTCCTTTTAAGTTGGTTTCTCTTGAAGTTCCTTATTAAGAAGATGTACACATGATAAGGCAAGATCCTTTTAAGTTGGTTTCTCTTATTATTGACATTTGTCGTTAGGTGAGATGAATACAAAACCGAAACAAAATGGACTTCCCTTTGTTCTCTGTCAATCAATCGTCAAGAGACCTCTGATTCCTTTAGGACCGACCATGGCCTTTACCACCAACCTTCTAGGCATGTGCTTGGTCCATCGACCTTGTTGACTAAACCCAAAGAGCCATCTGGTTCTCCGCCTTAGCCCCAACCTTGGTTACTCAGCTAGGCAAAGCACTCCTTGTCTAAATCATGCACTAAGCCCACCTACTACATGAGCTCAGCCACCTCCTTCACAAGGACTCGGCCTAACATGTTTTATATGATAGCTATTGGTTTGTCCTTTCCCCAAGCTTGGACGCCCATGCCAAATGAGGCTACACGACTACACAATCCACCTATATTATGCTATATGAAAGTGCCCAAGCGAAGCCCACCAACCTACTATGTGAGTGAGAGAGAGGTGCCCCAACCACCTTGTGTGCTAGCCGTTGGTGTACGCATGAGAGAAGGCGGCCCAATGTGTAGCCTATGTGTTGCCCACGTGTGTGTAGAGCATCCCACCTATGATGTGTAAGAAGGCACCCGGCCCCTCCCTACATCCATGCGGACATTCCCTTCACACCATTGCAACCTAACTATGGCTACTCTCGGTGATGGACATGGCAACACGACTAGCTCCCTCCATGATTGGTGATGGACATGGCAACACGACCAGCTCCCTCCATGATTGGTCATGGAGACCCATTGTCCTCCTCTACTGTGGCGGTTCCCTCTGGGGTAGGGCCCCCTCCCATATGGTCATGAAGAACTCCGAGCTGCTTTATGGTGGAGGGTGGTGGCCTTTCGTTTCTCAAAGGTCAACCCCCTCACATATTCACATTGAAGGGTCAGCCAACCATAGTCAAAAACCCCTACGCAATAGAAGCCCTTCACATTGATTTAATCCAACAAGCTCCAATCCTTATGGAATACAAGGGCAAGCCTAATAACCCAACCACGCGTCGTCTTAACTCGAAACTGTCAGCCCATGCTCACCACAGAGGCTACATCACGCGTACATGGTGTGCGATAATTCCATGTAAACGAATGGGACTTGTACCCCCCCCTTCTCCTCTATCGTTTTTGCAGCAAAAGTATTTCTTCATTTATCACTTCTCCCTTCCATTTCCCTTCCATCCTTCTTCCATCTGTCTGGAGGACAAGTCTCTCCTTCCCTTCACATCAACAAAGAATCTCTCTATTTTTCTTCCCCTTCTTTGTCTTTAGAGAGACTTCTCAATTCATCATCAAATGATTTGTTTCAAGGATACAATCTTGTCATAACTTTGAAATGCCATGTTGAAATATAAGGACAAAATTCAAGCTTATTACAATACCATGTTTAAATTTCAAGGATGAAATTCAAGCTCATACTTTCAAGGAAGACTAGATAGCAATACATAAAGGAACATTCATAGGAAAGATGCAATGTTACAACATATGATATACCAAAACTTACAACCTACTAGTCCTAAAGTGTAAGAACACATTTTTTAATTCTTAACAAATAAGGAAAAAAACATCAATATCCATTCGTTATTGTGCAAATTGTATGATTGTTAACAGGTCCACACAACGTCTTTAATTGAAATTTTATTTTTTTGGCCTTAGGCATAATTGAACAATTTATGTGTGAACCCTATCAGAAGGAACATTACATTCATCTATCTACCATGTAGGTCACAAGGTGTGTTTGAACATGTCACAAAAAGAAGGCACTTGACATCAATTTCATATACATATATTGCACAAGGAACGCCACATTTTGCCTATCAAAACCGCTAGGTGGCTCTCGCTCTGTGTAATTTACTATATCATGAAGATATGACATCAACCACATACATACATTTCATGCCCATGAAACCTACACCACAGGGAGGGCATGCAACATACACCCATCACGCAGCACAAGGTTTCCCATTCGATATCCATCAACAAACAAAAACAAAACTACGTGTCTTACCGTAATGGTGCTCTATGAGGCAACCCCTTTCTCCTTTTTCTTCTATAACTAGCTAACAACATTCTATGAATGAAGGCTACCTCCAGCCTCATGCTTGCCTGATCTTCGTCCTCATAGCCTTGCGCTAAAGATGCCCCATGATTATTGCCACGAGAAGATGAAGTTGGAGCAGCATGCTCTAGAGAGTAAGAAGCCATTGAGGGGCTGAGAGCCTGTAGCACAGAGACGGGGGACAAGAGGGTGTCTAATCTCGTGTCATTTAAGCTTGTGGCTAATCCTAATTCAAACTTTCGCTTACGTTGATTAGCTTCCAAAGCTCTATTCATAGCTCGTCTTTCATCTAGGTCAAAATCCGAGCTCTCGAAACCACCAACAGCTTGCGTTGCACATCTCAATTGATCAAAACCAAACGGGAAACCCTTTGAAGCACTCGGGGAAGAGACCTTTACCTCTGGAAAGAGTGACAGAGAGCTGGTGCCGCCCATCCCGTGGCGGCGGACGGTAACAAGCTTGCATTTGATGGAGCAGAACTTCACCGAGTCCGACAATACCCTGCCGCATGTCTGGCAGTGCCGGGTGGCGGCGCCTCCAGCTTTGGCCATCAACTTCCCCTTGGCCTGGCGGAGGAGAAACACGATCTTGTGGTTGTTGATGATGTAGGTCTGTATGCCGGAGATGTCGAGAAGCTTGCAAACGTTCTCAACCCGAACGCCGTCCGCATGGGACGCCCTACGGACTTGGAGGGTGCGGTGGTTGGCGTGCGAGCTCCGCAGCCCTCTGGAGCACAGAGGCCCCTCCTCGCAATCGATGCAGAAATGGTTCTTCTCGTTCTTGTTGAACGTGTGCTCTTGGCAAGGGTCGAAGTAACGAGAGGTCAGAAACTTCTCCAGCCATGCAGGCCCTTCTCTGCAGCTCCTCATGATTCCCGCCGCAGGCCCTAATGTCGACTGTGCGTTCATCGTCTCATCCTGCAAAAAGAGCCGCCGCTGCTGCATGCTAAGCTGAGCCATGCGCTCAGTTCACAACAGTGATTCATGCATCCGAGAACGAAGGTATAATGCGGCATGTTTGCGGACAGTAGGAGTTTCGTGCCATGGAAGGGCGGTGACCAGCAGTCCAGAAGCCTCTCCGGAAAAGATAAAGCAGGCCAAACTTGCTATTCTAAGCTGTCGGGGTCAAGTCGGAGGACCATGTCTAACGACCACACGTGTTGCATGATGCCGTGCATGGCCGCCCATGCAATCTGGATTTTCCTGAATTCTATATTTCCTTCAAAATGCTGCTCGCTTGGACCACTTCTTCAAAAAAAAATAGGTCATGACCAAGTTTAGGGTATAACTGTTGATAATTTCCTATTTTATGTTCCAAAGATAAAGGATTAAGGATAATTTCAATCTTGAACACAATAGTTTTTGGCTATGATGCCAGATATCAAACTTTTAGCCTATGATGCCAGGTGGTATTGCATAGCCCTAGAGCAAATTCATCCTTGCTATCTTTTAATTACAAAACATCTAGGTTGTAACTGGTACCTTAGTACACAACGGCCATCCCCCTTCATTACCTCACTGAAAGTTGGCATTGATGGCCTCATGCACATACTTTTGTTTGAGTATAACACTCCTCTTGATCTTGAATATCATGAAATGAAAAGTGAAGGACATTAATTGGTGATTGCACTTGTTATGGATAGTAGACTAGTGCACATACATTTCACCAACTCACTCTACTTTCTAATTTGATATTTTTAGCACAAGGTGTTGACTTACATGGTCAATTGATGCAACACCTCCAAGATTATCATATATGCTCCGCAAACATGTTGCAAGGTTATCGTATATGCTCCGCAGACATGTTGCTAGATTTTGTGTTACAATTTCTACCTCTAGGTGTTGGTTTCGATCCAACTGCCAAGTGGTTGGCTTGTTAGATGAGAAAATCAGTTATTGGTACTTGGAGGTGTTGTTCTTCTTTGACTCCTCTTGGGGCGAAGGAGGGCTTCATTTGTTGGTTGAACTGGAGGCCTTCATTTGTTGGTTGCTTTGAGGTTGAGGTTGTTCCTTCCAGTTGCATTAGCTGCTTTGAGGTTGGGGTTGTTCCTTCCAGTTGCATTGGCTGCTTTTCCTTACCAACCCACTCCTTCTTTTGTTGCACTTTTTTACGAGTCCTCCCAATGGGTGTGACCCTTAATGGATCTAAGAGGATTGGGATGGGCTTCATTTTGTGGTAACCCATGCTCCTTTGGTTCTTTCGGTGTTCTCATACCACATGTTGCAATGTTTGGTAGCTTTCTGACTTGCCTTGGGGTGCCACTAGATCCCTAAAATTAACTTTAAAATTATCAAGATTGTTTTGATTATGATTAGATTAAACCCAAATTATCTCAAAGAAGGCATAATGTTAGAGAGAGAAAATCCTAGTTAACCTCTAATCAAGAGAGTTAGAGTGTCTTATTTTTAAAAAAGTAGACTTATATCTCTAAAACAACTTTATAAAACCTTGAAAAGAATAAGTTCAACAAATTTGAGAGTATAGTTTTAGAGAGAGAAAGATGGGAAACTCTCTCCATAGATTTCTAAGGCCTGAAATTTGGTAAATGAAGGTACAAATCTTATTTTGAACTTTATATTAGAAATCAAAATTGAAGAAGTTGTGTGGATTATGGAAAATATTCTTCCTCTAGAAGTCTGAGAATCAAATTTTAAAGTTGCATATAAGACCTCAAATTATGATGACTTTAGAAAGAATAATCCAAGTCAAATGATTAGATGTGTAAATTCTTAGATCCGTATATGGAGTCATGGGATACCTTTTTAACTTTAGTACTGATTTAGATCCTTAAACTGACTAGGACCTTAGAGAGATTTAGAGTAAATAAAGGATACTCCCTTAAGTAGGATGAGGACCTTAGAAAACATACACTAGAAGTGTTAGAACCTTAAGTTACTTGGAGAAGGAAACTCTAATTTCTCAACATAAAAATCAGAGCATGGTGTGTGCTTGCACAAACTGAAAGCATAAACATTAAATAAACAAGAGAGAGATAGAGTGGAGGTCATTGTTGACACAAGATAGGCTTGAATCTCCCCTGGGTAGAGTGTGGCCCTTGTACCACTCTCCCATATTTATATGTATTAGAAAAAGTGCTTGCTTTTCAAAAAGATAATTCCAAAAACAAAGCACGAGAAAATGCTTTTGAGTTTATGAGCATGCAAGATCTACAAAATAATAGCAAGCATTAATATAAAGTCTTGGGCCTACCAAAAATATAAAATACTATTTGCTATGTACAAAAGGTATGGGGCCTCAGCCTTAAAAAAATATTGATGCCTAAATATGAAACCATAAAAGGTGTTCACATGTCTTCCAAAATATCCCATAGTGGTTACATGTTCCACCCATGATTAACACATAATCTGCCACTCATTCTTCGCAGGCCTACATATCCAAAATAGTAATAGTCAGTGTACATAGCGGATTATTAAACACATTAATCTTGACCATATCATACCAGCACACTTAGCTGATTAAACACATTAATCTTGGTAGACATCATACTAGCGCACACAGCTTGATTAAACACATTAATCATGGTAAATGATATAAAAGGCATATCCAAAATAAAATAGCACAAAATAAAATAATGGGTGTCTCCAAAGAGGTTACGGTTAACATTCTCTCTTGCTTGGGTTGCAATTGACCTCAATTTCATGGATGATATGAGTAGATGAAATTTTAGTAAGAATGGAAAAACTTTTTTGGCATCTATTTAGCATCTTCAATAGGATATTTGAGTGATGGTATCATAGTCTTGAAATGATAGACTCGGGTATAATATATTCTTATGCTTTTACTAGATGCTATTTTCTTGTGCTTTTATTTTTATTATTTAATAATAATAATAATTATTATTATTTGAAGCGTACGAGGTGAAACTTTATTTTTAATAGGTTTAGGCATACTTGGATCATCATAAATATTCAAAATTACCCTCTTGCTCGAGAGAGAAGTTGGCATTCTCTGCACGTTCTTCACCATCAATCATGTTGTGCAGTTGTTGACTTCTTCTTCTTCTTCTCCAGGCAATTGGGAGAAATGTGTCCTTTTTGTTGACAATTGTAACATGTCACCACTTGAAGTACAAAGTCTTTTTTCTTGTTTGCATCATCGTTCTTCTTGTTGTTGTTGTTAGCACCACGTTGTTATTGTTGTTTTTTGAAAAAACACCCTTGGCATCATTAGTATAGCTATCAACCTTACGAAAAGGAACAAACTTTCTAAACTTGTTAGCATAAGAATCTTGTGGTGGTTTGTTGTCCTTGGTACTCTATTCTTTCGCTCACAATTTTAAGCCAAAGAGATCGCCGTGGAGAGAGAATGACATTGGAACATGTTGATTGCCGCTCAAAGAGTAGGCTTTAATTTAGCAATAAATTTGTGTCTTTTCTCCTTTTTTCTCACTCATTCAGTGGCTTGGAGTTGAATGAGAACTTGCCAAAATCTTTTCACATGAAGTTGTACAGTCTCTTTCTCAAGTTGACGAAGCCTATCCCATTGTTGATGTGCTCTTGCTTTATATTGAGGTGGTAAGAAATCCTTTTGGATGAGCTTTTGAAATTATTTCCAAGTCCTAGGTCTTTCATGTCCTTGCTTGATTTCATTCCACCATAATGATGCCGTTTCAACCAAATGATTTGCAACACACTTGACTTTATCTTTCTTGAAAAATTATTCCCTAGAAAAATAATCATCAAGTTGACTAATCCATGACAACACCGTTTTTACATCCTTTTTACCATCAAAATTTTGAAATGTAAAAGCTTTATGACTATTTTCTTTCCTCTTTATTTCTCTTTTTCACGAAAAGTTTCTTTGATGGCGCTAATGTCAAAATCAGATTCAACACTTCTTGATCTTTTCCTGTTAGAAAGTAGTTCTTCCAATTCTATCCTCTTAGCTCGTTCTTCATTTAATTGAGGTTGAAGGGATAGAAGTTGCTTGAAAATAGAAGGAGGTTATGGGTTTGCCATGATGAGGGATAGAGAGAGAAAAATAAAATTACAAAAACTTGATAATAGGGTGTAAGCATGTTAACGTTTACTAAGTAGCATGTCCATGGACATTGCTTGCTAGCATATGCTATTTGCCTTTCTATTTATTTAACAAGGTGCCTTTTGAAAAAGAGTTTTTTTTTAAACGAGACGTTTTTTAATACAATTTAAAAAAGAACCCTCAACAGTTACTCCCACGTCTTCCCTCCCACTCTCCTCTCTCTAACAAACACCTGCAAGAAAGTCCTCTCTCTCTCTCTCTCTCTCTCTCTCTCTCTCTCTCTCTCTCTCTCTCTCCCCTCCCCAAACGTGGACATTACAGGCAAGATTACAGTGCTGATTGTTGAGGACAACAAAGGTGCATTCTCAGTAGTGATGGAAGGGCTGATTTGTTGATACACACAAATGTTTTGGTGGACACACACACTCAGAATGCCCTGTCTCATTCTTCCTCACTTTCTTCTCTCTATATCTCTCTCTCTCTCTCTCTCTCTCTCCCAAACATGGACATTAGAGACAAGATTATAGGGCTGATTGTTGAGGACAACAGAGGTGCATTCCCAATAGTGATGGAAGAAGGTATATTTTTGTATTATGATTGCAATGTTCATGGAAGAAGATGGTACATGCTACATTTTTGTATAGTTACCGAGTCACTTGACTGGATTGTAAAGCTCACTTTCACTAATTATAGGATTTCAAAGACATGAAGATTCAACCAATCATGCCCTTTGGGAGAAACAACTTGAATCACGTGCCATCATCAGGGAGTACAAGGCCAAAAAGAAGAGAGAACAGTGGGAATGAAGCAAGTGCAAGAGCGAGACTAACTTGATGGAGATTGATGAATCAATAAAGCAGTGAATCGTCTTTGAGACAGTAAAGTTCTTCAATGATAGGATGACCCAAAGCATGGAAAAGAAACTAAAGTGTGAAATCTTCAATCGAATTCTACAACACCCTGCAGTGCTAGGATTACGAGATCAATCATATAGAGAGGAGCTACAAGTGCAAGCAGCTCTAGTAGCCAATGTGCGCAACACATTGGCGATTGTTAAGCAGCCAACAAACAAAGAAGAGTTGTTCTTAAAGAAAAGTACTTTGTCCATGTTGATGAACTTAACTGAAGACATGCCCATTGCTAAGGTGGTAAGGGTTTTGCAAGTTTCCAAGCCATCCTTGTACAAGGCAAGGTCTCGTGTCCAAGCCACTTAAGATGATGATAATGGATTCTCATTGGCGGTATGTTAGAAGCATCAACGTGGAAGTACCATAACTGAAGAATTGAAAGAACTAGTTTACTCATTTTGGGAATCTAAGTCATGTGTTTCTCCCAATAAGAAGGATGTTTGTAGAAAAAGATTAGAAAAGAAAAGTTACATCAAACACCCAGTCCATCTACTCGATGAGTCGCAAGTATATTATGTTTAATTATTCTAGTTTCAAGTGTTAACCAACTTACTAATTCATTTTATGGGCACATTCTTTGCCTAATTAGCACATTCATCATCTGCTGGATTAAAAAGTTCATATATGCTAGGTAGCATATTTCTCATGCTAGTTAGCATATCTATCATGTTAAGTAGTATATCTATCATGCTAAGTAATATATCTATCATGCTAAATAGTATATCTTTTATGCTAAGTAACATATCTTTCATGTTAAGTAGCATATCTTTCAATTTAGTTAGCATTTCTTTCATGCTAAGTAGCATATTGTGCATGTTAGTTAGCATATCTTTCCTGATCCAAGTCATGTGCTAAGTAGCATATCGTGCATGCTAAGTAGCATATCATACTTCAGGTCATGCAAAGTAGCATATTGTTCACACTAAGTAGCATATCATATGTGCTAGCTAGCATATCTTTCACGCTAAGCACCATATCTTTCATGTTATTAGCATATATTTCTTACTAAGTAGCACATCTATCGTGCTGTTAGCATATCTTTCAACCCAAGTAGCACATCTTTCATGCTAAGTAATGTATCTTTTTGGTTTTTTTATCTGTAGGTTGGGTTGTTCTATAGATTCAAAGCGTGTCATCCAGAATGCAAAATTCAATTGCATTCATTTGAGTATTTGAAGCCTTTCTTTGTTCGTCGAGTGAAGGACATATATACATGTTGCTGTGAATATCACGTGTAGATGTCTTTCTTGATTTATGCACTCAATCACATGCGCTCTCAAAAGTTTGGTCTCCATGGGTGTGGATGTCCATGCAGTTGTGAGATTTGTGTTGGAGATGGTACCAACAAAACATGCTCATCTATAGGACGACATACCTTCAATGGTGTCACACAGTTGTGGGAGTTAGTAGTCTTCCCGAAGCAAGAAGACAAGTCCTTCCATAACAGAAAGTGCTTGATGGGGCAATGCAAAAAACTGTGGTGTGAAGAATTTGGCATGCTGCCCTTTGGAGACAAGAAAGGGAGGGCATTCTATGATTTTGAAGGTATTTGCATTTATGGAGACTATGGACAAAGAAGGAAACAAAAGGAAGAGGAAATATATTTTGAACTTAGAGATACAGTGTTGGGAGTTTCTTGCACTTTTGAAATCCAAGCTTAGTTTCTTCATTACTCACAATTACGTTGCCCGGTGGCACAACAGTTCAAAGAATGGATTCAAAATTTCTTTAATGATGTGGCTGTATCTATGATCGACTTTGCTGAAAACTATGCTTTTAAAGAGAATAATGAGATCCAGTCTATGCATTGGCATTCGACACAAGTTACCATACTTGTACACATAGCTTACTATATAAGAAGGCAGGTGAACTCATCAAAACTGTCCACTTCTTCATTTCAGATGACAGAGTTCATGACACCTTGTTTGTGCAACATTGCTTTATGTTGCACTTTGAATGGTTGAAGGAACAAGGGGTAGGTCTGATGGTGCTACTTCACAGTTCAAGGCACTCAGGCCATTCTATTTTGTAGCAAGGTATGCAGGTTTGACTGGGATACAAATGACTCATTTCTTCTCAGCATCTGGACATGGCAAGGGAGAACATGATGGAGCAGGAGCTGTGGTGAAGAGAACGTTGACACATGAACAATTAAAGCCAGACGGTGCTACCTTAAAGTGTGTGCTGATGTAGTCGCTTACTGTAGGGCCAACCTATCAGAGGGTGCTAAAGCTTACTATTCTTCAAAACAGAGAAACTGTTCTCGTGTTTTTTGGGAGGTCAAAGTAGGAGATGTAAATAGGGAGGTAAAATGGAATTGTGAATCTATCCGAAAGTCACGCTTTGTGCATGCCATTTATGCTTATAAACCCGCGAGATTCTACAGGACTTGCCACTAGACAATTGGCTTGATTTTGTGATGCATGTATGCATGGTCGTTGGAATAGATGTGTTAACAAAGTACATGTTCCTTCTTGGGATTATCATATTTTTTGCAACCCTTGCCTAATTCCGAACCCCTTCTTGATGACGAAGATGCATATGATGAAGTGTCATATGAGGGACATCATGATGTGTTGAGCAATGCACTACAAATTGATGACACTTTTGCAGTACAACCAGATGCTGCAACCAATACAGAGGCACTTGACTTTTACCTCATCAAATGTATTGCAGAGAAGGATAAGGCTGAAGACAATTGTGTGGATGAATGGCAGAATAAAATTACTAAAGGAACATATGTCATCAAGGGTTTGTATTACAAGCAGAGATATGCATATTCCTTTAATCTTCTTTCTAATATGCCCCTAGTTCACATACTATCACATCTTTGTGCATTGTATTAAGATACCCATGGAGCATATCCCCAGAAAAAGAAATTTATACTATATCACTCCAGAAACCTATGAGGCAATCTATAATAGCATGCCATTTAATATGTGACTCATTTTTTAATACATGGCATTTTATAAACCGCCTCATTTAAACAAACTATGATTTTTCATAAACTATGTGTTAATAAATGCACAGTTTAATAGATTGCACATTCTTTGTTTTCCTAGACAAAAGGCCGGTGACTGTTAACTAGCATACAAGTGGCTGCTAACTACCCCTACATGTGACAGTTAACATAGCATACTGGTAACTATTAACTAGCATACATGTGACTAATAACTACTTGGCTAGAGAACTAACTAGCATACAAGAATACTGTTAACTAACTCGCCTCTTTGTTTTCCCAAAGAACAGAAGATTGGTATACTATTAACTAACATAGGTTACTTCTGTTGATAGCATGCTAGTGAAAAGGTGATTGTTAATAAACATATTGGTAACTGTTAATAACTAGCATACTGGGGATTGCTAACTAGAATACTGGTAACTATTAACTAGCATACATGTGACTGTTAACTAACTAGAGAGAACAGAATAGGTGCCTCTTTGTTTTGCTAGAGAATAGAAGGCTAGTATATTGTTAACTAGCAGTAGTAACTGTTAGCTAGCATACAGGTGAATGTTAAATGTGAGTGTTAACTAACTAGAGAGAACAGAATAAGTGCCTCTTTGTTTTGCTAGAGAATAGAAGGCTGGTATATTGTTAACTAGTAGTCGTAACTGCTAGCTAGCATACAAGTGACTGTAACTAGCATATAGGTGACTGCCCATACAAGTGACTGTAACTAGCATATAGGTGACTGCTGTTAACTAGCATACAAGTGACTTCTAACTACCATACAGGTGACAGTTAACTAGCATACTGGTAACTGTTAACTAGCATACACGTGACTAATAACTACCTAGCTAGAGCACTAACTAGCATACCAACTAGTATACACGTGACTAATAACTACCTAGCTAGAGAACTAACTAGCATACATGTATACTGTTAACTAACTAGCCTCTTTGTTTTCCCAGAGAATAGAAGACTGGTATACTATTAACTAACATAGGTGACTTCTGTTGATAGAGAGAACAGAATAGGTGCCTCTTTGTTTTGCCAGAGAATAGAAGGCTGGTATATTGTTAACTAACTGTTAACTAGTATCCTGGGGATTGTTTTAACTAGTAACTATTAACTAGCATACATGTGACTATTAACTAACTAGAGAGAACAGAATAGGTGCCTCTTTGTTTTGCCAGAGAATAGAAGGCTGGTATATTGTTAACTAGCAGTAGTAACTGTTAGCTAGCATACAAGTGACTGTTAACTAGCATATAGGTGACTGTTAACTAGCATACAAGTGACTTCTAACTACCATACAAGTGACAGTTAACTAGCATACTGGTAACTGTTAACTAGCATACACGTGACTAATAACTACCTAGCTAGAGAACTAACTAGCATATTGAATTGTCCATAGTGGGGCGGCCTCTTAAGAGGGCGATTGTAATTTTTTGGCCTGATGATAATAAATGAATATACATTCAAAGAATGTGCAGTCTATTAAAGTACATGTGTATAAACTAACATGTACAGTTTATGAAAAAGTGTTGTTTGTTCAAATGAGTCACCTGTTGGTTAGTTACAACAGTCACCTATTCTCTCTAGTTAGTCAATATGTTTAGTTAATGTCATTTCCACATTTGCAAGCTTTGGAATGATTAAACAACAGTGACGTGGGTTTTTGAAACACTTGTAAGCTGAATCATCAACTATCAAAGTGTTCGAATTGTTAAACTGCTTGTAGTGGCTCCAGAAATCAGACAGGCACTTATAAAAAATCGGCTTTTCTATTCTAGGAACTTTTGCGTTGTCTTCCTGTCTTTGACAATGCTACTGGGACAAAATCTGGCCTGTTAATTTGGTTGTAGACTCTGGAAATGCTGCCCTTAGTAGCCTGCTTACATTCCGTGACCTCGCATAACTCCATATAAACACAGTGAAGTTCTCCATGTACCATAGCAAAAATGTAGAGGCTCCCTCATGGACAAATACTCGCTCTTCAAGGGCATATGTCACCTCTTTCATCCATGTTGTATACCTTGGAATGTATTCACCTTCCCTAAAATGGCACAACAGCACACCATTAAGATCTAGTATCAATGCTCTGTGATCATTCTCCTCTGAAGCTGGTTTCTAGTTCAAATCCGGTTCTTCACATGTTACCGCAGGCAGCACTCGATCAATCACTATTCCTTCCACTTGCTTGACTATCTGTTTTCTTTTCTTTACTGGCTGTGACCCAGGGGCCAACAATGGCTTTAACTGTTCATAATCAACTATGATGGGTATGTTTAGATGTGTAAACACCTCACTAAACTGATTGCAAGCTTGAAAACTTGCATCCAAACACAAAACTTGAGGCACCCAAAGAACATGCATTAAATCCCCTACTGACCAATCAACTACAATACATAAACATGGGGGCACCCACATCACTAGAACAAAGTATCCTGTAAATAAAGTTGTAGTACTTAGGCACTTATACACAAAATTGAAACTCATGGATGAAAAAATGACTTTTTTAAATTATATCGTTGGTTTACAAAACATAGTTCCAATATAATTGAGAACTACAAAATACACCACCTCCATGAGGTGTGCAGCTACTAGGATGGACAAAAGAAAGAACTAGCCTTGTGACCTCACAGTTTCTTGCATGCACGAGTTTTGCCAACTTTTACACTAGGTGATATTGGTTTCTGGGATTTTGTTGTACCTACAGTGTCCTTCCATTTCTTTGCAGGAGATGCTCGGCTCACCATGTGCTTGCGACCATGCTTCCTTGCAATCTAACCTAGAAGGTGGCCCAAGGGAGAGTCATCTCCTACATTCCCAATCTTTGGATCATACCCTTGACTTTCCAACTCCTTCAGGACATCAACAATTTCTTCATATAGGGCAGACGGTAGTGCATCCTCTTGCAGGTGGTCTGATTCATCATGTACCTTTTTCTCCTTCAACTCTTGTGTCTCACTATAATTTAGGTCATGTATGTCACCTTTCTGCTCCAAATTTGACATGTCGTAAATAGGGTGTATGTCAACACCGAGAATATCAGTAGGATTCTTCAAATTGGCCAAATCTACAGAAGAGTCGTTGTCTTCACCACCCTTATCTTGCATGTGCATATGACCTACTATTACGTTGCTCTCCATTTTTCCAAATGAAAACACATTTTGGGCATTTGTTCGTCTTGATGAGCTGCATGTCAACGGAGCTGCAAAAATAGACAAACCAATTGGAAAACATAAGTACAAACTGGAAAACATTTGCTATGTAACATATGAGTCTAGGGAGTAGTTGACTGCACTAGCGTATGGGTGCTATCTACATATGAGTGCTAACTAACAGACCTAGTCAAAGATAATTAGCACAGTTGAGACCTAGCAATGTTCACAAGTGCTACCTAGCACGCTTGGTCATTGCTAACAAACAGGTGAGAACTAACACATTTGAGAAGTGCTATTATGGTTATTAATAGGTGACTATTAACAAGAATACTTGGCATTGTTAACTATCATGCTTGTTAACAGTAGTAGCAGGTGACTGTTAATAACAAGCATACTTGGCACTATTAACTAGCATACTGGTAAGTGTTAACTAGCATACTGGGGACTATGAACTAGCATATAGGTGACTGTTGACTAGCATACTATTGAACAAGTGACTGCTAACTAGAAAATGTTGAGTGCTAACTAGAAAATGTTGAGTGCTAACTAACATAGGTGACTGTTGACTAGCATGTTAGTGACTGTTAACTAGCATACTGGATCCTATCAACTAGCATACATGTGAGTGTTAACTAGCATATTGGTGACAAATTATATACATGTAAAAATGAAACAAAGGTCTTTACCTACTCTCCAAACCACACTCAAATGAGAACTACGTGGAATCACCATAGTACAGTAGGAAAATATACATCGATCCCTAAGAGTGCATGATGATGCAAAACACATTGAGTGATATGTATGCTTGCATGGAAGTACCACCAACATCAGGCTTTCGTCGATGTTGAAAACTTGCCCACACCCAGCACACTTTCTTGCTACTACAGTAAGGTTGTCTATGGTGCGGGAGACCACATAAGGTGGAGATGGGAAGAGGCACACTTCCTAGCCCACTTAGACTCTACTAAGCATCTCTACAAGCAAAGCATGTTGCATTTCTAGCTCCTTGATTACATCAGCCTGTAGCTCCATATCAACCTGTAGTTAATCAATATCCATATAGAAAACACACATAAGGCAGTCAATCAAAATGTACACACATACAATCAATATAAAAAACAGAAAAACTAATAAATTCACCTTAATCACAGATAGGTCCACAAAATCTGTTGATCCTCCTCCAAGAACCTGCAACATCAACTCTTGTGTTGCTAGCTGCTCACACTAAGTGTGGTTCGTTGATGACGGAGTCTTCATGAAGCAAGGAAGCCAACTTGGATTGTGTTGTTTCCATTTGTTCTTTTAACAGCTTGAGGGCTTTAGCAAATTTCTCCTCACTATATTTTTGAACTTTTGCAGTCGCCAATTTCTTCTCAAAAATTGCATATGCATCCTTGGCCTCTCTCATTCTTATTTCTACATCTTTAATTAATGCTTTCATCTTCATCAAACATATAATCTGCATGCGGGAAACTTAAGCTCTTGCTTTGCTGGTGCTCTTGAGTTAGGAGTTTCTTCAATTTGGAGTTGTGCCCCTTTGTTGTCCTCGGCACTGTCCACGCCACCATTGTTTACCTTCCAACGGAGGAAATGATTGTCAAAGTAGCCGCCTTTCTAAAGATCATTGTTGTGATCTTCGGCAACAATAGCCCAAGCAAAAGACATTTCCTTTCTTGCTCTAATAACACTTGGACTGAACTGCAACACACATGCTCTAGCAAATGAGACGTTAAACTCCATCTTCGTAGTAGGGTGCTTCTGGTATACCTTGTTGTAAAATATCAAAATGTCCTGGAACTGCTCTGCTCTCGAATACTAGTGCACTTAATCCGATATGCACCTATCACCCTCGTGTGCTTGAATACTGACAACCAATCATATTCGGAGACATATGAATCCATTAAGAGCCTTGGGTCCTTGCCTTCTATGTCCAGGCCATACTGTGTGTGGAAATCCTCTTTTGTTATGCAGAAAGCGGTTTGAAGTGGATAATATACCTTAGGGGCCTTCCATCTTGCTGTAGAAATGACATGCAAGAAACATCAATATCAGAATTATATAAATGAGAAGAAAGAAAGAGAGAACACATTCTATGAGTTAGAAACCTACTTCCTGAGGATAACTTGTCTTTCTTCAGCATCTTCTCCTCTTCTTTGTCTGACTCCACCTCGATTGGAGGGGCTGCTCGAGCTCGCTTTGGTGTTCTTTGCTCTGCTGGAGAGCCTGTCGTTTCAAATTTCTTCGCTCGCTTTGGTGTTCTTTGCTATGCTGGAGAGCCTGTCATTTTAAATTTCTTCGCTCGCTTTGGTGTTCTTTGCTCTGCTGTGAGAGCCTGCTGTTTCAAATTTCTTCGCTCGCTTTGGTGTTCTCTGCTCGGCTGGAGAGCCTGCTCTTTTCCTTTGCTGCTTCATCCTTTCAACAAATAGAAAGTAAGGCCCGCGGTGCCTACAAAAATTTCAAAACGTTACTTTTACACGAGTAGGACTTATGATTCACATTTTGATTCCCTTACACCTCGTCATCATTAAGAATAGTGGTAGAAAACTTGACGTGACATTTCACACATGGTAAATATACTATTAAGATTTATCACACATTTTAGGCTATTATAATATCACCCCACACAACTACCATTTTCTATGCTAGTTAAAGAAGCTTTTGAAATGTGCTAACAAGCATAAATAACATACTACGTTAACCTGCTTACACCCAATAATTAAAATAAGAAAATAAACAATATGTGAAGAGCAGTACTTACGGCCCTTGCTTTGAATTTGTTGAAGTCGTATGTTGTTCCAATTTTTATGGAGCAAGACTTTCCAACTTCAAGTGTCACAAAGTCTATAAGTAGTATTTGAAGCTTTCGAGATCGATTTGTTGAAGTAGTCCAATCTCGCGTTTGAGATGATTGCCTTTGTCCCAACAATCATATTTTGGTAACACCCACTTTTTTAGTAATCTAAAATTTTAAAATTTTCAAGCCATTGAACTTAGCTTTTCTCTTAAAAAAATACAATGCTCTCTTTTAAATAAATAAATATATATGCCCAATTAATGTGAAGGGAAGGTAGAAGCTTGGAAAGGTTGATTTGTAAGCTTTTGATGGAGGCCGAGAACACCGAGCTTATTATATAAAGCTTTTTATATAAAGGTTTATGACTTAAAGCTCTTAAGCTTTTAGCTTTAGCAAAAGAAGCTTTAAAAACTTTGATCAGCTAACGCTTAACGATGAGCAGCCCGAAAGAAAAGCAAAAAGGCAACTATAGTTCGGTGCAAAGTAAGATGAGGCGTCGGCGTTGAGAATTCAGCACTAAAAAGCGATCACTAGGTGGCTGTGGCGCAACCAGCACAATTAAATATTTTTTTAAAAAGCATAAACTTTTAAAAAGTAAATTTTTTGACAATAGCGCAATGCAGGGAAGGAGAAATTTGAGATTCTTCTCTCTTTTTGAAAAATCAACGAGGAGTGATTATGGCCCTTGATTATGGAAATTAACTGTAGGATGAGCTTAGAAAATCTAAGATTAGGAGATTGGTGACACGGATCTAAATTTCTAGGAAGATAGAATTTAAATAAACTTGCAAGAATTGATTTAAATTCAAAACAATTCATCAAACACCATATGTTCAATATATTCAAAAACAAATAAAAATACTTAGCTCATAAAATCACGACTCCAAGATTGGGTGCAATCATCGCTTCTCATGTGTGTATGGCCTATTTCCCCCCACACATGAGTATTTACGAGATACTTTATTCCAATTTAGGCCACAGTCTCCAAAAATACAAAAAGGTGCTTTTCTTGCTGCACGACACTCTTATCTTCAAAAATAGAGTGACCATAAATTAAGGCTTGGGTTTAAAGCATATCACGCTTTACAAAATATTAAAGATAAAGTCTTTGCTTGATCTTTAAAATACAAAAAGGTGCTTTTCTTGCTGTCTGCACGACACTCTCTTATCTTCAAAAATAGAGTGACCATAAATTAAGGCTTGGGTTTAAAGCATATCATGCTTTACAAAATATTAAAGATCAAGTCTTTGCTTGATAAACTATGGCCTTTTCAAAATAAATCAAAATGTGCACAAGCTAGCACATGTATATACAAAACTTGTTTACAAAAATGATGTGCCAAGTAATAAATTTGTGCAACTTCTCTTTAATCCTCGGAATCCTCTTTACCCATAAAATAACCAACAATAAATTGGTGAAATAAATATTCCATAAGCATACAAACCATCATCACACACACGTTTGCTAGGCGTAAGTAACCCGAGAATCACCCCTACATATGAACCAACTAAAACAAACATTGGAGACCCCAAGCATACTGGTCAATATCCACCAAACATATTAATATTTATAATGGCACCACCCATGATATTAACATAATTTGGCATGACACAAAGATAATCCAAGCATCCCGAATTATCTAAGAGGGTAGAATAATATTTTTAAGAGGGCTTAAAATATATTCCTATAACATTTCCTCTTGCTTGAGTTTGCAATTGCCCTCAATTACTGGTTTGTTGAAAAGAATAGAGGATCTCAGGGAAAGCACAAGAATATTTCTCAGGCACCCATCTTACGTCTTCACGACGAGGATGATTTTTGAAAGTTATTAAATATTTGCTATATTGGTTTTCCTAGTACGAGTTGGTGTAATTTGATGGTCAATGATAGTATTTGATGGTCAATGATAGTATCTAGGAGTAAAATTTCTTAGTCTCCTTCAATAAGAGGTGGTTCTTTATATATTGAGTGGGAAGTGGTCCTTTGAAAGGTTTTAATAAGCTAACATGAAATGAATTATGAATATGCCAATGAGAAGGTAATTCAAGTTTATATGCAACATCATTAATTTTGTGGATCACTTTAAAAGGTCCATAAAATCTTGGTGCAAGCTTAATAGCTACGAATTTTTCAACACTTTTAAGTCGACCCTTTTTAATTTTTAAAAGTACATAGTCTCCAAGTTCAAAAGATATAGTTTTACATTTACGATTTGCTTAACATACTTTTCTTGAGCACGAGCAATAGGGTGGTTGCAAAATGAGGTTATCTAGTTTCATGTAGTGGGCGCCCTTGGCTTTAGCTGGAAAACAGGCATTTTTTCTCTCATAGTTAGCCAAGGAGTTTCACTTCAAGGTCTTCTAATGAAACATCATATGCAAAGTTGGGCACCTAAAACTATAATCTGATCGAATATCCAATAATTGCAAATCCCCTTTTCTTTGGGAACCAAGTTTGTATACAGGCCTTGACAGGTACAGTGAATGTGAGTAAATTACCTATAACTTTTACATTATTACTCAGATGATGTTCCCACTTTGCATATCACAAATACAAATAACATAGAGCTTAACTTGATTTATCGAGTAATTTTTGATGTGTTCTACTATTTTCTATATTATTTAAAAGGTATTAGAATTGTTAAAAAACATACTATTTTATCCTCCCACCACATCTACCATTTAAAATGCTCAAATTGTATGGATCTAGTGATGATTAGATTGGGAAAGATTAGTATAATGTGGGTATAAGGTAAAATTCCAAATCTAACGGTTGGATTTTTGTAGATTTACTTTGGAAAATTTATTATGACTATCAGAGGCCCATTAAATCAATTGTAATTTAATTCTAGAAAATTAAATATTGAATCTTTCAATCTAAAAACTCAAGGGATCAATACTCTTGTTGCCATGAATTTATTATGACTGTCAGAGGTCCATTAAATCAATTGTAATTTAATTCTAGAAAATTAAATATTGAATCTTTCAATCTAAAAACTCAAGGGATCAATACTCTTGTTGCCATGAATTTATTTAAAAAAAATTGGCTTAATTTGAGTATAGGAAGGTCCATTTTCAATCCTCCTAAGTGAAAATTCCCATGTTGTGTCCACTCTCCCCTTTTCAAGTCTAAAACCAATCCTAGTTAGGTTTGGAAATCTAGGCTTGGTAAACTTCACAGCTTAGGTTTCATTCCATGTGTGAGGCTTGGGTAGGCACAAATCTTATATATGCATGCCACTTTAAGTCCACATGAGCTTCGAGAGGATCCACATAAGCAGCTTGCCACCTCAGCTTGCCACCTCCACCCTCCATGTCAACATGGTCAACCTAGTTGACTCCCCACCTCATCATCCTAGTCATCATTAATGCCACATCATCTTGCCACCTTTGCATGCCACCTCGCACTTGGTGACATGGCATGCCACATCATGGAATTACCACATCAACCATAATAGTGCCACATGTCAAGAGATTACCACGTGTCATGCACGCATGTGACACGTGGCACCTCTTTCCCACCTCCCCTCTTTTTTCAAAAACATATTTTTGAAAAAGTTAATTTAGTAATTTAGAGAAATAAAATATAGAATTTTAAATAATAAAATATATATAACTTATTAAATAATAGAATTTAAAATCACAAATTTTAAAGGATTATATTTTGGGATTAGATCAATAATATTATTATTAAAGTTTATATTATTAATTTTTTTAAAAAATAAATTTTTTAATTTAATATTTCTTGAAAATTTTTTATGTAAAATAAACCTTTGAATAAAATTTTAAAAAAAATACTTTATTAAAAAAAGTAGTTATATAATTATAAAATAAAAGATATATTTATATATCTAGTAATGATAAATATTTAGGCTTGTTAATAAATATTATTAATTATATTGATTTTTAAGTGGATAATAGTTTATCTTTAATTATCTTTATGTTTATTTATCCAATCAATCTTAGATAGGAAATCCAATGAGATTTGAAGTGGATAACCTATTTTTCCTATATAATCACACATCTCTAGTACTATCCCACACTTATCTCTAGTACTATCCCATCATTGAGCCTTTATAATATTTTCTCTCTTAGCTTCCTTGAGAATGGGTTCTCAAAGTCGTAGGAGTCGGAAATGTGATAGGACTAGACTTCCCCCCGTCCACCAAGTTCAAGAGGAGGAGAGGAGAAGGGTAGCTCGTGAGAGAAAGAGAGAGTGGAGAGCACGTCAACGAGCAACACCTTCCATTGGCGATGATCCAAGCCTTGCTCCTCCTCTTCCACTTCCTCTCCCTTCGCCCTCTTCCCCCCCACTACCCCTTAGTTTAGATAATCCACATGAATCCACCCTTCCTGAGTTCCCTTCTCTTCTACAAGAACCCACCCCCCCTCCTTTGGGCGCCCTTCATGTAGATAGGAAAGAACTATCAAAGTCAGGGGCACATCATCGTGCCCATGCAATCTTCCATTCCTATTTCAAAGACCTCACGCCTTCATCATCACAGGCATATGTGCTTGATGCTTTGATTGATCTGCCCAACATGGCCAACTGCAGGGCGCTTTCCGACATTGGAGGTCGAAGAGAGAGGAGAGCTGGCATGGCGGTGCTACAAAGTGTTCGTCATTCCTATATAGTTAACAAGAAGAGGAACTCTGCGGACGCTTTGGCTGCTCGACGGGCTATTGTGGCAGCCATAAGTAGCTCCCAAATGAAGGGTAAGGTTAGTGCCACATCTCGCATCCTTTCCATAGCACCACACGCACTTAGAGTTGGGTCTATTAGACGACAAAGTTTAGATGCCAATGAAGTTGGTGCTTTGTGGGCGAGTAGTGGTCGTGTAGCTAGGCATGATCGCCTACTAGATGAAACCACTAGAACCTTGATAGAAAGTTTTTGGGAGGAGAATTGTCGTGCCTCGCCAGTTTTCAAGAAAGCTTTGCGTAAGAGAGTGACAAGAGGAGTGTTCATTGAGCACGGTGCTTGCTTTCTTGAAATGACCCAAACTGAGTTGTATTCTCAGTTTGTGGCTTCGTATCCAGAGCTTAAAATTGGGCAAAGGTCATTTGAGGGGTGTAAGCCTTGGTTTGTGAGGTACTCACATCAGCGTGACACATGTTGTTGTCGCTACCATGTTGAGTTCAAACTTTTTTATGATGTGTTCCGTTCTCTTAGTGGGCATAGAGAGTTGCCTCGTAGTCCTCGTGATTTCATCCACTCTCTTTTGTGTGCATGCACGGAGGATGCCCAGTTCCATAGGATGCCTTGTGTGGAGAGCAATTGCACATCATATGGTTCACTTGCACATCTACAGATGGTAGATCTTGATGCAAGTGACCAAGAGATAGTGGCATGGCAACGTTATGAGTATGTGACACACCAGCTCCAGAGTGGGACAGTCCAGGAAGTTGCAGCTCGTGGACAAACATACACCATGTTGTCACTTCACAGCCACATTTAGGGAGCAGATCTACCCCTACATACGGCACAGTCATTGTGCCAAGTGGCAGGATCGTCAGTTTCGAGCATGCCTGGCGGAGTTTCCTATTGGTGTGGTCGTCTCTGTGATTGATTTTGCAGAGAACTACACATTCACACCTTTTCAGGAGATACAATCTGAGTATTACTTCTCAGAGCAGCAGGTAATGGTTATATTTCGTAATATTTGTTGTGTTTGAGCTACATTACTTATTTGATTTTTTGTGTCCTAAACGTATGTATTGCTTACCTCACCAGGTTGCTATTATGGTCCACATTAGCTATCGACATGCAGAGGCTCATGTAGATGGGATAGCGAGAGTACCCCCGAGACCCGTGTCATTATTCGAGAGTATCATTTCTATATCAGTGATGATCGTTCACTTTCGTCTCCATGACAATTTTTTAGGAGATTGTGGGATCAGACGTGTCTAGCGATGGGTTTGGTCGGATGGTTGTGGCGCACAGTTCAAGTCATCACGACAATTCTATTGGCTCTACAGGTATTACTTATGGTTTTCTTACATTTACAATTAAACTAAATTCACTAGAACATCTTAAAGAAAACAATAACTAAGACTATCTTTTATGGATTTATAGGTGGCATGTGCAGTCTAGTATCCCAGTGATTTGGTCATTCTTTGAGACTGGTCACGGGAAGGGAGAGCATGATGGTGCGGGCGCGTGTGTGAAACGTGCCTTGAGGCATCATCAGCTACGGTAGGATGCTCAGCGGTTCAGAGATGTGGGCCACGTAGTCGAGTGGTGCTCCCAACATTTGTGTGGGAGTGCAGCATCATCGTACCCCAAACGTGATGCTCGAATTGTCAGGAGATTTATTTGGCATGTGGATGGTGGCATGATTGACCGTAGAGCCTCCCATGATTGTGACACAGTACCTGGCACCTTGGGCTTACATTCCATCAGGAGCACGTGCATGGCGGCCCCCATGATTTACACACGACGGTTTGCATGCTTCTGTGGAGCATGTGAGGATGGCGATTGGTCACATTGTGCCTCGAGAGGATGGGCAGATGCATGGATACAGACATTCCTCTCCCTCGAGCATCCTTCACATCCAGTGTTGTCTGATGAGCACACAGGTCCTGCGTTCATGGTTAGTTATTATGACCTGACAAATTTGCTACAGGAGGGTGATGTATTTGCTGTTATTGCCAGTGAGGGAAATAGCGAGGGAGTAGACTACTATCTGATGAGTTGCACTAGGCCATGTTACCATATTATAGTAGTGATGTGTGTGAACACACTTAGGACCGCCGGGGCACTTTTTTCCTCACTAGGAGGTTTTTTCCCCCCGTGCATTGTATATACGCCCATTATCTTTTAGGGTTGGTTATCTTTCATTTTTGGCACTCATAATACACTACAGTGTTGTGCTCAAGCTTCCTCATCTTCTTGAAGTTGTGTGTGCATTCCTGCAACCCTAATTCCAACAATTGGTATCAGAGCAGGCTTCCTCCTCCCGGGCAGCATCACCGGCACCTGCCGCTTCATCTCCTCCGATTGCAACGAGGTTTCACGAGTGTCTGCAAGTTAGTATATGCCGTGGGAGTGCCCGTAGGGCTCGTTCGTTTCAGAATTTTGATCTGAAGTCATTTCGCCCACCGTTTTTGCATTCCAAGTACTGCGCAGGCAAAATCGTCCTACTGTGCAGATTTTCTGTCAAGATTAAAATCTGCAGGACAGGTGCCCATTCGTCTGTTTTGGGCTGTGCTACATAGCACAGGTCGATTTTATACAGGTTTACCTCTTACAGACAGCATTTACATCTAGTAGTACAGTCATTGGCCATGGCTGACAACAATGATGTATTCCGCATGTTGGCTGCTGAGGATAAGTTGGATGGCACCAACTATCCATTGTGGGCATATATGATGCGACATGTATTGGTAGCAAAGGGGTTATGGAACATTGTGCAGGGTATTGATGCACGTCCTATTGTGGCTGGGAATGCTGCAAACACATCAGAAACAGGTACTGTTGATGATGGTGCAGGCACAAGTGCTGTAGCAGCTGTTCGAGAACCACCACTTTCAGCAGAGCAGATTCGTTGGGATGGTAGAGATGCGCAGGCTCATGCCTTGATTGCGCTGTCTGTCAAACGTACCATTATCCCACATATTCGCTCCTGCAGGACTTCTAAGGATGCTTGGGATGTACTTGCCACATTGTATCAGGCAAGAAATGAGGCTCGTGTTGCTTATCTCCGAAAACAGTTGGAGAGTGAGCATATGAACGAAGGTGATTCTATGGATAGCTTTTTGACAAAGATCAAGGATTTCAAAGAGCAGCTCATTTCTGCAGATGAAATCCTGTCAGACAGTTCACTTGTGCAGACTGTTTTGAATGGTCTACCAGATTCTTATCAGGGTTTTGCTTCCACTCTTCGCTTGATGATGAAAGGCAATCCCAATGCCTTATCATTTGAGGAGTTAGTTTCTGTTTTGCTGCAAGAAGACCAGTCAAGGCAAAACAGGAATATTATGCGTGTCGCAGATCAAGCTTTCGTTGCTAGTCAGAGAAGCGGGAAAGGTAAAGCTGGCTTTTCTTCTAGTAAGCAGAAATCTGCAAATGCTGCGCAACCAAAGAAGGAAGACAAAGATGAGAAGAAGGGTGACAAACAGAAGACATTTTGCAAGTACTGTAAGGGAAATGATCATGTCATCAAAGCGTGTCCTAAGCTGGCTGCGAAAGAGGCTAAGAAGAAAGAGGCTGGTATGGTTGTTGCAGATGCCTCTCCTTCTAACAATGAATCTGCTAATGTTGTGCTAGATACAGAATGGGCATTCAATGCGCAGTGCAGTTATGACCCATCTTTGCATGACACATGTATGTCTGCAGTAGATTCAGATGTATGGTACTTTGACAGTGGTGCCACTAAGCATATCACCTCGCAGCGCAGTTTATTCACTTTCCTTGAGTCTGCTCCCACAGGGAATACTGTCACTTGTGCCAATAACTCCTCTTATCCCGTTGAAGGAGTTGGACAGATTGTGCTGAATGTTGCAAATGGCAACACCTTTACACTTTTTGATGCATTGTATGTGCCAGGGATCAAAAAGAATCTGCTGTCAGTCTCCGCATTTGCCAAAACAGGTTTGGTTGTAAAATTTGTGGATGACAGATGTACTGTTCATGATCTCTCTTGTGGTGACATCATTGTAGCATCTGGTTCACTATGTCGAGGGCTGTATAAGCTCAATATGGATGGCAAATGTGTAGAGGATTCAGCATGTGCTATTATGGATACGCAGGCTATTTCAGATGCAAAACTGTGGCATGCACGTTTTGGTCATCTGAATTTTGCAAGTTTGCTGCGCCTGCAGAAATCTGAAATGGTGTCTTCTTTGCCTAAGCTTGAGGCACCTGTCAAGCATGTTTGTGAGGGCTGCATATTGGGTAAAATGCAGCGTGCTTCCTTTCCCAAAGATGGATCAGTGAGAGCTGAACGCAGATTGCAGCTTGTTCACAGTGATGTTTGTGGTCCCATGCAAACTCCATCATTTGGAAACTACCTTTACTTCGTGACTTTCATTGATGATTTTACCAGGCATGCATGGGTATATCCTTTGAAGGCAAAGTCCGAAGTGTTTTTGTGCTTCAAACAGTTTTTGGTTATGGCTGAAAATGTGTCAGAAAGTAAGATGGGCACCCTCCGTTCAGATCGAGGGGGGGAGTATATGTCTTCAGAATTTAATGCATTTCTGGCTGAGCGTGGGATAAAACACCAATGTACAGTGCCGTATACACCACAGCAAAATGGTGTGGCTGAGAGAAAAAACAGGTCTCTCATGGAAATGGCAAGATGTATGGTTAAGAGTCAAAGTCTACCACATGGTTTTTGGCTTGAGGCTGTCATGTGTGCCACTTATGTACTAAACAGGTGTCCCACCAAAGCATTACAGGTTGTCACTCCATATGAGGCTTGGCATAGCCGCAAGCCATCTGTTGGCCATTTACGTGTTTTTGGTTGCCTGGCATATGCATTAGTGCCTGTGCAACAGCGCAGAAAATTGGATGACAAAGCTGTCAAATGTATTTTTGTTGGATATAGTGCTGAGAGCAAAGGCTATCGTTTGTATCATCCACAGACAAAGCGCATTTTGGTTAGCCGTGATGTTGTATTTGTGGAAGATGCAGTTCAGCCCTTGGTTTCATGTACTAAGGAGACAGATATCAGCTCACGTGATGTCTATGATACATTGTTGCCTCTTTTCAGTGGTGCACAGTCAAGTGCAATACCTCATGAGGCAGTTTTTCAGCCTATGCAGGTTTTAAATGATGGCACAGATCAGCCTATATCTGATGCAGATGTGCATGATGCACTTGAGGATGAGAGACAAGAGATTGAGGGCTCTAGGAATATGCCCAGATGGCTGGTGCAGACTTTGCGTGACAGCAAGTTGGATGCCCCTTTGTCTAGTCGCACTCGTTCTGGCTCTCATGGTGCCTCTTATGCGTCAGATTGTTATGCATTGGCTGTTTCTAGTATGTGCGATGAAAGTGAGCCTGTTTCATTTGATGAGGCACAAAGTTCAGAAAATTGGATGGCTGCTATGCAAGCAGAATACGATGCTATTATGAAGAATGGTACATGGTCTTTATGTGACTTGCCCCCTGGCAAGAAGGCCATTGGCACTAAGTGGGTATACAAATTGAAGCGTAAGCCTGATGGCACAGTGGATCGCCATAAGGCTAGGCTTGTTGCAAAAGGTTATGCTCAAGAGAAGGGCATTGATTTTGATGAGACTTTTGCTCCCACATGTCGTATGACCACTGTTCGTAGCATCTGTGCATTAGCAGCTCATAATGGTTGGAATGTACATCAGCTGGACATAAAGACTGCGTTCTTAAATGGAGATTTGCATGAGGAGGTGTATGTATCGCAGCCTCGTGGTTTTGTTCAAAGAGGGCAGGAAAACAAAGTGTGCAGGCTAAAAAAGGCTTTATATGGTTTAAAGCAAGCTCCACGAGCTTGGTATGAAAAAATACATGCATATTTGACTGCACATGGGTTTCAGAATAGTCCAACAGAAAGCACTTTGTATGTTAAACGTGTGGATGGTGTACATCTAATCATTGCTCTCTATGTCGATGACATGCTGCTCACAGGACCAAATGAGAGTCATATTGCTGATTTTAAGGCTGATTTGAATGCCTCTTTTGAGATGTCAGATTTGGGGCATTTGCATCATTATTTGGGGATACAATTTAAGCAGTGTGATGGAGGTATTGCTTTGTGTCAGACAAAGTATATTGAAACATTGTTGCGGAGATTTGGCCTTGAAGACTGCAAGCCTATTGCTACTCCAATGGAGACAGGTTTGAAGTTGAGTCTTCATGATGCTGGAGATCACTTTGATGTCACACTCTATCAGACAGCTGTTGGTTGCCTCATTTATGTATGCATTACGAGGCCAGACATTCAGTTTGCAGTCTCACAGGTGAGCAGATTTATGCATAGCCCAAGCATTAAGCATTGGCAGGCAGTGAAGCGTATCTTTCGCTATTTGAGTGGTACTCGGCATCTTGGGTTGTTTTATCCCAAGGGGGGATCATTGCCGCCAGATTTACATGTTTTTTCAGATTCTGACTGGGCTGGTTGTTATGACACACGCGTGTCCACGAGTGGTTTTTGCTTCATGCTTGGAAGCTCATGCATATCATGGTTGAGCAAGAAGCAGCCTACTGTGGCCACTTCTAGTTGTGAAGCTGAGTACAGGGCAGCTTTCACAGCTACGGTTGAGTGTGTGTGGCTCAGACGCCTTATGGCTGATTTGGGTGTTGGGCAGCCATCTGCCACCACCATCTTCACTGACAGTCAGAGCGCATTGGCAGTTGCGCGGAACCCAGTGTTCCATGCTCGTACGAAGCACATTGAGGTGCACTACCATTATGTCAGGGAGAGACTCTCTGCAGGAGAGATCAGTTTGGCTTATGTGCCAACACAGGATAACCTTGCAGACCTTTTCACAAAGGCTCTGCCTCGTGAAAAGTTCGAAGCTTTTCGCAAAGCTTTGGGCTTACTCCCTTTTGTGGATTCGTCCACATAGCTAGACACTTTCCTATACATGAGTGCTAGCTCTTGTTCACCGCATCACTCCAGGGGGGATTTGTTACCATATTATAGTAGTGATGTGTGTGAACACACTTAGGACCGCCGGGGCACTTTTTCCCTCACTAGGAGGTTTTTTCCCCCGTGCATTGTATATACGCCCATTATCTTTTAGGGTTGGTTATCTTTCATTTTTGGCACTCATAATACACTACAGTGTTGTGCTCAAGCTTCCTCATCTTCTTGAAGTTGTGTGTGCATTCCTGCAACCCTAATTCCAACAGGCCAAAGTGCATCCTTGACTAGGATACAGTGGATGATCATGGGTTTTCTTATGACGCCCATAGCATGATTGTGGCAGGCCGGTTCTACCAGCAGATTTGACTTCATCGGCAGGGGAGTCTTGAGTTCCAGCAGTGGAAGTGGGAGTTAGAGGCATTTCAGTTCTCTCATCTAGTGGTTGCTACCAGGCTCACTCTTGATCGAGTACAGAGCCAAAAACACAGTTCTCACCCTCATTTTCGGCTTCGAGTGGATGACCATGAGAGCATTCTAGAGCAGTTGAGAGCTAGAGAGGGTGTTGCTGACTAGATCTCTATCTTGATAGTGACTAAACTCAGACTAGCTGGGTTAGCTCACTTACATTGTACTTAGATTTCTTGGGAGTGACTAATCTCAGAATAGCTGGGGTAGCTCATTTTCATTCTGATGTACTTATTTGATGTTTATATCATTATGAGTTTTTTCATTATTGAGTATCATTACATTTTAGTTGATGTTCTTGATTTTATTAAATTTTTTAACACTTTGGCTATCATATTGTTTGTTGAAAATCTCCATGCCATCATACCCAAACATGCCCCGATGGAAACCAAACTTTGCAAGCATGTGGGGGGACCTCACCCCCACATGAATGCAAAGTTTAGTCACAATCGCAGCATGTTTGGATTGGTAATTAGCGCCCAGTGCGGATTTTTCAAGTCTCTTGGTGCTTAAGAGGCCATGGAAAATCCGGGCCTTCCCCATACCATCGTACCCAAACATGCTCCGATGGGGACCAAACTTTGCAAGCATGTGGGGGGGACCCACTCCCACATGCTTGCAAATTTTGGTCACAATCGGAGCATGTTTGGATTGGTAATTAGCGCCCAGTGCAGATTTTTCAAGTCTCTTGGTGCTTAAGAGGCCATGGAAAATCCGGGCCTTCCCCATACCATCGTACCCAAACATGCTCCGATGGGGACCAAAATTTGCAAGCATGTGGAGGAGACCCACCCCCACATGCTTGCAAAGTTTGGTCACAATCAGAGCATGTTTGGATTGGTAATTAGCGCCCAGTCTGGGTTTTTGAAGTCTCTTGGTGCTTAAGAGGCCATGGGAAATCCGGGCCTTCCCCATACCATCGTACCCAAACATGGTCCGATGGGGACCAGACTTTGCAAGCATGTGGGGTCCCCATCGGACCATGTTTGGGTACGATGGTATGGGGAAGGCTCGGATTTCCCATGGCCTCTTAAGCACCAAGAGACTTGAAAAATCCGCACTGGGCGCTAATTACCAATCCAAACATGCTCCGATTGTGACCAAACTTTGGAAGCATGTGGGGGTGGGTCCCCCCACATGCTTGCAAAGTTTGGTCCCCATTGGAGCATGTTTGGGTACGATGGTATGGGGAAGGCCCGGATTTTCCATGGCCTCTTAAGCACCAAGAGACTTGAAAAATCCGCACTGGGCGCTAAGTACCAATCCAAACATGCTCCGATGGGGACCAAACTTTGCAAGCATGTGGGGGTAGGTCCCCCCCACATGCTTGAAAAGTTTGGTCCCCATCGGAGTATGTTTGGGTACGATGGTATGGGGAAGGCCCGGATTTTCCATGGCCTCTTAAGCACCAAGAGACTTCAAAAATCTGGACTGGGCGCTAATTACCAATTCAAACATGCTCCGATTGTGACCAAACTTTGCAAGCGTGTGGGGGTGGGTCCCCCCCACATGCTTGCAAAGTTTGGTCCCCATCGGAGCATGTTTGTATACGATGGTATGGGGAAGGCCCGGATTTTCCATGGCCTCTTAAGCACCAAGAGACTTGAAAAATCCGCATTGGGCGCTAATTACCAATCCAAACATGCTCCGATTATGACCAAACTTTGCAAGCATGTGGAGGTGGGTCCCACCCACATGCTTGCAAAGTTTGGTCCCCATCGGAGCATGTTTGGGTATGATGGTATGGGGAAGGCCCGGATTTTCCATGGCCTCTTAAGCACCAAGAGACTTGAAAAATCCGCACTGGGCACTAATTACCAATCCAAACATGCTCCGATGGGGGACCAAACTTTGCAAGCATGTGGGAGTGGGTCCCCCCCACATGCTTGCAAAGTTTGGTCCCCATCGGAGCATGTTTGGGTACGATGATATGGGGAAGGCCCGGATTTTCCATGGCCTCTTAAGCACCAAGAGACTTGAAAAATCTGGACTGGGGCTAATTACCAATCCAAACATGCTCCGATTGTAACCAAACTTTGCAAGCATGTGGGGGTGGGTCCCCCCCCACATGCTTGTAAAGCTTGGTCCCCATCAGAGCATGTTTGGGTACGATGGTATGGCTAAGGTCCCGATTTTCCATGGCCTCTTAAGCACCAAGAGACTTGAAAAATCCACACTGGGCGCTAATTACCAATCCAAATATGCTCCGATTGTGACCAAACTTTGCACGCATGTGGGGGTGGGTCCCCCCTACATGCTTGCAAAGTTTGGTCCCCATCGGACCATGTTTGGGTACGATGGTATGGGAAAAGCCCAGATTTTCCATGGCCTCTTAAGCACCAAGAGACTTCAAAAACCCGGATTGGGTGCTAATTACCAATCCAAACATGCTCTGATTGTGACCAAACTTTCCAAGCGTGTGGGGGTGGGTCCCCCCCACATGCTTGCAAAGTTTGGTCCCCATTGAAAGCATGTTTGGGTATGATGGTATGGGGAAGGCCCGGATTTTCCATGGCCTCTTAAGCACCAAGAGACTTGAAAAATCCGCACTGGGCGCTAATTACCAATCCAAACATGCTCCAATTGTGACCAAACTTTGCAAACGTGTGGGGGTGGGTCCCCCCCACATGCTTGCAAAGTTTGGTCCCCATCGGAGCATGTTTGGGTACGATGGTATGGGGAAGGCCCGGATTTTTCATGGCCTCTTAAGCACCAAGAGACTTAAAAAATCCGCACTGGGCACTAATTACCAATCCAAACATGCTCCGATTGTGACCAAGCTTTGCAAGCGTGTGGGAGTGGGTCCCCCCCACATGCTTGCAAAGTTTGGTCCCCATTGGAGCATGTTTTGGGTACGATGGTATGGGGAAGGCCCGGATTTTCCATGGCCTCTTAAGCACCAAGAGACTTGAAAAATCCGCACTGGGCGCTAATTACCAATCCAAACATGCTCCGATTGTGACCAAACTTTGCAAGCGTGTGGGGGTGGGTCCCCCCCCACATGCTTGCAAAGTTTGGTCCCCATCGGAGCATGTTTGGGTATGATGGTATGGGGAAGGCCCGAATTTTCCATGACCTCTTAAGCACCAAGAGACTTGAAAAATCCGCACTAGGCGCTAATTACCAATCCAAACATGCTCCGATTGTGACCAAACTTTGCAAGGATGTGGGGGTGGGTCCCTTCCACATGCTTGCAAAGTTTGGTCCCCATCAGGGAGCATGTTTGGGTACGATGACATGGAGATTTTCAACAAACAATATGATAGCCAAAGTGTTAAAAAATATAATAAAATCAAGAACATCAACTAAAATGTAATGATACTCAATAATGAAAAAACTCATAATGATATAAACATAAAATAAGTACATCAGAATGAAAATGAGCTATCCCAGCTAGTCTGAGGTTAGTCACTGCCCATAAATCTAAGTACAATGTAAGTGAGCTAACCCAGCTAGTCTGAGTTTAGTCACTATCAACGGTAACCCAATCAAAATCGTCATCTCTAACTGCCGATCGACGTGCGCGTCGAGGCTACTGTGCACGTCGAGGAGGCTGTGCCGGCTGCGAGGATCGTTGAATGTCTGCGGGGAGGTCTACCTCAAAGGCAGGATCGTGAGCTGGTGCCGGTGTACTCGGGAGCTCACAAGTCCCAAAAGCTGCTATAGCCCTCTCTCTCTCTCTCTCTACGTCGTGCTAATGCAAGACGTCTCTGTCTGTAAACCCAAAATCTATAATCTGCAATGGTACGTGTCTGCCACTCTGCTTGTGTGTAAGCTCCTTTGCTGTAAGGACACGCTGCTCATGAGAAGCAGCACTGCCACCATCACCCGAGGTGCCACTAGGACCAGCACCCCCCAAGCGCTCATATGCTGTGATCTGGCTCTCATGTAGGACTCTCTGGTATGCATCAAACTCATGTGAGCTCCACTCAATCTTTGGAGGCACCTCAGGCTCCTGATCTCTATCATCGAAGGCGTCGAGTCCCAAGTCAATAGCTGATGTAAAATCAATAGGCCTGCCAGTCCTAGCATCTACTCGAACGAGGCCTGGGTGAAGATCATCAATGCCCAAAACTCTGTATGTCGCTAGGTTAACGCGTGTACGGCAAGAGGGGCATGCTGAGAATCGTACTAGCTCCTGGGTGATGCAAGACAAATGGAAAAAATGTCCACATCCCAGGGCATATCCACCAGTAGTATCAATGTCCTCGATACATAAAGCGCTGCACACATCACGTAGGAAGGGTGGTGCATCCTGAGGGAGAGGTCATCGAAAAACCTCTGTAAAACAGGCCGTGGATATAAAGGTAGGTAAGGCACTGTCCCTTTGGTGGGCCTAGGTGACAGTCGGCCAGCATCCACCAGCCGCCCGACCAGCAGTAGGAGGCGCATGTGCCTCAACTGGTAGGGCATTTATAGCAGCCGACTGTTTTATAGCAGTTGACTAGGCATTTATGCCAGTCGTGGGGAACTCCAGCAGGTGACAGCCTTCTCAGGCAGCCGACCAGTAGTAGGAGGTGCATGTGCCTCAGTCCCACACAAAATATTCAGGTATTTAACAGAAAGTGCAGAAGCAGGTCAACATCCAGACTCTCTTCACATTCAGCCAGCATATGTGCAGTCCTATAGCTATTTGGACTTGCATCAGTGGCGAGAAGAGTCTTCAGCAGAGCCTCGGATTAGGTGGATACTCAGCCGACATACGGTCTTCTGTCCTTGCGTTGGGGATTCATATATCTCTTTTACTCAAGCATTGTACAACATTCTCCAAAGAATAATTTTGATATTTCAAGAATATCCTATTCATCATTCTGTTGAAAGTAGCTAGAGCATTAGTCAAACTGAATGGCATAACTAAAAACTCATAATGACCAGTTTGGGTCCTGAAGGTAGTTTTGAAGATATCTCCTTCGTCCATTCGAATCTAATGATAACCGGACTTTAGGTCGATCTTGCTAAAGACTTTGGCTCCTTTAAGCTTCTCTAGCAAGTCATCCACTCGAGGTATTGGATATCGATTCTTAACAGTAATTTTATTTAGTGCACGATAATCGATACACAATTGATATGTACCATTCTTCTCTTTAACGAGAAGAACTGGAGCACCAAATGGAGAACTATTAGGTCGAATCAATTCTTTATCTAATAGTTCTTCGACTTGCCTTTGGATCTCCTTTTTCTCAAGCATATTAACTCTATAAGGAGATTTACATGGCAGTGAACTACCAGGAATTATTTTAACTTTATGGTCTTCTGGATGAGGTCTTGGTAAGCCAGATGGTAAATCCTCTATGAAGCAATTAGAGAATTTAGAGACGAAAGGGTCATGAGACATATTTGATTTGGAGTCATCAACAAAGATAGTCACTGTTCAGGTCTTTGAGGATATTCAAATTCAAAATAGACATGATGTAACCAGACAACAAAGATAGTCACTGTTCAGGTCTTTGAGGATATTCAAATTCAAAATAGACATGATGTAAACAGACAACAAAAAGTGTTGTACATCAAGCAGGTTGTTATCAAAGAGTTATTAGTGATGTTGAAACACCACACATCAAAGTTCATTAAGCATAACTTCATGTACAGATGGCAAGTTGATCAGTATACAGGGAGTGTCTCAAGAATTTCCCTACAGATGTCATAGTATCTATAATAGATTTTGCTGAGAACTACTTATTCAAACAGCAAAATGAAATACAGTCCATGCATTGGCACTCAGATCAATGCACAATCCTTGTTCACATTACATATAGGCATAGTACAAGCAAAACGACCAAAGCATAATCAAGGAGATGCGTTTCGAAAGCACTGGGTGTGGTATGATGGTGCAGCTTCACAGTTTAAAGCTGCCCGACCATTCTATTTTGTTGGTCACTTTTACAAACTGACAGGTGTGGAGATGACTTGGAATTTTTTTTGCTTTAGGCCATGTCAAGGGAGAACATGACGGTGCTATGCAATAGTGAAGAGGACATTAACGCACGAACAACTCAAGTCTGATGGTGTAGTTCTTCAAAATGCTGTTGACATTGTAGCTTTCTTAATGGAAACTATGTCTCATGGTGCAGGTAGCTCGTACGTCTACAGTACTAGCAATGGTCCCTGAGATTCACCGAAGGTTAGTAAGTGCAGATGATGTGGATAGGTCTAATGCATGGGGATGTGCAACACTCAAGGGGGGACACAATCCCTACATGCTGTGTGTGGGTTTTGCAAACTAGACCCGACACAGATGAAAACAAGAAATTTGGCTTGTTTTTGTAATGCATGTATAGTTGGTCATTGGAGATCATGCTCTAACAAGTCGTATGTCCAGGAATGGTCACATATTGTTCTCAAGCCTATAACAGAAGGGTTGGACATGGAAGATATGCAAGAACCAATCAATATACTAGATAGGGTGGCTGAGTTTGAAGATGAGAGACCCATGTTTGAGGGATCACTGAATATGCTTGGCCAACTTCTTGTCGAGGGAGGCAACTATGCAATCAACCCAGAGGCTAATAACATAGAAGGCGTAGATTTTTATGTGTTGAAATGTGTAAAAGCAAGGTGGAAGACAGAGAAGGTTCTTAAGGACTCTTGGAAAAACAAGTGCGCTAGAGGCACATATGTTGTCACAGGTCTTTATTATAAGCAGCAAATGGAGAATCCCAATCACTACAAAAAACTGCTCGATGGACAAGGGTGTGAGCCACACATATTCTCACCTAGTTAGGTCAATCAAGTTTGACATGCCCCTTGTGGATGCTGCCTCTAAGATGTATTATTTATCCCCTTAACTTCACGAGTCCATTTACAATGCCATGCCGTATGAGGATGCTTGAAAGATATTCTATGTATCCTTTTTATATAGTAACCTTTCTTTGAAACCTTGCAAAAACATTATTGAGAGAGTCTCGTGCAATCAAATATGTATGCAGGTTCTCATTTCTTAAACCTGATTTGTCAAATCTGGTTTGTATGCACCTTCATTTCTTAAATCTGATTTTTGGAGGTTGTCATCAGCAAAACCTTTGCAAAGTCTTGTTATGCTATATAGCACAATTCCTGTACTATACAGCACAACACATTGCCCCTCTCACCCTAAGTTCACCATGTCTGGTTATGCTATATAGCACAATTCATGTACTATACAGCACAACACAATTCCCCTCTCACCCTAATTTCAACATGTTTGTAAGATTCCTTCCTCCACCTTTTGAGGTGTAAAGGTGTAATAGCCTCCCCTTTTGTTCTTGTAATTATTCCCCTCTCTAAAATAGAAGAAAGATCTTGTTTTACCTTGTTTTGACCTAGAGAGAGATAATCCAAAATTGAGATATCTTTGGATATAAAAATTATCCTAGTGTCTAAGATGGATTCCCCTGAAACAAAAGTTCAAAATGAACTTTCCAATGTGCATTAGGAATTAATTGAAAATGGTATAAGGGACCCAACTACATTTTTAGAAATTTTTGGATTATGGTCCAATTAAGGTTCCAATGGGTCAACTGGATTAATCCAAGTGTTGGGATGAGATAAATCCAAGAGAATAAAAGAAAATATCCAAAAATGAGTAAATGCTCACATAAGATGAAGAGTTGAGTGAGTACAAGGTTTATTAGTTAAAAATTATGAGATATTACTAAAAAAATAAGATATTTTGAAATAATGATGCATTTTTGTGACACCTTGGTAAGGAAAGGGCGACTCTTGAGGTAGGCACCTCTTTCACGTGTGTGGAAGGGTTTTTAATTCAAAAAAATTGTGATATTTTTATCTCTCCTCTCTCCTCTCTCCTAGATCAAACCAAATAAAAAAGGGAGCCAAACTGGTCGAAATCTTATCCAAATTGAGTCAAACTGAACCTGAAAAATTCTAGAACCAAATTGGACTTGGTTAGTGGCCTCCCTCACCTATAAATAGACCCTCAGTAATTTGTAATAAAATATTGGAGCTATACCATGCCAGTATTATATTAAAATAATCATATTTTCTATTATCCTTTAAATTTTTCTCTCTCTTGGGAGCTTGGAGCTCTCTCTCTCTACAAAAACTCTTGGAGTTGCTCTTCTCCTCTTGGTGGACCAATTGATTGGTCAGGGGCTTCGCTGCAATTAGAGAATCAAGCCAAACTTGGAGGTAAAATCAAATTTTATGGTTTTTTTCCAATTTTCTCAATAACTTTCTTCTTCTCAATCCTTGTCAAGCTTGAGAAGCTTTCTAAAAGATTGTTTTAATTCAAATCAAGCTTTCTCTTAAAGTCTTAATGTTTAATTAAGAGAAAGTTAATCTTTATGCTTATTTGTAATGCTTTCTTTAAGTAAATCTCTCTCTCTAAAAGAATAGCCATCTTTATGGCTAAATCCTTTGAAAAAGGATGCTTCTCAGTGATAGTCTCTTAATTCAAAGCTAAACTCTAGGCTTGATAAGCTAGAGATTAAGAAAATGATATTTTCATGATTTTGTGCTATTAAAATAATGGTAAATTCTTTTAGATGAGTAGTTAAAAACTACTCTAATTCATTCTAAATGAGAAATGGATTATCCTAACAAATTGGGAAAAGAGGAATGTTGAAATTAGCTCAATCTAGTGGGATAATCATAGTTATGTTTAATTTTATTTGGTTAAAATTATGATTTAAATTCATAGTTTGATTTTAAGCATAAAAGAGAAACTACTATCATATTTTCATTACAAGCTTTTATTCTTTTAAAAAAAAATTGAGAATTATCAGTAATAGCAGCGAAGCTATGGTAAAATTTTTGAAAAATAATACATATCTTATTTTTATGCATAATACTAAAAGAGGACTTCCTACCATATTCTAGGATTGGACATCCTATGCAAAAAGAATGATTTTCATCATATTCATGAGTAATAATTCTTTTGTAATTATGCATAATTAATTGATTATGAGAAAAGAGTAATTTTTGGTAAATTTATTTTTATGCAAATAGAGGAATTCCCATGATATTTGAGATCCAAGTAATTAAATGGTAAAAGAGAAATTTTTAGCATAATTCAAATTATGAGTATTTATCAAAAGCAGAATTTTGAGCATTATTAATTTTATTGGGAAATATGGGTAGAATTGATTTTTGTAAATCCCATGAATCTTTTACTCAAAAAGAAGATTATTGAATATATTTTACTTGAGAAATTTGAGAAAGAATATGAAAATATCCATTGAGAAAACTTGGATAATTCTTATTCAGAAAAGAGAATCTAGAATCCCTAGGAGGATCGAGGATCCAATGAGTAAACGAAAGTTTAGAATTAATTCTCATTAATGAAGCTTAAGGAATGAAAATACAATACTTAAATGCTCTTTCTGAATTTTTACTATTCAATTCTGATAAGGTTTATTTTTCTTTTTTAAACCTTCAATAACACTCTGATACGTAGATTCAATGGGATCGAGAAAAAGTACCTTTAACTAGGCCAAGCAATTGGCAGAAACTTAGAAAAGTTCTATCAAGTATCGAAAGTAGAAAACGGTACTAAAAGTGGATGTGATAAGATGTGATGTGGATTTGAATGAATGTAAATGAATGTGATGGGATGTAAATGGATGCAATGTGATTAGATGAGATGTGAATGTGATAAGAGGAGATGTGAATGTGATGTGATAAGATGTGATGAGATGTGAGTGGATGTGATGAGATGTGATGTGATGTAAAATGGATGTGGATGTGAATGTGAGGAGATGTGGATGAGATGTGATGTGATGTTAATGGATGTGGATGAGATGTAAATGGATGTGGATATGAATGTGATGAGATGTGAAAGGATGTGATGTGATAAAAATGGACGAGAATGAGATATAATGTGATAAATGTGCATGTGAATGAATGAATGGATGTGGATGAATGTGATGAGCTGTGAATGGATGTGGTGTGATATGGATAGATGTGGATGTGATGTAATGTGGATGGAATGAATGTGATGTGATGTGGATGGATGTGAACGAGATGTGATAAGATGAGGATGGATATGATGAGATGTGAATGGGTGTGATGGATATGAATGGATGCAATGAGATGTGAGTGGATGTGGAGAGATGTGAATGTGATGCGAATGGATGTGATGTGATGTGGATCTGGTTAGATATGAATGGATGAGATGTGATGTGGATAGATTCAATGTGATGTGATGTGGATTTGGGTAGATGTGAATGGATGTGAAGTGATGTAAATAGATGTGAACGTGATGTGATATGGATGTGAATGAATGTAGATGGATGTGATGTGATATGAATGGATGAGATATGAATGAATGTAGATGGATGTGATGTGATATGAATGGATGAGATGTGATGTGGATATGTTGTGACGTGATGTGATGAGGATAGATGTGATGAGATGTAATATGATTGGATGAGAATGGATGAAGGCGATGGGAACACACATGAAAGTCAATATTATATAATTTGGAAAAAATCTCATGTTTTGGGAATCGATAAGTCCATTTAATTTTGGATATATCTTAAACATGCCAACTCTAAATTTGTCGGACATTGTAGATCTAGATTCTACTCTTCAAGATCTTTCCAATGATATGTCACATGAGGGGGTTATGAAAATGTTTTGGACACGTTCACCATGATCCCATTTTTCAAATGGGAATAGGAATTTTCCCAAATTATCCAATATGGTGTTATGACTGGATGTGGAATAAGCAATGTGAATTGATGTAGAAGAATGTGGACTAACGAGAAATGATGTGGAACAATGTGGAAAGATGAGAGTTTGTTAGAAACTGTATTTATGAAACCTATTTTTAAATGACTGTTTGTTAAGAATGTTGGGGAAGCATTTTGACCATCTTGTGAATAAGGTGGTGGAGACCTAAGTGATAAATTTACAATAGCTGACAAAGAGTCAACGGAGGACGTCTCGTATAGCAAGGTCGGCAGAGGTCTTAACCAGCCTCGGTTCGATTTAAATGGTGAGCTTCTGGTATGGTGGATGAGGGACCAAGGAAGTGGCCTATGAGTGAAGCGCTAGGTGACCTGCGAAGTAGCCTAGAGGGTGTTGACCATACGGTGCTCGGGCTCTGGGTCGATGAAGATACCCACGCGTGCATCGAGGAAGAAAATGGAACAAGGAGTTAGAGTTGTTTTCTAAACTCGGGTATGGATCTGGTTGATTAGCCTTGCTGGTCCTCAACGGATGAGTCCATGACTCTTTTATATGGATCTGTTGGTTGATCTTGCTGATCTTCAATGGAGAGTCCATCTAGATTTTCTTATGTGATTATATTTTTGGGTACTATGAGCTAGGAACTATTGAAAAGTGTTAAAACCCTAAGATCTCTCTAGATAATTGTTATGCATAAACATAAATCAAGCATAAACTCAACCACCCGACCACCCCCGAGCCCAAGGGATGCACACATGAATTATAAATGAAATACATCATACCTCTACCTTGATGTCCCATACCATCAAGAGGTATAACTCCAATCCAATAGCATGTAGCTATAGTGTGAAATGGTAGGTGAGTAGATATGAACCTCTACACAAGAGAGCATAACATAGCCTTGGCCTCACAAGCCCAAGCTTCCAAGCCCCCCTTGAGTGTGCCCCATGTCCCTATTATATAAGAGGGTCTTCAAGTGACTCTTGACTCTCCATTTCCCATGTGTGACCCTTGGATGCCTGACCCTAACCTTAACCCTTAAGGTTAGTCCTAACCCATGCTCCACTAGAGCTTGTTCCCACGCTCCCATGCTCACAAGCTTAATGTGGGTTAGCCTCCTAGTATATGCACACATAATGTGCATATAACAAAAAGGCCCCTGAGTGAACAGGTGGTGAGCATTCTGGTTGCCAATGATGCCATAGGTACACCGATGAAGTAATGATTGTAAATTGGAATTTAAGCTAGATATTTTGGAGGATTATGATGAGTGATACTATGGTTTCATTAAAAGATTGTTTTAAAGACAGCTGAATCTGTGAAACATGTAATTTTATATTGGGTGTGTAAGTGGTGTGACTATCTTGAAGTTTGCTTGAAGTGCCGGCTAGGGGACCTAGGAACTCTTTTCCCTAGTACCAGATTCCTCTCCCAGCCCCTCAAGATCTTGTTTCTACCTATTTTTGACTTAGAGAGACAAAATGTTCTCGAGAGAGGTTATTCAATTTTTAGATATTTTTGGATGGAAAAATATCTCTTCTTATTAAAATAAATTCCCCCAAAACAGAAGTTCAAAAAGAATTTTAGAAGGTGCATTAGAAATAAATTATAATCTGTTCTAAAGGCCTTAGCCTAAGGGTCCAGATTTTCTAAAAATTTTAGATTAAGGTTATGAGGGGCCAATTAGATTAATCCAAATGTAGGGAGGAGATAAATTGAAGAAATAAAGAAAATTCTCCCTAAAAATGAGTAAATACTCACATAAGATAAAGAGTTGACTAAGGACAAGGTTATTAGTTAAAAAAGAAGAGATATTTAGAGGAAATGATGCATTTTTGACACCTCAATGTGGGGGAATTTCCCTCATGAAGGAGGCACCTATTTCACATGTGTCGTGGAGTTTTAAACTCTCAAATAATGAGATATTTCATCTCTCCTCTCTCCTGTTTCAACTAGAACCAAAAAGTAAGCTAAACTGACCTAAAAATGGTCAAAAGTGACCAAATTGATCTGGAAAATTCTAGAATCAGTTTGCTTGGTTAGAGGCTCACTTTTTCCTATAAATTGAAGCCTCCCCCTTTGTAAAAGCTTAATAGTGTTTTATGCACTGTTACTCTACTCCTCTCCAGAACCAAAAACATTGAATTCATTGATAATTCACTTGTTTTTGACTATTTTCTCTACAAAGAATTGGTGGCCACTCTTGATCCAAGCAAGAGTAAAACCCTCAATCCCTCAAGCCAAAGGATTGCTCACAAAACTCCATGTAAGTTAGAAATTCTACTTTTTTCTAATTCTATTCTATGGTTTTAATGATTTCTTGCTTCTTTTACATTGAAATTGGATGTTATGCCTTGATGATGGAAAGGCTTTCCCCTTCTCTTTATTGAATTCAGCCCTTCTTTATCCAAGATGTGTAATCAATTAAATAGAGTTAAACTTTTCGTATTGTTTTCTCTTAAAAAATGGGAATTGATTAAATTAGAGTGCTAAATTCATATTGGGGTGAATTCTAAGTAGATTTAGAATGTAAAAATTGAGAAATGGTCAGTCATACAAAGGAGGTTATGGTAAAATTTTCTTAAATTTTGTGAAAATAAGTTTTATATTTATGTTATTCAAAAAGAGTAATCACCTCCGTTTGTGTATTCTAAAAGTGTTATTTTCATTCTATGCATA
Organism: Cibotium barometz; assembly: GCF_041138505.1. Taxonomy (NCBI): domain Eukaryota; kingdom Viridiplantae; phylum Streptophyta; class Polypodiopsida; order Cyatheales; family Cibotiaceae; genus Cibotium; species Cibotium barometz. Next base: position 32,745,882 of record NC_141066.1, read on the forward strand.
GAAAGATGCATATTGGAAATATTTTTATTATAAAAGCGTTATTTTCATTAGAATTAATTTCTATGCATAGAAAGGTGCATATTGGACATATTTTTATTATAAAAGTGTTACTTTCACCAATATTGATTTTTATACATAAAGTGATGCATAAAAGAATTTTTTTATTATAAAAGTGTTACTTTCACCTTGATATTGATTTTTATGCATAAAGTGATGCATGAAAGAATTTTTTTATTATAAAAGTGTTACTTTCACCAATATTGATTTTTATGCATAAAGTGATACATAAAAGAAATTTTTTATTATAAAAGTGTTACTTTCACCAATATTGATTTTTATGCATAAAGTGATGCATAAAAGAATTTTTTTATATAAAAGTGTTACTTTCACCAATATTGATTTTTATGCATAAAGTGATGCATAAAAGAATTTTTTTATTATAAAAGTATTACTTTCATCAAAATTACTTTTATGCATAGAAAGATGCATAAAGAATTTATTTTTATTCCAAAAGAATTATTCTCATTAACTCTGATTTTATGCATAGAAAGATGCATAAAGGAATTTATTTTTAATTCAAAAGAGTTATTCTCATTAACTTTGATTTTATGCATAGAAAGATGCATAAAGGAATTTATTTTTAATTTTATGCATAGAAAGATGCATAAAGGAATTTATTTTTATTTCAAAAAGTGTTATTTTCATTAAAATTGATTTTATGCATAGAAAGATGCATAAAGGATTTATTTTTATTTCGAAAGTGTTATTTTCCTTAAAATTGAATTTATGCATAAATAGATGTATAAAAGGATTTTTATAAAAGTGTTATTCCCACTGAAGTTGATTTTTATAAATGAGAATGAATGGATAGATGTGATGTGAATCAGATAAATATATGAATGAATGGATAGATAGATGTGATGTGAATCAGATAAATGTGAATGAATGGATGGATAGATGTGATGTGAATCAAATAAATGAGATGGATGGATGTGGTGATGGAAATCAAATAAATGGATAGATAGATGTGATGTGAATCAAATAAATGTGAATGAATGGATGGATAGATGTGATGTGAATCAGATAAATGTAAATGAATGGATAGATAGATGTGATGTGAATCAGATAAATGTGAATGAATGGATGGATAGATGTGATGTGAATCAAATAAATGAGAATGGATGGATGGATGTGATGTGAATTAGATAAATGTGAATGAATGGATGGATGGATGTGATGTGAATTAGATAAATGTGAATGAATGGATGGATGGATGTGATGTAAATAGATGTCATGTCATGTCATGTGAATCAGGATATAAATGAATGATATGGGATGGATGTGGATGTATGTGAAAGAATGGATGTGGATGTATGTGAAGAATGGAAGTGGATGTATGTGAAAGAATGGATGTGGATGTATGTATGTGAAAGGATGGATGTGGATGTATGTGAAAGGATAGATGCGGATGTGTATGTGATAAGTATGGATGAGAATGTATGTGGAAGAATATATATGGATGTGAATGTGATGGATATGAATAAGAATAGAGGCGATGAGATGTGATGTAAATTGGATAGATATGCATGATATGGGATGTGATTGAATGTGATAGCATGTGAATCAGGATGTGAATGAATGTGATAGCATGTGAATCAGGATGCGAATGAATGATAAGGGCTGTGAATGAATGTGATAACCTGTGAATCGGGATGTGAATGAATGATAAGGGATGTGAATGAATGTGATGACATGTGAATCGGGATGAGAATGAATGGTATGGGATGTGAGTGGATGTGATGTAATGTGAATCGGGATGTGAATGAATGAGATGTGATGTGAAATGGATGTGATAAGATGCGATGTAAATTGGATAGATGTTAATGAATGTGATGTGATGAGATGTATGGGTAAATGAGAGTGGATGAGATCTGATGATATATTTGAGGAAAGAAGTGATGAGATGAAAAATGTGGATGAGAATGGGAACTTATAAGAAATGAATGTGGATTAAGTAATGTTGATTAATGTGGAAAGATGAGAGTTCGTTATTATAGAAATTGTATTTATGACTTGTTTTTAAATGACTGTTTTATGTCAAGAATGCTGGGAAAGCATTTTGACCATCTTGTGAATGAGGTCATGGAGACCTAGCTGATAAAGTTGCAACAGTGAGACGGAGAGTCAACGGAGGACGTCTCGCGTAGCAAGGTCGGTCGAGGTCTTGACCAGCCTCAGTTCGATTTAAATGGTGAGCTTCCGGTACGGTGGATGAGGGACCAAGGAAGTGGCCTATGAGTGAAGCGCTAGGTGACCCCTGCGAAGGATCCTAGAGGGTGCTGACCATACGGTGCTCGGGCTCTGGGTCACCGAAGATACCTACAAGTACGTCAGGGAAGATATTGGAATAAGGAGTAAGAGTTGTTTCTGGATTCAGTTGATTGACCTTGCTGGTCCTCAACGGATGAGTCCATGGCTCTTTTATATGGATCCGTTGGTTGATCTTGCTAATCTTCAATGGAGATTCCATTTTTGATATGTGAATATATTACCGGTTACTACTATGAGCTAGGAACTATCGAAAAGGCCCCTGAGTGGTGGACAGGTGGTAAGCGTTCTGGTTAACCAATGATGCCATAGGTACACCGATGAAGGAATGATTGGAAATAAGGATTTAACCGGAGATTTTGAGGATTATGATCAGTGACACAAGGGTTTCATTAAATGATTGTTTTTAAAGATAGATGATGCTGAGAAAAAAAAAAGGCAATTTAAAATGGGTGTGTAAGTGGTGTGACTAGTTTTAAGTTTGCATGAATATCCAGCTAGGGGGCCTGGGAACTCTTTTCCTTGGTACCCGGAGGACAAAACCTAACCAAATTCTTAATTGGATCTCATCACTACAGTGGTGGTTGGTGGGCGGTTGGCTAACCCACGGGACTGATGGATCCCTAAAATGAGACTAAATTTTTATTGGTACAATAGATGAAGTAAATCTCGGATAAAAATTGTTCTATGGAAAAGAATCAATGGCTGTGCATCTCAATGAGGAAAAAAGTATTGGTCTCTATGATCCAAGTGTAATCTTTCCTTTGATCTGACTATGGGACTTACGGGTTCGGTCAGATCAGTTTAGTTAATTAAGGTTTTTGACTATGATAGAGAAAAGTTATCCTGGTGGAATCGCCCATGCTTTCCGGGCAAGGGAAGTTTTTTCGGGTTCGATTTTGGAAGAACCGATGGATTAGTCTCTTGTCTGGATATCCATGGGCGAGGCCCCGAGTGTGGGACCTTGCCCCGTGCAAGAAGTGCTACTTTCGCTGCTAGCAACCCCAGAATTCGTTGCGTGGTGGGGATAGGGATCTCACAACAGGTACCCGGGGTAAAACATAACCAAATTCCTAAATGGATCCTATCACTACAGTGGTTGGGCAGTTGGCTAACCCATGGGATTGGATGGGGTTAGGCTGGACTGATGGATCCCTAAAATGAGACTCACTTCTGTTAAGTTACGATAGTTGAAGTAAATCTCGGATAACCCTTCTTCTATGGAAAAGAACCAACGGTGCCTCTTGATGAGGAAAAAAGCGTTGGTCTCTATGATCCAAGTGCAAGTCTCTTCCCTTGATCTGATCATGTGACTTACAGGTTCGGTCAGATCAGTTTGGTTAGTTAAGGCTCTTGACTACGAAAGAATAAATTATCCCGAAGGTGTAAGATTCCTCCCTCTGGCTTTTGAGGTGTGTAGGTGTAAGAACCTTCCCTTCTGATCTTATAATTATTCACCTCTCTGAAATAAAAGAAAGATCTTGTTTATCCTGTTTTGGCCTAGAGAGAGAAAATATCTAGAGAGAGGTAATTTTAAATTGAGAAATTTTTAGATATAAAAATCCTCCTAGTGTCTAAAATGGTTTCCCCTGAAACAGATATTCAAAAAGAAATTTCCAATGTGCAATTGGAATAAATTGAAATCAGGTAAAAAAGGACCTTAGCTTAAGGGTCCAGATTTTCTGAAATTTTTAAATTAAGGTTCCTATGGACCAATTAGATTAATCCAAATGTAGGGAGGAGATAAATGGAAGAATAAAAGAAAATCTCCCAAAAATGAGTAAATGCTCACATAAGATGAAGAGTTGACTAAGGACAAGGTTATTAGTTAAAAAGAAGAGATATTTAGAAGAAATGATGCATTTTTGACACCTCAGTGTGGGGAATTTTCCTCATGAAGGAGGCGCCTATTTCACATGTGTGGTTGAGTTTTAAACTCACAAATAATGATATATTTTCATCTCTCCTCTCTCCTGCTTCAACTAGATCCAAAAAGTAAGCTAAACTGACCTAAAAATGGTCAAAAATTAACCAAACTGATCTGGAAAATTCTAGAATCAATTTGCTTGGTTGGAGGCTCACTTTTTCTTATAAATGAAGCCTCCCACCTTTGTAAATGGTTAATAGCATTTTATGCACTGTTACTCTACTCCTTCCCAGAGCCAAAAACAATGAATTCATTGATAATTCATTTGTTTTTGACCATTTGCTCTTCAAAAGAATTGGTGGCCAGTCTTGTTTTGCAAACAAGAGTAGATCCCTCAAACCATCAAGCCAAAGGAAAGCTCACAAAACTCCTAGTAAGTTAGAAATTCTACTTTTTCTTATTCTATTTTATGGTTTTCTGATTTTTGCTTTCTTTAAAATGAAAATGGATGTTATGCCTTGCTGGGAAAGGCTTTCCTCCTTCTCTTCATTATTGAATTCAACCTTTCTTTATCCTAAATGTGTAATCAAATTGATGGAACTAAACTTTTCATATTGTTTACTCTTAATAAAGTGGAAATTAATTAGATTAGAATGATTTAAATCATCTTGGATAATTTCTAGTAAATTTTAGAGAGAAAAAATTTAAAAATGGTTAGCCATACAAAGGAGGTTATGGAAAAATTTTCTTAAATTTGGTGAAGTAAGTTTTATCTTTTTATTATTCAAAAAGAGTAATCTCCACCGCTTGTGTATTCTAGAAGTGTTATTTTTATTCTATGCATAGAAAAATACATATTAGAAATATTTTTATTATAAAAGTGTTATTTTCATTAGAATTAATTTCTATGCATAGAAAGATGCATATTGAAAATATTTTGATTATAAAAGTGTTACTTTCATCAAAATTGATTTTTATGCATAAATAGATGCATAAAAGAAAATTTTTATTATAAAGGTGTTACTTTCATTAAAATTGAATCGATGCATAAATGAATGCATAAAAGAAATTTTTTATTATAAAAGTGTTACTTTCATTAAAATTAAATTTATGCATAAATAGATGCATAAAAGAATTTTTTTATTATAAAAGCGTTACTTTCATCAAATTTTGATTTTATGCATAGAAAGATGCATAAAGAAATTTATTTTTATTTCAAAAGAGTTATTCTCTTCAATTTTGATTTTATGCATGGAAAGATGCATAAAGAAATTTATTTTTATTTCAAAAGAGTTATTCTCACATCAATTTTGATTTTATGCATGGAAAGATGCATAAAGAAATTTATTTTTATTTCAAAAGAGTTATTCTCATTAATTTTGAATTTATGCATAGAAAGGTGCATAAAAGATTTATTTTTATTTCGAAAATGTTATTCTCCTTAAAATTGAATTTATGCATAAATAGATGCATAAACGGATTTTTATAAAAGTGTTATTTCCCACTGAAGTTGTTCTTATGCATAAATAGATGCGTAAAGAATTTTTATATCAAAAATAAGAATTCTCTTACATTCTATAAATAAATGTGATAAGATGTGATAATGAATCAGATAGATGAGAATGAATAGAGAATGGATGTGATGAGAATGAGAATGAGAGGTAAATAGATGTGATGAGATGTGATGTGAATCAGGATATAAATGAATGATATAAGATGTGAATGAATGTGTTAGCATGTGAATCGGGATGTTAATGAATGATAAGGGATGTGAATGGATGTGATGTCATGTGAATGAGGATGTAAATGAATGATATAGGATGTGAATGAATGTGTTAGCATGTGAATCGGGATGTGAATGAATGATATAGGATGTGAATGAATGTGTTAGCATGTGAATCAGGATGTGAATGAATGATATAGAATGTGCATGAATGTGTTAGCATGTGAATCGGGATGTGATTGAATCATATAAGATGTGAATGAATGTGATAGCGTGTGAATCGGGATGTGAATGAATGATAAGGGATGTGAATGGATGTGATGTGATGTGAATCGGGATGTGAATGAACGATAAGGGATGTGAATGAATGTGTTAGCATGTGAATCGGGATGTGAATGAATGAGATGTGATGTGATTAGATGAGAATGGGAATACTTATGAAATGAATGTGGATTGATGCGGGTTGATGTGTGGATAATGTGGATTGACGTGAATGGATGTATGGATTGATGTGGATTGATGGTAATCGATGTATGGATGATGTGGATTGACGTGTGGATTGATGTGGATGGATGTATGGAAGATGTGGACAGATGTGTGGATAATGTGGATTGATGTGGATGGATGTATGGATTGATGTGGATGACGTGGATGGATGTATGGATGATGTGGGTTGATGTGTGGATAATGTGGATTGACATGAATGGATGTATGGATGATGTGGATTGATGTGTGGATAATGTGGATGGATGTATGGATGATGTGGATTGATGTGGATGGATGTATGGAAGATGTGGATTGATGTGTGGATAATGTGGATTGACGTGAATGGATGTATGGATGATGTGGGTTGATGTGTGGATAATGTGGATTGACATGAATAGATGTATGGATGATGTGGATGGATGTATGGATGATGTGGATTGACGTGTGGATTGATGTGGATGGATGTATGGAAGATGTGGATGGATGTGTGGATAATGTGGATTGATGTGGATGGATGTATGGATGATGTGGATTAATGTGGATGGATGTATGATGGATGATGTGGGTTGATGTGTGGATAATGTGGATTGACATGAATGGATGTATGGATGATGTGGATTGACGTGTGGATAATGTGGATTGATGTGGATGGATGTATGGATGATGTGGATTGATGTGGATGATGTGGATGGATGTATAGATGATGTGGATTGATGTGTGGATGATGCGATTGGATGTGGGAATGATGTGATGTGATAGGGATTGATGAAGAAAAAAAAATTGTGGGAAGATGAGAAAAGATGGGGACTAATGTGAAAGGATGTGGAGTGATGAGAAAAGATGGAAATATTGTTGGAACTGTATATCTGTTTTTAAATGACTGTTTTATGTCAAGAATGGTAGGGAAGCATTTTGACCATCTTGTGAATGAGGTTGTGGAGACCTATCTATTAAAGTTGCAACTGCTGTGACGGAGAGTCAATGGAAGACTTCTCGCGTAGCAAGGTCGGTCGAGGTAAAACTTAGTCTACAACATGTTGGGAAACCATTCAACATAACCAAGATCTTGGATGCCTAATCTATTTGTGCAATTCACGGCCAAACATCCAGCATGGTGTGTTACAACTTTTAAAGTTCATGCATTGCCTAGGTACTAAGCATTGGCATGTAGTTAAATCGTATCTTCAGATACTTAAAAGGAACTCAAGATCTTGGATTGTTCTATGCCAAGGATGAACTACACCTTTCAAGTTTATAAAGAAAGAACATCTATTTTTGACCCTACTAAACTATAATATTACACCTTTGGGGGATTGTCTACGTGACGGTGGCTGTGAGCCCTGACATGACGGTGGCTCTGAGGGAGTACGTGATGGTGGCTATGAGCCCTGACGTGACGGTGCTTGGGAGGGTGTGCGTGAGTGTGTCTAGGACAAGGGATTTAAATGGTGAGCTTCCGGTACAGTGGATGAGGGACCAAGGAAGCAGCCTATGAGTGAAGCGCTAGGTGACTTGCGAAGGATCCTAGAGGGTGCTGACCATACGGTGCTCGGGCTCTGGGTCACCGAAGATACCCACACGTACAAAGGGAAGATATTGGAACAAGGAGTAAGAGTTGTTTTCTGAATTCGGGCATGGATCTGGTTGATTGACCTTACTGGTCCTCAATGGATAAGTCCATGGCTCTTTTATATGGATCTGTTGGTTGATCTTGCTGATCTTCAACGAAGACTCCATTTTTGTTAAAGTGAATACTTGCCGGTTACTATGAGCTAGGAACTATCAAAAAGGCCCCTGGACAGGGGGTGAGCGTTCTGGTTGCCAATGATGCCATAGGTACATTGATGAAGGAATGTTTGGAAATAAGGATCAACTGGATAATTAGAGGATTATGATCAGTGACACTATGGTTTCATTAAATGATTGTTTTAAAGACTATTGAATATGTGAAAAAGGTAATTTCATATTGGGTGTGTAAGTGGTGTGACTAGTTTTAAGTTTGCATGAATATTCGGCTAGGGGGCATGGGAACTCTTTTCCCTGGTACCCGGGACAACCTAACCAAATTCTTAATTAGATCCCATCACTACAATGGTTGGGCGGTTGGCTAACCCATGGGACAGGCTGGACTGATGGATCCCTAAATTGAGACTCAATTCTGTTCTGGTTCGATAGATGAAGTAAATCTCGGACAAAAATTGTTCTATGGAAAAGAATCAACGGCTGTGCCTCTCAATGAGGAAAAAAGCATTGGTCTCTATGATCCAAGTACAATATTTTCCCTGATCTGACTATGGGACTTACGGGTTCGGTCAGATTAGTTCAGTTAGTTAAGGCTTTTGACTACGTTAGAGAAAAGTTATCCTAGAGGAATCGCCTGTGCTTTCTGGGCAAGGGAAGTTTTTCTGGGTGGGGATTAGTCTCTTGTCCGGATATCCGTGGGCGAGGCCCTGAGTGTGTGGGACCCTACCCCGCACAAGAAGTGCTACTTCCGTTTGCTAGCACCCCTGAATTTGTTGCGCGGTGGGGATAGGTACCCCACAACTGGTATCAAAGCGAATTGGCTAATGAGGATCAACCGAGAAGCCAAAAATGTCAAAAATTTATGAAGAAGCAGTAAAAGGTTGTAATTGTGATAAAATTCCTACAATTTGATATTCAAACTCAAATTCGTAAATTGGTAATTGGGTCTTTAGATGGAAGTACCGCAATTGTATGGAATCCCTGACTTGCTTGAGGCCTAGACATGATGGTATTTACCTTATAGTTCCAAGGACTGTGACTACTCGTATATACCGAGGGTATAACTGCAGCTCTTTACTGGCAGTATATATGAGTAAATCTAAGACTTGAAATTGTAAGCATTAATACTATCTAGATGATGAATTCGAATGTGGTTGATATGATTTTAAATTTTGGTTGAGAACTGATGAGTTGATTTGGATTCTGATTGAAAAATGAAGATTCCTGAATTTTGGTTGAAATGTAATAAACTAAGCAAAACCACAATGAGGATGAATGGGACGAGCCCCTGTGATGATGTTTCGCAGCAGCAGCTGGAATGACGTTAATGACTTCAGCAAATCACTATGAGATTAGTGGATTGTGCTGGCAAATTGCTGCTGTCAACACTTGACCCAGTGGATCAAGTTAAGGGATGTCAAATTAAAATCTGTATAATTGAAAATTTCCATGGACTGTTCATATAGAAATTTCGGTCTAGTGGACCATTATTGTGATGATGATTGAATGTTACGATCTGAGTGAATTATTATCTGATGATGAGTTTTATATAAGGGATCTTTATCCCAGGATTCTGTTGGGTTCACCAGACTATAAGGAACCCCAGAATCAGTTGGATCTTAAGGAAAAAAGTTCTCCTCTAATTTTGTGAGATGAGGACATCTTGCGTTTTTTAAGTGGGGTGGGATGTAAGATTCCTCCCTCCGGCTTTTGAGGTGTGCAAGTGTAAGAACCTCCCCTTCTGATCTTCCTCTCTAAAATAAAAGAAAGATCCTGTTTTACCCTGTTTTGGCCTAGAGAGAGAAAATGTCTAGAGGGAGGTAATTCCAAATTGAGAAATTTTTGGATATAAAAATCCTCCTAGTGTCTAAAATGGTTTCCCCTGAAACAGATATTCAAAAAGAAATTTTCAATGTACAATTGGAATAAATTGAAATCAGGTAAAAAGGACCTTAGCCTAAGGGTCCAGATTTTTTAAAATTTTTGAATTAAGGTTACTATGGACCAATTAGATTAATCCAAATGTAGGGAGGAGATAAATGGAAGAATAAAAGAAAATCCCCCAAAAATGAGTAAATGCACATAAGATGAAGAGTTGACTAAGGACAAGGTTATTAGTTAAAAAGAAGAGATATTTAGAAGAAATGATACATTTTTGACACCTCAGTGTGGGAATTCCCCTGAGGCGCCTATTTCACGTGTGGTTGAGTTTTAAACTCACAAATAATAAGATATTTTTATCTCTTCTCTCTCCTACTTCAACTAGATCCAAAAAGTAAGCTAAACTGACCTAAAAATGGTCAAAAATTGATCAAACTGATCTGGAAAATTTTAGAATCAGTTTGCTTGGTTAGAGGCTCACTTTTTCCTATAAATGAAGCCTCCCCCTTTGTAAATGGTTAATAGTGTTTTATGCACTGTTACTCTACTCCTCCCCAAAGCCAAAAACAATGAATTCATTGATAATTCATTTGTTTTTGACCATATTCTCTTCAAAAGAATTGGTGGCCACTCTTGTTACAAACAAGAGTAGATCCCTCAAACTATCAAGCCAAAGGAAAGCTCACAAAACTCCTATTAAGTTAGAAATTCTACTTTTTCTTATTCTATTTTATGGTTTTTTTATTTTTGCTTTCTTTAAAATGAAAATGGATGTTATGCCTTGCTGGAAAGGCTTTCCCCCTTCTCTTCATTATTGAATTCAGCCTTTCTTTATCCTAGATGTGTAATCAAATTGATGGAATTAAACTTTTCATATACTCTTAAGAAAGTGAAAATTGATTAGATTAGAATGATTTAAATCATCTTGGATAATTTCTAGTAAATTTTAGAGAGAAAAAATTGAAAAATGGTCAGCCATACAAAGGAGGTTATGGCAAAATTTTCTTAAATTTGGTGAAGTAAGTTTTATATTTTTATTATTCAAAAAGAGTAATCCCCACCGCTTGTGTATTCTAAAAGTGTTATTTTTATTCTATGCATAGAAAAATACATATTAGAAATATTTTTATTATAAAAGTGTTATTTTCATTAGAATTAATTTCTATGCATAGAAAGATGCATATTGGGAATATTTTGATTATAAAAAGTGTTACTTTCATCAAAATTGATTTTTATGCATAAATAGATGCATAAAAGAATTTTATTATTATAAAAGTGTTACTTTCATTAAAATTGAATTTATGCATAAATAGATGCATAAAAGAATTTTTTTATTATAAAAAGCGTTACTTTCATCAAATTTTGATTTTATGCATAGAAAGATGCATAAAGAAATTTATTTTTATTTCAAAAGAGTTATTCTCATTAATTTTTATTTTATGCATAGAAAGATGCATAAAGAAATTTATTTTTTATTTCGAAAATGTTATTCTCCTTAAAATTGAATTTAGGTCCTTAAAATTGAATTTAGGCATAAATAGATGCATAAACGGATTTTTTCTATAGAATAATTTTTGTCCGGGATTTACTTCATCTATCGAACCAGAACAGAATTGAGTTTCAATTTAGGGATCCATCAGAGCCTGTCCCATGGGTTAGCCAACCACCCAACCACTGTAGTGATGGGATCCAATTAAGAATTTGGTTAAGTTATCCCGGGTACTAGGGAAAAGAGTTCCCAGGCCCCCTAGCCGGATATTCATGCAAACTTAAAACTAGTCACACCACTTACACACCCACAATATGAAATTGCCTTTTTCACAGATTCAACAGTCTTTAAAATAATCATTTAATGAAACCTTAGTGTCACTGATCATAATCCTCTAATTATCCAGTTGAATCCTTATTTCCAAACATTCCTTTATCGGTGTACCTATGGCATCATTGGCAACGAGAACGCTCACCCCCTGTCCACTCAGGGGTCTTTTCGATAGTTCCTAGCTCATAGTAACCGACAAGTATTCACTTTAACAAAAATGGAGTCTTCGTTGAAGATCAACAAGATCAACCAACAACAGATCCATATAAAAGAGCCATGGACTCATCCGTTGTGAGGACCAGCAAGGTCAATCAACCAAATCCATGCCCGAATTCAGAAAACAACTCTTACTCCTTGTTCCAATATCTTCCCCGACGTACGTGTGGGTATCTTCGGTGACCCAAAGCTCGAGTACCGTATGGTCAGCACCCTCTAAGATCCTTCGTAGGTCACCTAGCGCTTCACTCATAGGCTGCTTCCTTGGTCCCTCATCCACTGTACCGGAAGCTCACCATTTAAATCAAACCGAGGTTGGTCAAGACCTCGGTCGACCTTGCTACGTGCCGTTGACTCTCCGTTCAGCAGTTGCAACTTTAACAGATAGGTCTCCACGACCTCATTCACAAGACGGTCAAAATGCTTCCCCAACATTCTTGACATAAAATAGTCATTTAAAAACAGATTTCACATACAAATACAGTTCCAACAATACTTCCATCTTTTCTCATCACTTCACATCCTTTCACATTAGTCCCCATCTTTTCTCATCTTCCCACAATTTTTTTTTCTTCATCGATCCCTATCACATCACATCATTCCCACATCCAATCACGTCATCCACACATCAATCCACATCATCCATACATCCATCCACATCAATCCACATCATCCATACATCCATCCACATCAATCCACATTATCCACACATCAATCCACATCATCCATACATCCATTCATGTCAATCCACATTATCCACACATCAACCCACATCATCCATACATCCATCCACATCATCCACATCAATCCACATCATCCATACATCCATCCACATTATCCACACATCCATCCACATCTTCCATACATCCATCCACATCAATCCACACGTCAATCCACATCATCCATACATCCATCCACATCTATTTACCTCTCATTCTCATCACATCTATTCTCTATTCATTCTCATCTATCTGATTCATTATCACATCTTATCACATCTATTTATAGAAACTTCAAAGCTTGGTACTTATACTTTGTTTATCTATACACGTGGAGTGGTACTTTAATGTGTGAGACCATCCAACCTTCGTTTTTTGCTACCTCCACCCAACTGTAAATCATGCATAGTCTCTTGCAGCATTTGTAGGTTGACAGGCTCCAAGGCTCTAGGTTTGGTTCTCTCTCTCTCTCTCTCTCTCTCTCTCTCTCTCTCTCTCTCTCTCTCTCTCTTTATATATATATATATATATATATATATATATATATATATATATATATATATATATATATTGCTCAGAGAATTATTTTTTTCTCTCTCTATGGCATTAGGGGGAGGTTACACTACCTCTTCTGAGAGGGATTTGGACCACTCTCTAGGATCATGGATTTTCCAGAGCAAAGATGACTGGGGCTCTTTCTTTTGGAGCTCCGCAGGCACAGGGAATCCCTATTACATCCCACATCAGCTACACCCACTTGAGGACCATCACAGAGAACTCTCATTGACTTCTTCTAGACTAGATCCCTGAGAGTAGATCCACCCACTCCCCCTGACCTCTAGGCTAATGCAGGAGCCTGGCCGAGAGGAGTGACATTAGACAGAGCCATTGAGCTATGTAGAGCCCAACACCCCTGACATAGTGGCCACCGCCCATGCTCACGTCACCTCAGGAGGATTAGATCCATCATTTCCCACCACCGCAGGACTCTCTCTTACCCTATCAGCCTCACTACACTGGTTACCATGTTGCAGCACCCTATGCGAGATATTCTTGGCTGATACTAGAGCTTGAGGCTCTTTGTTTTTTTCACGTATATTTTCTTTTAGTTTTACTTTTAGTACCATGATGATGTATTCCATGGACATGATGTAACATTTTGGCCTTTTGAAGACATTAATACAACTCTCTCTCTCTCTCTCTCTCTTTCAGTGTATATTTTGCCTAGAGAACTGTTTCTCTCTCTCCCATCCTCTCACACATGCAAAATTTTAAATTTTTTGGTGATGTAATCTCTCTCTCTCTCTCTCTCTCTCTCTCATATGCACATACTATGTAGTAGTAGCAGAAACTAGAATGCATGATTCATTCATAGGGTTTAAATTTGATTTCCTTAAAATAACTTCATGCATGCAGGTGTAAAGTATGGCTAGTCCTAGTAGCAAATCAAAGGGCAAGGGGAAGGATTCACCATATACCCTCATAATCCCCAAAGGCAAGAAGCTGAATTGGAACTTATTCCTCCATGATGCAAGATCAAAATTGTACCCTCAGATGAAGTAATGGATGGCTACAACGTAGGGTAGCATCGATAAGGTTAGCTATCTCGTAGAGATACTATATCAATGGATGGCTACAACATGGGGTACATCGATAAGGTTAGTTGTCTAGTAGATACCATATCAATGGTTTGAAGCCATGTTGGAAAGAGGAATTTATGCATTTGTATGCTAGCATCTACCGTTCACACCATCGATCATGAACAATGAAGTTAGTACAATGCTTGCTCGTGCCTTTGCTAGTCAATGTCAAAGTTGCTAGTCAAGACAACAAACATATGAAAGAAGAACATGAATTTTCAGGCACAATAATGGGGAATGATAGTTCAGCATGTACATTTGCATCCGAGGAACTCAACATGGTAATATCTAGCTGGAAGCAAGCACTTGTAGCAAAAAATGAGTCATTACTTAATGAGTGGGAGTCAACACAAACCCGGGAGCTAGATGCAAGGAAGAACATGGCAGCAATAGAATTCATATCATCGTAGGTTAGGACAAAACTCGACAATGGTCAACAAAATCAAAGCTCAACTAGTGCTGCACTATTGGAGGAATTAACAAAATACCTATGTGGTTTCGAACGTGAATTATCAACTTCCAATGATGTGCTACAAGAGGCTACTCTAGATTGAATCCATGTTGAAGAGGAGCTGGCTAAGACAATTATGTTCAATTTAAGCCAAGTTACTGAATCCGTCACACAATGAGGTGTACGAGCATTCATTCCTCTGCCATGGAGCATCCCGCTCACGTCACAGATGTAGTTGTGAAGATAGGTAGGTAAGAAATCTTACTAATGACGTATATGTTCCACATAGGTACTTTATAATATATGATTTCAACAATAGAACATGGTTAAGTTTGACCATTTTGCAAATGTATGAGACAGGTGTATGTTTTGTGGACTTGGGTTTAGTATGGAGACATTGGATGTAGTTATTACTCCATGTCTCCACACCCTCCATATGTTGTGTGTAGCAATTCATTTCTCCAGTAGTCTTCAATGTCATGCACCATTCTATGAAGAAGAAAATGTACCTCAAGAATGGGTGGCTACCATGGGATTCAATCAAGTGGAAGGTGAGGACTTATTTAATTAGCACTTAAAAGTAGTACTATTTGTCATATTTTAGTAATACTATGTAAACTAATTGAGAGAAGTATCAAGGTACTACTAAATAGCACATTATGAGTATTATCTTCTACTACATGACTTTAATCTACTAAATGGTGTTGCATGAGTACTATTTAGTACTCATAAGATTACATGTCACTACATAGTACCCTATAGTCATTTACTATGTATTAGTACTCATAAAGTACTATGAGTCTATAATGACTATAGGGTACTATATGTACTAATTAGTATTGTATGAGTATTATCAAGCACTACATGACTACAGGGTAGTCCCTTGTAGTCATATAGAACTGAATATAACTACTAAATAGTTCTATTTAGTACTATGTACTACACCTTGTAGTCATATACTCAAACTATTAAATAGGACTCTATGAGTAATGTTACATAGTATATGACTATAGGGTACTTTATGTACTAATTAGTACTGCATAAGTACAATTCAGCACAACATGACTAAAGAGTACTACTATGCCTTGTAGTCATATACTTGTAGTTATATAGTATTGAATATGTCTACTAAATAGTACTATTTAATAGTATGTATAGTATTAAATAGGACTATATGAGTACTATTACATAGTGTATGACTATAGGGTTTTGTATAATTGTATGAGTACTATTACATAGTATATGACTTATCGGGAGCTCTACAGGAGGCACCGACAAACGATCTCTGATTAAGTGCGGGAGTAAAGCTATAGGACAACTATATTGTCTTATCGGACTAAAATTTTTAGGCCGAAAACGCGTTTCGGACGCGTTAGGACCTCCGTTTTTTGAAAAGCAGGCGATTTCAAGCACTGCCTACGGGTAAGTCATCGATTCTCTATAGAACTCTGTTTTAAGAACTATAGGAAGACAGATTGGTTATACAGACATTGTGTGTGCTGCAAGGAGGTCAACAGTTGTTGCCATTGGGTGTATGTATGCACATTGAGGTCACTGGTTGTGACATTTGAGTGTCACTGGTTTGTGGCATTTGAGTGTAGTACAGTACCGCTACACTCAAATGTCACTGGTTTGTGACATTTGAGTGTAGTACAGTATCGCTATAGAAAATACAGCAGTTTGTGCAGGACAAACTAGAGTGCTATTTCTGGTAAATTTGTGTGTCTGGCAAGATGTCAAATGATGGCATAAACCAGATTGTTGCTGAGAAGCTTGATAAGAACAACTTCCATGCTTGGAGGTTCAAGTTAACGAATTTTCTGATGGGAAAGGGTTACTGGGACTACATAGAAGGTGAGCATGAAGAGGCACCAGAGATACCGGAGATCAATCCGAGTGCTGTGGATGTGAAAGAGTTCAAGGATTGGAACCAAGGAGCCAGAAAAGTTATGTATTGGCTCTCTATCAGTATACAGGACACCATGATTGGGCACATACACGATGCCAAGTCCCCCAAGGAGGCGTGGGACACCTTGGTAAAACTCTATGAAACGAATACCAAGGCACGAAAGATACAGTTGAAGAATGAACTTCATACTGTGGAGAAAAAGAGTATGTCTGTGAGTGAATGACTATGCATTGAAGATCAAGGGTATTGTGGAATCCCTTGCATCTATTGGCATTTCAGTAGATGATGATGATAAGGTGGAAGCCTGTCTACGTGGCCTCGGGCCACAATACAAGGCGTTCAAGATGTCTATTCAAACTCGGGAAAACATTTCCAATTTCACAGATTTGGTGTCTATGTTGGTTATAGAAGAGAAGAGCTTGGGTGAAGACCAACAGCCTTCATAAAACAAAAATAGTTCAGAAGAGCAACAGGCCTTCTACACAAGTTCACGAAGAGGATGAGGTAGAGGAGGCCGTGGACGCGGCCAAGGAGGTGGCCAAACAGGTAATCAGAATTATGGCCAGTAGCAACAATAACAATAGTCCCAGAATTCACAACAACAACAACAACAACAACACGCAGGTGGAAGAGGCCAATTAAGAGGCGGGAGGAGTCAAAGAGGTCGTGGAAATTGGCAAAGGCAGTATAATGATACACGTGGATGCTTTTATTGTGGTAATCATGGACATGTGTAGGCAGATTGTTATAAGAAGCAGGCTGACATGCAAAATGGAAAATTGTAGCAAAACAACTATGCATCCTAGAGCAGAAACAATGAGGATAATGAAAGGTTGTTTGTTATGCAGCATGTCGTTAATGCCATGTCTGAAAATGTTGAAGCAGCACATAAAGATGATGTATGGTATGTTGATTCAGGTGCTTCGAACCACATGACAAGTCATGGGGAGTGGTTCAAGGAGTGGTTCAAGTCATGGGGAGTGGTTCAAGGAGATGAAAAACCTTGAAAGACCAGGTTTTGTGGAAACAGGGGATGACAGTGCTCATCCAATTGCCCATGTTGGAGATGTGCCATTGTCTATGCAGGATGGCAAAGTGAAGTACCTTGCAGATGTACTTCATGTTCCGAACATAACAAAGAATCTGGTTTCAGTTGGCCAAATGATTGAGCAGGGTTTGCAGGTTCAGTTTAACCCTGATGGTTTTTATGTTGAAGACTTTAAAGACAAGTGCAGGTTGGTTGCAAACAAAAGGCAACAGAGTGGGCAGAATGTTTACATTGAATGTCTGAAGTGAGTGCTGCAATGTTTGCAAATGGTTCAAGAGCTGTTGCAAACACAGACATTTGGCATAAAAGAATTGGACATGTGAATGTGCAGAGAATGAAGTCTATGCAAACTAAATGAATTGTGACAGGGCTGCCAAAGTTTAAAGTTGAAGGTATGCAGAAAATATGTGAAGCATGCCAATTTGGAAAGCAAACAAAGCATGTATTTCCACGTGACAGAAATATGAGTAGAAATGCACTAGATGTTGTGCATTCAGATGTATGGGGTCCTACAAAGACCATGTCTATGGGAGGCTGTAGGTATTATGTGACATTTATTGATGTGACCACACAAGGAAAGTGTGGGAATACTTCATGAAGGAGAAGGGTGAGGTGTTCACTCATTTTCAGAATTTCAAAGTTATGGTTGAAAAGCAAACAGTGAAATATGTAAAGTGCCTAAGGTCAGATGGAGGGGGAGAGTACTCCTCCAATGAGTTCTCTGAATTTTTGAAGAAGAATGGTATTCAGAGATAGTTTACATGCAGATACACTCCGCAACAAAATGGAGTTGCTTTGAGCGGAAAAACAGGCACATTGCTGAGATTGCACGAGCATTGATGGGAGAGAAGAATATGCCGCATAGCTATTGGGCTGAGGCTGTTTCTACAACAGTTTACATCATAACAGGACTCCAACTGCAACCATTACATGATGTAACTCCAGAGGAGAGGTTTACTCGCAGAAAACCTGATTTGTCTCATCTGTGCCAAATGAGCTGAGAACTAAGCTGGATCCAAAAGCTGAAAAATGTGTGTTTATTGGGTATTCCCTTGAGCAAAAGTAATACAAGTGTTATAACCCTGCTACGTGTGAGTTGAGGGTAAGTAGGGATGTTTTTTATGAGATGAGCAGCTGGTATGTGCTGCTAAAAAAGAATCTGTTGGGGCTGATGTGAGTGAAAATGTGGTTGCACAGAATGCAAGTCAGCAATCACAGTCTTTGAGTGGACCAGGAGAGTCCTCATCTAGTGGTTCAGTTGATAGACCATGGAGTGGCAGGCTGCGTCATAATACCAGTCCTGCAAATGTGATTAGTACATCACATAAAGGCAAAGAGAAAGTGGTTGAGCCCCTTAGTATGCCTAACATTTTTGCAGGGCATTCTCATGTTGATGGAGAGTCTAGTGGCTTAGAGATGAGCTTTGATGAGGATCTTGGGATACCAGCTATGAGAAGACCTAGTGTAAAAAAGGCTATGAAAGCCATGAATGCAAAGCTGCGAAGATCTGGGAGAGTGAAGAATCCTGTGCAGAGGTTTACCTATGATGGTTATGTGGCACATCACTATACATACATGGCAAAAGTTGTGTAGGTTGTAGAGCCCACATGCATTGATGAGGCTGTTGGAAATGTGTGTTGGGAGAAAGCTATGGATGAGGAGATGGATGCACTATATGGAAATGAGACTTGGGATTTAGTGCAATTGCCTGAAGGCAAGAAAGCCATTGGATGCAAGTGGGTGTACAAAGTAAAACATAACAGTGATGGAAGCATAAGCAGGTACAAGGCTAGATTGGTAGCCAAAGGATATGCGCAGACATATGGCATTGATTATGAGGAAACTTTCAGCTCAGTTGCCAAGATGGCAACAGTGTGAGAGTTGTGATAGCAGTGGCTACATCAAAGCAATGGTCTTTACATCATATTGATGTAAAGAATGCATTCTTGCATGGGAATTTGCAAGAAGAGGTGTATATGTTGCAGCCACCTGGTTATGAGGATGTGAGTCACCCCGAGCATGTTTACAGGTTGAAGAAGGCCTTGTATGGCTTAAAACAAGCACCAAGAGCATGGTCTGACAAGATTTCTGAATATCTTGTCACTATTGGCTTTCATGTAGCCAATGCAGATTTCTCGCTGTATGTGAGACATAGTGATAGAGGGGTTATGCTTGTTGTCATCTATGTAGATGACCTGATCATTACGGGGGACCATGATGCAGAGATCTTTGATGTAAAGATCTTGCTTAGACAGAAGTTTGAGATGAAGGATCTGGGGGAGCTCAGATATTTCTTGGGCATTGAGGTGATTAGGTCACCACATGGTATTGGATTACTACACAGACAGTATGGCTTGGACATGTTGTCCAAGTATAGTATGATAGGTTGTAAGCCTATCTCAGTGCCATTGGATCAGAATGGCAAGTTGAGTGTAGATTCAGGAGAGATTTTGGAGGATCCTACTATGTATAGGTGCATAGTAGAAAGCTTGATCTACATGACAATCACCAGGCCAGATTTGAGCTATGCTATTGGGTTGGTGAGTCAGTTTATGCAGGTTCCTCGGAAGCCGCATTTGGATGCATTGAGACGCATACTGAGGTATGTGAGGTCTACTTTGCATTGTGGACTATTTTATAAAACTGGGACAGAGATATGTGTACATGAGTACACAGATGCTGATTGGGCTGGTAGTATCTCAGATAGAAGATCTACTAGTGGCTTCATGTTTTCTTTGGGGAGTGTTGCTATGACTTGGAGCAGCAAGAAACAGCCTACGATTGCTCTATCCAATACTTACAGAGGCCGAGTACAGAGGTGCTGCTATGGCAGCATGTGAGGTAGCTTGGTTGAGAAATCTACTTGCAGATTTGGGTCTATCAGTGGATAGACAAGTTGTCATTTTCTGTGACAACATTAGCAGTATACAGTTGGCTAGGAACCCAGTTTTCATGCTTGCACAAAGCATATAGAGGTCCACTACCATTTTGTCAGAGAGAAGGTTTTGGCAGGAGAACATTGACCTTGTTTATGTCAGCAACACACAGGATCAGGTCGCTGACATCTTCACCAAAGCATTGGGTACAGAGAAGCTCCACAGATTCAGGGCTTCGCTTGGTGTACATGAGATGGAGTTGAGCTCGAGGGGGAGTTTTGAGATATCGAGCTCATCTAGTGAGGCGGTGGACACTGATGACCCGCCTGGGGGATAGGCCCCACACTTACACCACTGGCATGGTTGGTAAGATCATGGGTGATATGCGGCCAATGGATGAGAGGCTGTGTGACAGCCATTCTAGAGACTGGCATAGTTATAGCACCAGCTCATTTAGTTGGGTTCACACTATAGAGAACCCTAGTATGTATTTGGTTGAGTACCTTTTCATATTGTGTGTACTCCTATCTTTGTATATGGTGTGTTAGAGTGTTGTGTGAAGAAGAAGAAGATTTTCAACCTCTCACCTTGTGTGTTCTCTTTTAGGGTTTTGTGAGTGTATGTGTGTTTGCAAGAGCTCAAGCTCTCTTCTCCCCTGCATCTTTTCATATATAATGCACCATGTTATTTTGAAAAAAAAAAGGAAGAGGAAGTTTCACCAGGGTCACAACCCTTGGATGAGGAAGCACGACACATCAAACGAGAAATAGAGCGGCATTACAACTTAGGGAGGATTTTGGTGTACACATCTCGCAACACAGGTAGCACAAGGAGGGGCTTGGCCCCGACATATAAGCATAAGGAAAAGAAGACCCAACAAACGATCTCGACACAACAAATGATAAGCGCTCTCTCTCTCTATCTATCTATTTATCTATCTATCTCTCTCTCATTTCTTGTGAAAGTACACAGTGTTGAGAGATTTTACTTAAATCTTAAAAGTGAAGCACTTACACGCTATGTGGGATATTTCCCTACAATGTGGAAACTTGTGAGAAGGCCTTGGGTTAGCAAAAGCACAAGATAAGCTTGTTTTGGCTAAATAAAAACACACTCACATACTCACACATAGTGATACACACACACACACACACACAAGCCTTAATAAAAATTATGTAAATATATTTATTTATATCTTGAGAGTGGAGAGGATTCACAAACACACAAGAATGGCAAAGATACCGACAAGAAGATGACAAACAAATTTTGAAAGAAGCGAAGGACAAGGAGATACATGCTTCTTCTCTCTCGCAAATTTTGATTTACTAAACAATGAATACATAGCCAATTTTCCAATACAAACTCACACATGCAATAACATGTCAAGTTTTCACTCGTGCTATGCTAAGTTGTCACCGTTGATACACACTGCCTTAATATTTATCAAGTGATTTTTTATTTAGTGTTGTATGTTTTATCTATACGCTTGCATAGTGTAAGATTCCTCCCTCCAGCTTTTGAGGTGTAAAGATGTGAGAACCTCCCATTCTGTTCTTGTAATCATCCCCTCTCTGAAATAGAAGAAAGATCTTGTTTTACCCTGTTTTGGCCTAGAGAGAGAAAATATCTAGAGAGAGATAATTCAAAATTGAGATATCTTTGGATACAAAAATTCTTCTAATGTCTAAAATGGATTCCCCTGAATCAGAAGTTCAAAATGAACTTTCCAATGTGCATTAGGAATTAATTGAAAATGGTATAAGGGACCTTAGCCTAAGGGTCTACATTTTCAGAAATTTTTGGATTATGGTCCAATTAAGGTTCTAATGGGCCAATTCGATTAATCCAAGTGTTAGGATGAGATAAATGAAAAGAATAAAAGAAAATACCCAAAAATGAGTAAATGCTCACATAAGATGAAGAGTTGATTGAGTACAAGGTTTATTAGTTAAAAACTAAGGTATATTACTAAAAATGAGATATTTTGGAGAAATGATGCATTTTTCACACCTTGGTAAGGAGAGGGAGACTCTTGAGGTAGGTGCCTTTTTCACATGTGTTCTTGGGTTTTTTAATTCAAAAAAATCTAATATTTTTACCTCTCCTCTCTCCTGGAGAGCAAACTAGATGAAAAAGGGAGCCAAACTGATCCAAATCTTGTCCAAATTGGGTCAAACTAAAGCTGGAAAATTCTAGAACCCAGTTGGACTTGGTTAGTGGCCCTCCCTCACCTATAAATAGACCCTCATTCCTTTGTATTCTCATCCTTGAGCTATACCATGCCAGCATTATCTTAAAATAATCATATTTCTATTATCCCTTAATTTTCCTCTTCTCTTGGGAGCTTGGAGCTTCTCTCTCTCTCTCCAACAACTCTTGAAGTTTGCTCTTCTTCTCTTGGTGGAAAATTGATTGATTAGGGGCTTCATTGCTAATTAAAGAATCAAGCCAAACTTAGAGGTAAGATTAATTTTTATGGTTTTTCAATTATCTCAATGACTTTCTTCTTCTCAACCCCTCTCAAGCTTAAGAAGCTTTTAAAATGATGGTTTTTATTCAAATCAAGCTTTCCCTAAGATTCTTAATGTCTAATTAGAATTAAGTTAATCTTTATGCTTAATGTAATGCTTTCCTTAAGTAAATCTCTCTTAAAAATAGTACTCATCTTTATGGCTAAATCTTTAGCAAAAGAATGTTTATCAATGATAATCTCTTATTTCAAAACTAAACTCTAGGCTTGATGAGCTAGAGATTAAGAAATTGGTATTTTCATGATTTTGTGTTAGTAAAAATATTGGT
The DNA here is from genome assembly GCF_041138505.1 of Cibotium barometz. Lineage (NCBI taxonomy): Eukaryota > Viridiplantae > Streptophyta > Polypodiopsida > Cyatheales > Cibotiaceae > Cibotium > Cibotium barometz. The sequence goes on from NC_141066.1 coordinate 32,769,387, forward strand.
TATTTCTTTTTAGATTATTTATGAGTAGATAAAAATTACTTTAACTCATTCTAAATGAGAAAAGGATTATCCTAACAAATTGGGAAAAGAGGAATGTTTAATTTAGCTTAATCAAGGAGAATAATCATAATTATGGTTAACATTATGATATGTATACATAGTTTAATTTTAAGCTTAAAAGAAGAACTTCTATCATATTTTCATTACAAGTTTTTATTCTTTTAGAAAAATTGAGAATTATCAGTTATAGCAGCAGAGCGAAGCTATGGTAAATTTTTTCATAAAAAAAATACATATCTTATTTTTATGCATAATGCCAAAAGGAAAATTCCTGCCATATTCTAGGTTTAGAAATTTTAAGCAAAAAGAATGAAAGAATACTTTTTTTGTATTTATGCATAATTATTTAATTAAGAGAAAAAAGAAATTTTTGATAAAATTATTTTTATGCATAAGAATTTTGATGTAAAAAGAGGAATTCCCATGATATTCGAGATCCAAACAATTAAATGTTAAAAGAGGAATTTTTGGCATAATTCAAAATATGAGTATTTATCAAAAGTGGAATTCTGAGTATTATCATTTTTATTGAGAAATAAGGGTAGAATTGATTTTTGTAAATCCCATGAATCTTTTATTCAAAAATAAGAATATTGGATATATTTTATTTTGATAAATTTGAGAAAGAATGTGAAAATATCCATCGAGAAAACTTGGATAATTCTTAATCAAAAAAGGGAATCTAGAATCCCTGGGAGAGGATCAAGGATCCAATAAGAAAACGGAAGTTAGATTTAATCCTCATTAATGAAGCTTAAGGAATGAAAACACAATACGTAAATGGTCTTTCTGAGTTTTTACTATAAAATTCCGATAAGGTTCATTTATCCTTTTTAAACCTTCAACAACACTCTGATACTTAGATTTAATGGGGTCGAGAAAAAGTTACATTTAACTAAGCCAAGCAATTGGTAGGAACTTAGAAAAGTTCTATCAATATCAAAAGTAGAGTAACCATGTGAATGGATGAGATGTGATGTGGACATATGTGAATGTGAATGAATGGATGGATGTGAATGAATGTGATAAGGATCTGAATAGATGACACACTAAGTTTTCCATTTTTCTTAGGCACAAGCACAATAGGTGAAAACCACATTGAGTGTTCAATTTCAAAATGAATCGACATTCAATAAGCTTGTCAATTTCCTCCTTCACAATTTTGGGATATTTGGGATTCATTGGACATCATCGTTTGCTAGAGTGGTCTAACATTTGGTACCATTGGGATGGTGTGTTATACAACGCTAAGCAAGCACTCCAGGGTAAAAAATAAGATGCCTCCCCATTAATATATAAGTGTAGATAGGTTGGTGATTATTCCTTATATATAAATCTATAATTTTAGAAAATGGGACAAATGTTTTCAAAAAATTCCTTGAAATGTCTGAAATTGGGCGAATATTTTAAGATGTAGACTGGATTTGTTGGGGTTCTACTTTTATAGATATGTTTGGAAAAACAATTATATTCCATGTAAATAATGTGAGGTTGGGCCAACTTATAAAAGTGTTTAGGAAAGGGGAGAGAGGTAGGGGTGGAGGTTGTGTGAAGAAGACATGGTGCTAGCGCTGTCTTGACCATGATTATCTCCACTCTTCATGGAAAAGAGGGATTCCAAAGGTATGCAACAAGAGCTAGAGTGAGGTATAGAGAATGTGATATCATCACATCCCACACAAAACATAGCATGCACTGTGTTGGTAGGCTCTAATATAGATTCCCAGGTTCCTTTACTTTTTTCATTCAGCTCTTCATATCACATTACTGTTGGACCTTCAAAGAAGTCCAAAAGTAGGTCAAGCCATATTATGTTCTATATCCATGAGTCTTGCAGTTGTTGACAGTGTTGAAAGAAATGGATCTAGGCTAGCCTATGGACAACCAAGAAAACTATCTAATCTCACACTAATCTTACTATAATGATAATTCTAATCTAAGGTGGATAGAAATGAAGAAAACTCATCATGAGTGTATGCAAATTAAGGTTTAGACTCAAGTTCAATTAGGTTACAAGATGGAAACTTGTACTCATAAAAAGACTTGAGATGTTGTGCAAGTGATATGATTTCATTACTTGAAATGGCCCCCTTTTTATATGAGAAGGTACACCCTTGAGCTTGTACAAGAATGTGGGATAAATCCCTTGTGGCTTATGTGGCTGCATGTTATGCTTTGCACTATCTCGGCTACTCAACTCACTCTGTTGGCTAAGTATATGTTCCAGAACCGACCCTTGCATTGTCTCTCTTATCTTCTCTTCCTCTCTCATGCTTTGATTGCACGTGTAGGATGCGGCATGCAACTTAGATATGGGCCCTCCAGGCATAGACATGCCAGTGAGACTAGGAGGCCTCCTCTAGGAGTAGGGTGGGTACTCCCTTTAAGAAGCAAAGGATGCCCCATTCACATCCATTCACATATCATTACATCACATCCACATCTCATCACATCCATTCACATCTCATCACATTCACATTCACATCACACTTACATCTATTTACATCCATCTACATCTCATCACATCACATTCACATCTCATCATATCCATTCACATATCATCAAATCACACTCACATTCATATGTGATGTGATGAGATGTGAATAGATGTGATGTGATGTGGATCTAGGTAGATGTAAATGGATGAGATGTGATGTTGAGATGTGAATGTGATGTGATGAAATGTGGATGGATGTGATAAGATGTGATGTGGATCTGAATGGATGTAGATGGATGTGATGAGATGTGATGTGGATCTGAATGAATGTAAATGGATGTGATGGAATGTAAATGGATGTGATGAGATGTGATGTGGATGGATGTGATCTGGATAGATATAAAAGGATGTAATGAAATGTGATATGGATGAATGTATGTGATGAGGATAGATGTGATGAGATGTGATGAGATGTAATATGATGTGAATGGATGAAGGAGAATGTAGAAGAATGGATGAAGGAGAATGGATGAGATGTAATATGATGTGAATGGATGAAGGAGAATGTAGAAGAGAATGGATGAGAATGGATGAAGGAGAATGGATGAGATGTAATATGATGTGAATGGATGAAGGAGAATGTAGAAGAATGTAGAATAACGAGAAATGATGTGGAACAATGTGAAAAGATGAGAGTTCGTTAGAAATTGTATTTATGAAACCTGTTTTTAAACGACTGTTTTATGTTAAGAATGTTGGGAAGCATTTTGACTATCTTGCTGATTATGGTCATGAGTGATGACCTAAGTGAAAGTTGCAACAGCTGACAGAGAGTCAATGGAGAACGTCTCGCATGTGGCAAGGTCGACCGAGGTCTTGACGTGCCTCAGTTTGATTAAAATGGTGAGCTTCCGGATGAGGGACCAAGGAAGCGGCCTATGAGTGAAGCGCTAGGTGACCTGCGAAGCAGCCTAGAGGGTGCTTACCATACGATGCTCGGGCTCTAGGTCACCGAAGATACCCATGCATGCATCGAGGAAGAAAATGGAATAATGAGTTGGATTTGTTTTCTGAACACGGGCATGGATCTGGCTGATTGGCCTTGCTGGTCTTCAACAAAATGGATGAGTCCATGGCTCGTTTAAATGGATCTGTTGGTTGATCTTGCTGATCTTCAACGTAGAGTCTATCTGGATTTTCTTATGTGATTATATTTTCGGGTACTATGAGCTAGGAACTATTGAAAAGCCCCTGAGTGAGCAGGTGGTGAGCGTTCTAGTTACCAATGACGCTATATGTACACCGATGAAGGAATGATTGGAAATAGGAATTCAAGCTAGATATTTTGGAGGATTATGATCAGTGATACTATGGTTTCATTAAAAGATTGTTTTAAAGACAGCTGAATCTGTGAAAAAAGGCAATTTTATATTGGGTTATGATCAGTGATACTATGGTTTCATTAAAAGATTGTTTTTTCACAGCTGAATCTGTGAAAAAAGATAATTTCATATTGGGTGTGTAAGTGGTGTGACTATATTGAATTTTGCTTAAAGCGCCAGCTAGGGGGCCTGGGAACTCTTTTCCTTGGTAGCCAGGGCAAAACATAACCAAATTTCTAAATGGATCCTATCAATACAGTGGTTGGGCGGTTGGCTAACCCATGGGATTGAGGCTGGACTGATGGATCCCTAGAATGAGACTCAATTCTGTTATGGTACGATAGATGAAGTAAATCCCGGATAGTCCTTGTTCTATGGAAAAGAATCAATGGCTGTGCCTCTCGATGAGGAAAAAAGCGTTGGTCTCTATGATCCAAGTGCAAGTCTTTTCCTTGATCTGACCATGTGACTTACGGGTTCGGTCGGATCAGTTTGGTTAGTTAAGGTTCTTGAGTACGTTAGAATAAAAATATCCTGAAGGAATCGCTCGTGCTTTCTGGGCGAATGAAGTTTTCCCGGGTTTGGTTTTGGAAGAACCGAGGGATTAGTCTCTTGTCTGGATATCCGCGGGCGAGGCCCCGAGTGAGAGGTTCTGCCTTGTGCAAAAAGTGCTACTTCCATTGCTAGCACCCACGAATTCATTGTGCCAGAGGGGGCAAAGATCTTTCATTCTACCATTCTTAGGTAGGCCATATGTGTGACTCCCTTTTGTTTTGTGTGTGTGTGTGTGTGTGTGTGTGTGTGTGTGCGTGTGTGTGTGTTTTGGTTACCACCTTGCGAGCAACAAGTTCTTGTAGCTACTCTCCTTTTTGAGAGAATAGGTAATTATGTCTACCGCATAGCTTCTACACTTATGCTTCACATCCAGAGGGATGAAAAGAGCATTGTTAGTTTGTCTTTAATGTGCTCATAAGTCTCTGTTGCCAACGTGGGAATTGAATCTTAAATTTTTGGCGCAAGTGTTGGTACAACTTTTGGTTGGTTGCCATTGGGTTTGAATGAACCCTGAAGCACTTATGTATTTATTGAGTGATTGGCTTGGTGTTGCTTGGTTTCCATTCTTTCTAAACTTTAGGTGAAGCTATTAGGGTTGAAGTCGATGGTGAGGCTTTCTTCACTTTGTTCAATTTTTGCAACCATATGAAGATATTACCTTCATAATACCCTTGTTCCTGCTGAAGCACGTGCACAGGGACCCATCTTTGATAAACATTATAAATTGGGGCTGATGCTGTTGGTACTGAGGTTTCTTTCTTTGTGTAGACTTAGGGGACTTTTTGATGCACTTGGGAATCCAAGCTTTGGTACTTCCTCGGTAGTACCCTTGTGCTTGTAGTAATCCTTTTGGTACCCACACTTGTTGAGATGTTGGAGTTCTTTGAGGAACTCGCATAGGCTTTTGTGGATGGTGTTGTGGAGTACTTTTATTTTTCCTTGGCCTCTGAGTTTTGTGTTGAGGAAGAGGGTTTGATGATTGAGACATCCAAATTGGATTGGTGCCTTCGTAGTAGCTTTGGGCTATAAGTAGCTTCTTCTCCACCCACCTTTTGATACCATTAAGATACTTTGATTTGTGTTGTCTTGGTGGATTTTTCTTTTTGGTGGAAGTGGAAGGTTTTGGGCCCTCCTTCACATGTGTTGGCACTAAGGCTACAGGTTTGAGACTCATGGGCGTTGTTGACAAGGTTCGGGTCTCTTGCAGAGTGGTCGTTATTGATGTGGAGGCTTTTGATCATGCAGCCCCCTCTTTTGGGTATGGCGAGGTTGGTTGATGAAGAGGCATTTGCTCCGGGGCTTTTCCCTTGAGTTCCTTGTTATATGGTTGCACTTGGGGAACTTCTTCAAGAATAGAAGTGGATTGTGAGGTTGTGGCATCAAACTTCATTGGTGAGGATGGATTTGAAGGAGTAGATGTTTTAAGATGTGAATAAGATGTGAATAAGATGTGAATGTGAATGTGAGTGGATGTGATAAGATGTGATGTAATGTAAATGGATGTGGATGTGGATGTGGATGTGATAAGATGTGATGTGATGTAAATGGATGTGGATGTGAATGAAGAGATGAGAATAAGATGTGAGGATATGTGAAAGGATGTGATGTGATGTAAATGGATGTGGATGTGAATGAAGAGATGAGAATGAGATGTGAGGATATGTGAAAGGATGTGATGTGATGTAAATGGATGTGGATATGGATGTGATAAGATGTGATGTGATGTAAATGGATGTGGATGTGGATGTGATAAGATGTGATGTGATGTAAATAGATATGGATGAGATGTGATGTGATGTGATGTAAAGGGATGTGGATGTGAATGTGATGAGGCGTGGATGAAATGTGATGTGATGTGAATATATGTGGTGTGAATGTGAATGAATGGATGGATGTGGATAGACATGCATGTAAATGACTGGATGGATGTGGATGAATGAGATGGAATGTGTATGGATGTGATGAGATATGGATAGATGTGGATGTGATGTGATTTGGATAGAATGTATGTGATAGGATGGGGATACAATGAATGTGATGGATGTGAATGGATGAGATGTGATGTGAATGGATGTGATGTGATGTGATGTGAATCGGGATAGATGTGAATGGATGAGATGTGATGTGAATCGGGATAGATGTGAATAGATGAGATGTGATGTGAATGGATGTGATGTGAATGGATGAGATGTGATGTGAATGAATGTGATGTGATGTGAATCGGGATAGATGTGATGTGATGTGAATCGGGATAGATATATATATAAAATTAGTCTAAATCACCTAATTGCTAAGTTGGTTTTGTGGTATGAGCTTAATTATGATTAACATTTCATAATCATGTTCAACAAGTACTTATATAAGTAAAAAAAGGTATGATATCTCATAATCAACATATGAAGTGTGTAAATGGGTGGTCAATTATGAGCACAACTTAGCAATACTTTGCTAACCTATTCATAATTATAGATATCATTAAACACAAGATTAATGGGCATAATCATACTAATTAAAATAAGATTAGTGGTTCAAAATTTGGTTGAGACCATGCCCCAACAATCTCTAACTAGTAATAATCATAAAATTGATTAATAATTAGATCAAGGATAGGTAACTAGGTACTATTAAAATTGGATTCAATTGATCCCTTATCACATGATGCTAATTTTCACTACTTGGGATTGCTTATGTGTGAAATCAAAATTGAGTCTCATCCATTGGTAAAAGTTTATTCGCCCTTCCATTCTCCTTCACTTTGATAACCTCACCTAATTACCAAAAGTGTATAGACCTTGTATCACCTCAACAACACATGGGCAGCCTAGAAAGAAGCACAAGAGGTAGCGAACTCACTCATAATAGCCATAAATTTACTTCAAAGTTGGACTGATGGCAAAGGTAAAGGCTAATTTCTGCAGTTCTCTTTCATGGTATATGTGCCACCCCCTAGTGCTCTTTACTTCATTGAAACTTTTGAGGCAAATTGACAACGTGGAATATTTTACAAGTGGCTTGGATGTGTAGATCCTCAAAATCCTTGCGTTCACCCATGAACACGCTCATGACTTTGAGCATCCAGTGTTGATCGATGATGGCTTCAAGTATCCACCACTGCTCGGTCATAGCTTCAAGTATCCACTACTGCTCGGTCATGGCTTCAAGTATCCACTACTCGGTGATGGCTTCATCTGGCAGAGAGGGTAGCTTCAAAAATTTGATCAAAAAGGGGATGGTGGCTTGTTGCTCAAAGTCTGTCCTTCATAAAAAGATCCCCTTGATCGGCATGTATTATGGATCTATTCACTCTACTGGGTTGGTGCCTTATGATATGTGTCCTTGTATTGTGGGCCTCTTGTGGCCTCTTGTTTACAAACTATATTAGCCACCAGGCTGACTGGTTTTCCATTATGCTTCATGTGAAAAAATTCTCCTTTTGCAACCTGTGGTAGATTTCCCTTTCATATTCTATGAGATCTATGCTCCATTACCTCCATCTTGACTCTAAGTACTCCTTTAACACATGTAGCTCCATCTTTTAGATATTTGGCATCGTTGGAAACTTTGCTTTGTGGGCAGGTTATTGTGAGATGAAAGTGTTATACCTTTGAATTTTGTTTTGTGCAGTAGGTTAATTTTTTAATTAGTGAGTGGTTCCCCCTCCTTATGTGAACTTTCCTCTCCCGCACTTTCTTCATATTCTAGTATTAGTGTGTGCCAAGGGATTGGGGGTTCTAGCCATGGTTCTTCCATGGGAATAGCTATTAGAAAGGCCTTGGGGATTTTCAATGTGAATTGGTTGGGCTAGTGTCAAAGCTTATGTTGCTTCCTTTGTGGCTTGTAGAATGAGGTAGATCTTTAAACACACATTGACTTGAGAAAAATGCACAGCTTTATATGGGAAACATAGCATGATGGTGGTGGAAGCTCTGATGAAAGTTTGCATAGATAAGATGTTACTAAGATGTCGCAACATGTTGGGGCTGTTCAAGCTATTCTCCTTCCCTTGGTTGTTCATTGTGTTTTTCAGTCGTGTTTAATCCTTGTGTAGCTCTCTCTGTTTGGTGGCCATGGGTTCCTTTAGGCACTAATTTTCTTTATATTTTTATCCATGGGTGTCTTCTTTTATCTTTGGCTCTTGTCTATGAGGATCACCCAATTCTAGGCCTTTCCTATCCTTGTCCTCTCTTGTTGGCTCTTTGTCCTCTTGCTTATCGTCCTTATCCTTGTCTTGATTACCTTCATTTTCCCCCGTCTTAGAGTTGTTTGACTCTTCTGGTCCTTTGTGTTTTTTTTAGATGCTCCAATTCTTCAAGGAGGCCTTTGAATTTGCCTTGCTCTTCTTGTGGGATTGTTTGAGAGGATAGGATACATGCTCTATTCCAAAGAAAGAAGCATTTTCTTTGATATGCCTAAAGTATGGAGATAAGCATTTTCTTTGATATGCCTAAAGTATGGAGATATAGCAGTAGAAAGTTTGCATGTGCATATGCTTGGGCATGCCATATCCACAAGCTTATTTAAGTCTTTGTTGTTAGCTTCTTGCCCATATGTCATGGTTTGTCCGTCCATCCTTCTGTGGTTAATTGGGGATGCCTAATTACCACTATGTTCGAAGCATGGCACTTGGGTGATTCCAAATATTCCATTTGTAGGACATATGAAATTAGGGATAGCTGGGACTAAGTATTGGATTTATTACTTATGTGTTGTCATGGACTTGTAGCATGTGTTGCTAACTTGTAGTGTGTTTGAATGGACAACCTTGTAGGTTGGTGAGATTGACGGGCCTTGTGCTCGTAAGCCAGATTGGCAGGATGTGATGGCAGTGACATGGTGCGAGATATTACCAGGATGGTTCTCATTTTGATATTTTTGCCGTAGTATCTACTACGAGATTTTGTATTTGACCACCCCATTTTGATGTGGACCTACTGATCTGCCCACTTTTGTTATATTGGGCATGGAATTATTTATTTGCATGTGAATTAGCCCTTGGGATTCATTTTGTAATTATCCTTTAGTGTTTAGATAAGAACACTTTACCTAAGCTTGTGTTAAAAGCAACCCCCATTTTTGTAAAGGGCAAGCCCATGTATAAGCGTGCATCTATTTTTGGCTTATGGGCTATTTTTTATTAATGAAGCATAAATACTCAAGAAGTGGGAGGAAGCCGACTCTTCTTGAGGGGGGGATAGATTGCACCCAATGATGCTCTCTTGTGTTTTTTATGCTATGTTATGCTTTTATGATTATTTATTAATTTTTTGATTATGGTAATTTGATTGAAGTGATGAACCAATTGGTATTTGGTTGGACGGTGTGTCTCCCCATGATCCTAATGGTTTCAGTGGTATCAGAGAAAAGGGGGGAGAGAAGGTGAAAAATATTGAGAAAAATCAAAGGGAGGAAGGCTTGCAAAAGAAAGAAAGAAGGTACGTGCAACTTTCTAGTTTCTAAGAAAGAAGAAAAATTTAGAAAATTCAAGGGGAAGGTTTCTTTTTCAAGTCACATCAAGGAAATAACCAAAGAGTAAAGGCTTTATCCAAGCCTTGGTTAAGGCATTAACACAAATCTTAAGCAAAGATTAAGCAAAGCTTAAGCTTTAAAATAAAGCTTCTACACGTCTGCTAATCGCCGCCCATCAGGCCAGCGCACGGTGCATTTCTTTGCTTGGAAATTCAGCTCACAACTTTGCAACCAGATCAAATATTTGTTCCGTCTGATGCATTCAGCATGTTCTCTTGCATAATTCATGTACCCTGTCTGAGCGGTTTTGTGGAAGATCCAAGGATTTGAATTTGCAACAGTGGAGGAAGCTCTGCAGAAATCAAGGGTGGAGAAAAATTACATATTTTCTTTACTCAAAAAGGTCTAAAAAGATAAGAGGAGATTTATACGCAAAGCTTTTCAAGCCAAAACCTCATTAAAATCAGCTCGAATTCGTCCGAATTTGGCCCAACTTCGAACTGGAAATATTTTTAGTTTCTTATTTTGGTTCAGCTCAGAAAATTACAGCAATTCAAAGTTGCAGGATTTTCAAATTTGGTTATTTTATGCCTTCTCAAAGCTTAAATTCATTCTTGATTCTCAATATTTTTTCTACCGGACGACCTTCCAACGCTTCGAGACTACTTCAAGCACTTTGGTGATTGCATTGGATGGCCACACCGCCCTTCTAATCGCCATGGGATTCAAGATCTTCAAAATCATTACCACACGAGCGAAAAATCATATAAGTATTTCTAACTTTTTCCTATCTTTATTTCTTTTTAGCATTCATGGTGGCTGATCTACCTACACTTCCGTCTATTCAAACTAACAACTTTACAAGCACAATTGGTCAATGAACAAACTCATAGACTTACATTAGAAGACCAATTGAAATCACGTAAGAGGCATAAGAATGACACTGAAGACGATAGTCATGAAGATTCTATTCTTCAAACCGTGAAAGAAACTTTAGATGCTCAAACGGCTCAAAAAGAATCTCGCATTAGTCGCCCGCAAAGCTTTTTCTTTTCAGAATTTTGATGGAAAGAAGAACGCATGCACTCTTTTGGCTTGGCTTAGCCAATTTGATGACTATTTTTCGGGAGAGAAATTTTTCGAGAAAGACAAGGTCAAGTGTGCTACGAATCACTTGATTCAGAATGCTTTTTTATGGTGGAATGCTACCAAGAATGGGCAGCATAAACCTCGTACTTGGAAGGATTTTTAGCACGAAATTAAGAAACATTTTCTACCTCCTCAATATAAGGCTAAAGCCCCGACAGCATTGGGATACTCTTAGGCAATTGAAAGGAGAGGATGTCCAAACCTATATTGAAAAGTTTTGGAATTTCATCTCAGGATTGGATCCAAAGATTAGAGCAGAGGTTAATATGTTTCATCCTCACACTCTTTCCTCTGCTAAATGTCTTGCTCTAAATTGTGAAAAGAAAAATGGTGTGCTCAGGTTCCAACAGGAGAATCGTACTTCTAAATTCTCCAAAGATTCGACATCTTCTAGTGGTTTTGATAGGCGTTCTTCATTCAAGCGACCTTTTAATAAGGTTCAAGATCAAAGAAGTCAGCAGTTCAACAACAAAGCAAAGATTGGCAACAATAGTAATGGAACGAGTGGAGAACCAAAGAAGACAGATGTTCCAGATTCATTGACTCAAGATGAAAAAGCAAGCAATGTTTGATGTTACACTTGCCATCAGAGGGGACACTATGCTAATAAGTGCCCAAATGACAACAACAAAAACAACAAAAAGCCATCAGAGGGGACACTATGCTAATAAGTGTCCAAATGACAACAACAACAAAAACAACAAGAAGCCAATGGCACAGCTTAACATGGTGGATGGAGATGAAGACACTCGCAATGGAGACAATGATGATGCTTACGACGATGACTACGAACCAGATTCTGATGGGTGGTAACGAGTTCAATGGTAAATCTGATCAAGAAAGTACTTCTAACCTTAATCCTCATTCTTTTTCACCACATATTTTACTTAAAATGAAGGGAAAAATTCAAGATAAGGAAATCAATCTTGCGTGCTGATGGTAGCACACACGATTTTATTTCTGAAAGTCTTGCACATGCTCTTCATCTTGACATGATTCCTTCTCATTTTAAAGTAAAGGCTGCTTTTCAAAACCACAAGTATAATTGCACTAAGAAAGTAAAGAATCTTGCCTTTTCTATTGCACAATTTTCAGATCAACGTACTATCTTAGTAGCACCTTTGCATGGTATTGACATGATTTTGGGAATGCGTTTTCAACATGAGTACACACCACATATTGACTATGCAAAGCACACAATTTCTTTTATACATCATGGAAAGAATGTTTGCAAGGAATTTTTGAGGGTAAGGATCGACCACTTTTGAGTCATACTCAGGCAAAAAAGGGCTTTGAGGAAGAGGGAGAAAACCTTTTTAATTTTGATTAACCAGCTTAGTGCTCAAGAACCACCTCCTAGGGATACATCCCATGACTCTTCTGTATTCTCAATGAGTTACCTCCTGGACTCCCTAGATCACGTCCTGAAGATCATCACATAGACATTATTCCCGGTAGTGCACCGCCTTGTAGAGCATCTTATAGAGTTAACCCTCTTGAGCAAAGAGAAATTGAGACTCAAATCGAGGAATTGCTTTCTCGTGTACTTATTAGACCAAGTAGTTCACCATATGGAGCACCAGTTCTTCTTGTAAAAAAAAGAAAAATGGTACTTATCGTATGTGTGTAGACTACAGGGCTCTCAACAAGAACACTATCAAGAATAGATTTCCAATTCCTAGAGTTGATGATCTACTTGATAAATTAAGGGGAGCTAGCATCTTTAGCAAAATTGACCTAAAATCTGGATATCATTAAGTAAGAATGGCCGAGCAAGAATCTATAAAACTGCTTTTAGAACTTAGACTAGTCACTTTGAGTTTTTAGTGATGCCATTCGGTCTTACTAATGCTCTGATGAATAGAATCTTTCTTGAACATCAAAACTTTGTGGTTGTCTTTTTCGATGACATCTTAGTTTTTAGTAAATCTGAAGAAGAGCATAAAAAACACTTGGAAATTGTATTTAATTTGCTCAAGGAAAATGAACTTTATATTAATCCCGAAAAGAGTAGTTTCTTCCAAAGTGAGATTAAGTATTTGGGATATATAGTTTCTGCTAAAGGCATCCATGTAGATCCCAAGAAAATAGAAACTATTGCGACATGGCCACATCCCAAGAATCTTCTTGATTTACGATCTTTTCTAGGGTTGTGTAGCTATTATCGCAAATTTGTCCATAATTTTGCATATAAGGCGCACTATCTCACTAACTTCTCAAGAAAACCAAACCTTATGAGTGGACCGAACTTCAAGAGAAATCTTTTCTTGCATTAAAATATGCACTTACTCATACACCTGTGTTACAATTACCTGATTTTTCACGTCCTTTGTTTGTGGTTGTAACCGATGCTAGTGGTAAGGGCATTGGTGCTATATTAATGCAAGATGGTCATCCTATTGCTTTTTTCGAGTGTAGGAAATTTCATCCTGCTAAAGTAAGTATAGCACCTATGACAAGGAGTTGTCTGCTGTAGTCCATGCATTGAAAATTTGGAAACATTATTTAATGGCTCAGAATTTCTTATAAAGACTGATCAACAGAGTATCAAACATTTGCTTCCTCAACCACTTATTTCGGATAGAAATATTAAATGGGTAGGTTTTATTCAAAGTTTTCAACCTCTTATTCAATACCAACCTGGTAAAGAAAATGTAGTGTTTGCTGATGCTTTGAGTAGAAGACCTTCCATTCAAAATATTTCTGTGATTGAGAATACATCTTTTGACTCTATGTGTGAGACTTATGATCAAGACAATGACTTTAGTGATATTTGGTCTAGATTAAGAGATAATCATTGGACTCCTTTGCTGAGTATTCCTATGATGATGGATATCTTTTCTTCCAAAAAAGATTATACATTACTCGACCTTTTAGACATTCTATTATAGAGGAATTACATCAGCCACCTTATGTGGGGCATCGAGGTGTTTCATCTACATTCCAGACTATCTCTAATGACTTTTATTGGCCTAAAATGAAAAATGATGTAGATAAATTTGTGTGTGAATGTGATGTTTGTCAAAAAGCAAAAAGTTCTAAGGGTAAGAAACTTGGTTTACTCATGCCACTTCCTATTCCTAACACTCCTTGGGAACATATTTCTATGGATTTTATTCTGGTTTTCCATTGACTACTATGAACCATAATGATATGATCTGGACCATTGTTGGATAGGTTTAGCAAACAAGCATATTTCCTTCCTTGTTAAAAAGACTCTTGCTGCACATCAAGCTGCACATTTGTTTGTTAAACACATTTTTACACATTATGGTTTACCTCAAGTGATTGTTCCTAATAGAGATTCTAAGTTTTGCAGTGATTTTTGGACTACATTGTTTGATAATCTAGGCACTAAATTGGATTTTTCCACTGCATTTCATCCTGAATCTAGTGGTCAAACAGAAGTGACAAATAGCACAATATTGGATTTACTTTGTGCATATGTTTCATCTCAATCTAAACAATGGGATACGTATATCCATAACACACCGCATTCATCCATTGAAAAGGTACCTTTTGCAATTGTGTATGGAAAAGTTTTACCTACTCCTATCACTCGTTTGTCACACACTATTGAAGATTCATATCAATTCACCATTGATTTCAATTCCATTCATGATCATGTTCGTAAAGCTATTTCTAATGCATAAGAGAAATACACTAAACAAGCTAATAAGAAAAGGAAGCACATGGTTTTTCAAGAAGGTCAATATGTTTTGCTTCGTATTGAAAAGAGACGTCTTAAAAGTGTTGAGACTAATCCTGTTATTAAGTTAGCTCCTCGATTTTATGGTCCTTTTAAAATTACTCATAAGATTAATGACCTAGCATATAGGCTTTTACTTCCTTCTCATTGGATAATTCATAATTCTTTTCATATTAGTATTTTGAGACCTTATAGAGGGGACCAATTCCTACACATCCTGTATATGAGGAAGCACCTAGCCTTGTTGGCCAAGTAGAAGAACTTCAACCTGAGGCTATTATTGACCATGAGACCACTACTACTCGCACATAAGAACTGTATATAATAGATATCTTTTGACCTTCAAAAATCATCCTTGCAAAAATGCTAAATGGATGCCTAATGAGTGGTTTTTCCGCGCCTATCCTGACATCATCCAATCTTACTTTCAAACACGTGCCAGTTGATATGATACAACTGAGGACAATGTGCTATCCCGGGAAGGAGGGATGTCACAGTTTGCCTGTCCATCCTTCTGTGGTTAATTGGGGACGCATAATTACCACTATGTTCGAAGCATGGCACTTGGGTGATTCCAAATATTCCATGTGTAGGACATGAAATTAGGGATAGCTGGAACTAAGTATTGGATTTATTACTTATGTGCTGTCGTGGACTTGTAACATGTGTTGCTAACTTGTAACATGCTTGAATGGACAACCTTGTAGGTTGGTGAGATTGACGGGCCTTGTGCTCGTAAGCCGGATTGGCTGAGACGTGATGGCGGCGATATGGTGCAAGATATTACCGTGGGATGGTTCTCATCTTGATATTTTTGCCGTAGTGTCTACTATGAGATTTTGTATTTGGCCGCCCCATTTTGATGTATTCGGGAATGGACCTATTGAACCGTGCACTTTTGTTATATTGGGCATGGAATTATTTATTTACATGTGAATTACCCCTTGGGGTTCATTTTGTAATTATCCTTTAGTGTTCAGATAGGAACACTTTACCTAAGCTTGTGTTAAAAGCAACCCCCATTTTTGTAAAGGGCAAGCCCATGCATAAGTGTGCATCTATTTTTGGCTTATGGGCTATTTTTTATAATAAAGCATAAATACTCAAGAAGTGGGAGGAAGCTGACTCTTCTTGAGGGGGGGATAGATTACACCCAATGATTCTCTCTTGTGTTTTTTATGTTATGTTATGCTTTTATGATTATTTATTAATTTTTTGATTATGGTAATTTGATTGAAGTGATGAACCAGTATTTGGTTGGACGGTGTGTCTCTCCATAATCCTAGTGGTTTCACCATGCCCTCTAGCCATGTTAACTATGCCTTGCAAATGGCCATGCCCATTGGAATTCTTGTCTTGTATTCTTTGGTTGTCAACATAATGCAATGTTTTGCTAAATCAAGACGTTCTTTTTCAAATAGAAATATCCATGAAATGTAGTGAGTGACCACAGGGTGCATATGAGCTTGATACAAGTCAACAAAATTCTATAAGCTAGGGTTCCCTAAAAAATATCATCGTTACATGTGCCTCCAGAGCCTGGGGGACCTGCTTGCATAATTTGGCAAATTACAATAAGGAGAGTGGCTTATTGAGCATCATCCCTTGGAAAATGAAATCCAGGCACAAGCTATATCTTATGAGCTTCATTTTGCTCTACAAGGGCTTTCACTGTCACACAAGAGGTGAGGGAGCATTAATGCTACATCCTTTAAGGTTACCTATCTTTCCTCATGGTTGTTGGCAGGAGTGCAAGGAGTGGAAGGCTCTACGGCATGCTTCTAAGTGTCTTTGAGCATTTGTAACTTCTCCTCCAATGCCCTTATGCAGTCATCCTTGACCTGAAAATGCAGCTATTGGACAAGGCATCAACAAGGGGAACATGCGAGGGTGGATAGCTAACCTGAGACTGGGCCTCTCCCTCCCTCCTATCCATGTGCACCCACTCACACCAAAAGGTGTGTTGGAGGGATGAGAGAGTTCAAGGGTTCTTTTTTAACCCTTTATACTAAGGTTTGGGAAGCTATGCGAAAGGCAAGCATAGCAAAGGTGTGGCTGTGATACCATTGTTGGACAAGGCCATAGCAAAGGTGTGGCTCTGATACCACTGTTGGACAAGGCATCAAGGGGAAACATGGCAACTAGGCACACGGCAAGCATAGCAAAGGTGTGGCTGTGATACCATTGTTGGACAAGGCCATAGCAAAGGTGTGGCTCTGATACCACTGTTGGACAAGGCATCAAGGGGAAACATGGCAGCTAGGCACACATCAGCAACACGCTTTCATACCATTGTTGGACAAGGCCATAGCAAAGGTGTGGCTCTGATACCACTGTTGGACAAGGCATCAAGGGGAAACATGGCAGCTAGGCACACATCAGCAAAACAGGCTTTCAAGGCATGTTCACCCAAGGCGAAAGGCAAGCATAGCAAAGGTGTGGCTATGATACCACTGTTGGACAAGGCCATAGCAAAGGTGTGGCTCTGATACAACTGTTGGACAAGGCATCAACAAGGGGAAACACGGTAGTTAGGCACACAACAGCAACACGCTTTCAAGGCATGTTCACACAAGGCAAAAGGCAAGCATAGCAAAGGTGTGGCTGTGATACCATTGTTGGACAAGGCCATAGCAAAGGTGTGTCTCTAATACCACTATTAGACAAGGTATTAAGGGGAAACATGGCAGCAGCTAGGCACACAACAACACGCGAGGTGGTGGATGGCCAACCTAAGGCTGTGGGCCTTTCCCTCCCCCCTATCCTTGTGTTCCCACACACCAAAATTTGAGTTGGAGGGATGAGAGGCCAAGCGTTCTTTTTAACCCTTTATACTAACGTTTGGGAACCTTATACTAACTTTTATTGGATGTTCAATGTACACATGGCAAAACCAGAGGACGACTTGCTAACAATAGCAGCATATCCTTAGTGTTTTGCTCCAAGACTCTTTGCATTGTATCTACTTTAACCTACATCTTAGATGCCCTAGATCATGCTTCTGCAAGATCAACACTACATTTACTAAGGATCTAATTCTTTTGTTGAATCATCTTATTGGATCTAGATAGATGGTCTTTCAACAGAGGTATCTTGTGTGTGAGCTCCAAAGACTCCTTATATTTATGTCCTTAACTATTGTATGCCATTATGAAGGGTCTTGGCTTCTTATGCATGTTTTTGTGCTACTTCTTGTGCATCCTTTAAGTAATTTTCATATGTTTACATTTTTGCTACATCTGATTGAAAAAGTTGAAGTATATTATAAACGATATTTTCCACACACCCCTCTTCTACATTTAGGCTCGATACTATTGCATAATTTGTATCTTCATTTGCATCTAGCAAATGGGCTATCTATTTAGCGTTGTTTGTGAAAGTTCGTAAAACTATTGTTCTATTTGTCTATTTAGCATTCTTTGTGAAAGTTTGTAAAACTATTGTTCTATTTGTACTTGCATGAAAACTATAGAGAGGGTGGCGGCTCGACTTTGTGTCAAAGGTGGTTGTGTTGGAAGATGCAAGGCAAGCTATAGTGCTTGTTGATGTTCTTTTGCTTTGGCTTCAATCTCCTTGCCTTCTTTGAGTTGATCTTTTCCCTTCTTTGTTTTCTGCTAGGCATCCTTTTCTACTTCTATTTCAACCTCCATCTCCGACCATGATTCCTTGACATGCTTACCAATAGAAAAATTGGGCTTCTTAGGTTGTGGTTGTTCTCACTAGGGTCATCTCCAAGTCTCTTATCTTTTCTTTCCTTCCTATACTTCTTATCTTTTCTTTCCTTCCTATACTTCTTATCTTTGGGAGGTGTCTTCTACTGGGAACTAACACCAGTCTCTTGTAAGTGGTGACAGAAGCTAGTCCAATGAGTCTGTCGTAGCTTGGTAGATGATACTTGTGGTCAGGGGTGCTATTCCTAGGTAAGGGTCCTTTGGGTTCTTTAGCACCAACACCCATTTGATCTTTGCATAGATCAACTCTTGTGAGCAGGGGTGCTATTCCTAGGTAAGGGTCCTTTGGGTTCTTTAGCCCCAACACCCATTTGATCTCTAGATAGATCAACTCTTATGAGTAGGGGTGCTATTGCTAGGTAATGGTCCTTTGGGTTCTTTGGCAACAACACCCGTTTGATCTCTACATAGATTGGCTCTTATCTTTAGGAGGTGTCTTTTGCTATAGGGGAACTAGCACTAGCTACTATTAGTGGTAGCAAAAACTTGTCCAATGAGTCTATGTCTTAGTAGATCTCTACAAAGATCAGCTCTTGTGAGTAGGGTGTTATTGCTAGCACCAACACACATTTCATCTCTACATAGACCAGCTCTTGTGAGAGTAGGGCTGCTATTGCTAGTAGGTAAGGGTCCTTTGAGCTCTTTAGCACCAACACCCGTTTGATCTCTACATAGATCAGCTCCTGTGAGTAGTAGGGCTGCTATTAGGTAAGGGTTCTTTATAGCACCAACACCCGTTTGATCTCTACATAGATCATCTCTTATCTTTAGGAGGTATCTTCTACTAGGGAAACTAGCACTGTAAGTGGTGGCATAAGCTGGTTCAATGAGTATGTGGCCTGGTAGATGACCCTTGTGAGCAAAGGTGTTATTCCTAGGTAAGGGTATTTTTGGGTTCTTTAGCATTGACACCTATTTGATCTCTGCATAGATCAGCTCTACCTAGTTTTCTCTTACTTGAATGGGATTGGGGAGGTGATATTTGTTAAATCTGGTGAGTAGCCCTACATCCACCTGGGTTGTGCAATGTGGCTTATAAAAGGACAAGTATGTGTAATATAGCATGCATGGCATGACCAGATGGGGTAATATAACATCCTCCCAGTGTGGCTTGTGCTTGTTTGTTCTGAAACATGCAACCTTCTCTGTTGGCTTGTTTATCCTTTTTAAGTCCCATCCCTTGTGACCATGGGCAAATTAAAAGACAGCCTCACCAATTCTTGTGTAAGCTTCACAATCCACTATTCATTACTCAGTGGGCCTAGTGATATGACAAAGGTTTCTATTATTGTCAAACGAGTGAATGGCTTAGCATCATTAAGCCAAGTCCATCCCCCAAGGTGGCAGCTCAAACAAGGGAAATAACCTAATCTTTTGCAATTACTACATTATGGCACATTCTCCAACGTTAGTCTATAGCATTCTAGTGTTGGTATGGCCACCTCAATAGTGCATGAAGGCTAGCGGATCCCAGAATAAGAACTTATGAGTTCTCTGCCCATGGCTTTAAGGCTTACAGCCTCCAAGTAGCTCTCCTTGGCATGAAAGAGCTCTAGGGGCATATAGGGCTCTAGTGGGTGTCCTTGGCTCTCCTCTGCCATCTTCTTGTCTTTCCCTTTTGTAGGGGTGCTTGCAATCATTTTGCTCACCTACACCTTAGCACTATACCTAGCTGTGTAGAGCTTCATTGGTAATTAAATGCAAAGGCATGCATGCCAAACTACAGTGCTAGGATCATTATGATCCAACTAGCTTTGCGATCTGAGTGTCTTTTGATCTACCCATTGAGGGTCTCAGTGATATGTGAATGCATGCACTTGTTTGCAACCATAAAGTGCTACACTGTCTGCACACATAACCTACTAGTGCATGTGTGTCTCATCATCACTCGACCCGCAAGGGCATATTCTTTTGCACAAGATCTCTGTGCAATGACTGATTCTAGGTCTATCAACCAATATTCAGATTGGTGATATGGTGCCTACCTTCAAATGAAGAACTACAGCTCAAAGGCATGGAGGCGACGATGATCTTGTCTACAAACAAGTTGTTGGGTCATCTCTGAAAACCAAACATTTAAGGGAACTAATAGGGTCGAATCGATGCAAGTTGTTGGATTGTCGATTCATGAAGTAGGATTGCATTGGGTGTGAACAAGTTTTGTGCTTTAATGATGCACCATGTAAACTTAGTGCCCTACTTATGTGCTCGATGCAATTTTTTCATACTATATGTAAGATGCTCAGTGAGGGTCCATGTGCTTTCTATATCAAGGTTTTGTAGCCTCTAAGTTCAATGCGTGAGTGATGTAGCGTTTTGCAAGTGTTTGGGAGACCAATTAATAAAAGAGTGCCTAATGCATATGTCAAATAGATGTCACCTGAATGACTTTGAAAATATCATCCTAATTAAGCATAATGGTGAGCAGAGGATCTGGGGCTTCTAATGGTGGGGTGAGGTTCATTAAAATTGTTTCTATTGGTCTTTGTGTATCTTAAGGACATAGCTCCATTGCTCCTCCTCACTCATTTGGACTTGACTTTATGCCTACTGCATCCCACATAGGCAACTCAATTAAATGTTTATGATCATCTCTCCAGCACAAGAAACTCGACTTGTGAAGTAGCAAATTGGTGTTCATGTGTGTATGTAAGGTGAACGCTTTTAAGGAATTACAATTGGGCTCGTTTTGGCCTTTTGCAACCTAACTCTTAACTCTTATTCCTTAAGCTCATTTTGGCCCTTGGTGGTGACTTGACTTTTGAACTCTTATGCCATTGGTGCATTTCGGCCTCCGATGACTTCTTAGAGTCGAATGCTTACCTGGTGCATTCCCGTGTTTATTGCTATGCTTTAAGTAATTGCATCTTTAGCTTAGTTATCTAAGCTACTGGGGTCTGCATCATCTTGACAAACTTGGATTTTGCCCAAGTGAAGAATGAGGCCTTGATGGTCTTCGCGCTATCTTGTGCAGGGACATTGTGCGCTTCAAAGGGTTCAATGAGTGTGGATACTAGGATTTCATGTAGAGCTAAAGAAGAGGGGAGTTCTTAAATTTTCTTTTGAAGTCGTTGTATTGCTCTTCCACAGTCCATGAGTGCTCTATCTTAGCTTCACCTTTATCTTGCCATTTGGGCATCCATGCCTACTTTGGTGTGACTTGTCGATGCATGGTCCTTGAGCATGATGTTGATTTTGTTTACTTTTATTTTGTCGCTCTAGGAGGGATGCATCTCCGGGCGGATAGCATTTTTGGCACCTGGATTTGTCTTATTTCTTGGTAGTATCCTTGGGCTATTAATGACTTTTGTGTGGTCACCCATCCATGTGTGGTTAAAGCACTCTATGACTTTCAACTTCTTGTTCTTCTTGGCTTAGGGACCTACACCAACTTGTCATCCACTTTGTAGACATTTTGGGGATACTTTCCTTTGGGATCCACACATGTTTAGGCTTTTCATTCTTGGGCTTTGGTAGTTTGGTGGGCACATAAGTTGACTTCCTCGGTGCCTTCGGTACCCACAATTGTTTCATTTGGTTCTTTGGGACTTTATGAGAGACTGAGGTAGCAAGATTGGAAATATTGGTTACTGGCCTTTGGAGTCTCTTGCAATGCCTCCTCAATTATTGATGAAGATTTTTCTCCTTTGTTTAGGCTTTTTCCTCTTGGGTTTTTGATTTTATGGGATGTGGAGAGGATTGATTGGATGAGGCTCTCAGATTATGGATAATTGCACTTATTGGCTTAATGACATCTACAGCGTTAAACCTTTAAATCTCAGTAGAGATTTATCTCGGTCCTCCTTCAAGGAGAAGAACATTTACTGCCTGTTGTGCAGCACGAACATTTACTGCCCTTTGGTGTCTCTTACAATGCCTCCTCAATTATTGATGAAGCTTTTCATCCTTTGTTTAGGCTTTTTCCTCTTAGGTTTTTGATTTTATGGGATGTGGAGAGGATTGATTGGATGAGGCCCTCAGATTATGGATAATTGCACTTATTGGCTCAATGGGATCTACATCGTTAAACCTTTAAATCTCAGTAGACATTTATCTCGGTCCTCCTTTGAGGAGAAGAACATTTACTGCCTGTTGTGCAAGCTTGATTATGGATGTTCTCATGGTCTTTGTGGATAGTATAGAGAAGACTTGTGGTGCACTACCATTAGTCCTTTTAAGAGAAACTCCACCACATCACTTAAGAAGTTGATCCCTTGGTTGCTAATTAGCTCTTGAGGACATCCAAATCTACAGATGGTTTGCTCATAAATGAACTTAGCGGTGGTCGTTCCTATGTTTGATTTTAATATGGCCTTAGCCTCAGGCCACTTGGTCACGTTTGTGTGCTTATGTGGTAGGGCTAATGGGTCCCACAAATTCAATGCTCCATTTGGAAAAAGGTCTTATGGACATGATTGGCTATTAAGGCATTTTATCCTTTTGTTGGGGAATGGTGAAGCAATGGCACTCGTCTCAAACAGTATCATCCAACATATAAGACTTTTATAACTATGACATCTCCTCTGACTAGTGACTCATGAATGCAACTTCTGCATAAGCTTGTTCTAGAATATCAACATACTCATCCTCGCACGCAAAGTCTTAAAACATCATATGTCCCTCTTCTATGGAGTTGTCTTGAAATGAGGAAGTACAAGGCAACTAATTTCACTAACGTTTCTTCTTGGGGACATGGCCTCATCTAAGGGAGATCCACTGCTGAAATACTTAGCAATCTCATAACTCCACCTTGGCACTAAGCTTATTTGAAATAATAGAGATGGATCTATCGTCCTCCTATTGGACCCTTGTCCCTCCTCATTGAAAACTCTAGACATGTGATCATCTTTGACATGTAACATTGCTTTGTGAACTAACACCATCAAATCAAACTTAAGAAGAAGTAACAACCACTAAGTAATTCGCCCTATGGTGCATGGTTTATTCACAAAGTAGAGCAAAGCCTGATGGTCTACAAAAAATATAAATTTATTCCCCAAAGATAATAGAAAAACTTCTTAATTGCATAAACCATTGCTAATCCTTCCCTCTTTGTCATTCTATAATTCTTCCCATGATATTTGAGATATCTACTAGTGTAACTAATAGGAAAGTCCATGTTCTTTTTGCCACGTTGAGCTAGTATACATCCTATAGCATAAGCTGATGCATTTATATGTACGTAAAAGATGACATCCCACGTTGGTGCTCTGATAATTGGAGCTATTATATCAAGGCCTCCTTGAGCTTATGGAGTAACTCTTCACTCCACACAAAACATACCAACACAACATATAGCAATCTAGCGATCTCTGTATACATGAATATGGAGCATCTATAATACCCTATGTGACTTATGGATCTTTGGAATGCTTTAGGTGTTTTGGGCCTTTGAGTTCTATGATTACTTGTATCCTTCCTTTGTGTGTGGAGATTATGTTTCTAGACACCATGTGCCCTAGGAGAACACCATGTCTCTCACCACATGAACTTACACTTTTCAAGGTTTAGACATAGTCTATATAGTTGGCACCTTTCCAACACTAGTCGTATATGGGCTATGTACTCTCGTCTCAACTTTGAGTTTACGGAGAGATAATCCATAAAGATCTCTAAGAATTTCCTTAGGAAATCCTTGTATATAGTGCACACATCAATCTATGAAACATAGCTGGCATGTTGGTTAAACCAAATGGCATAACTTTATACGTAAATGTTTTCTTTTCCATAGCAAATGCTATCTTCTGCTAGTCCTTAGGGTTTATGGATACCCAAAAAATCCATTTAAGAAGTTGTAATCTTCTTTTCTTACCACTCTCTCAAGTACGTGTTTAGTGTATGGCAATGGGTAATGATCTCTTATCGTGTGGCTGCATTTACTTTTTTTAAGTTAACACACACGTAAATCTTATTGTTCTTCTTGGGCATGATCACGACTCGTGACACCTAATCTATGTGCTCAATATCATAAATAAAACTTTCCTATATAATTCTATCAAACTTCATCTTTGATTACTTTAGTATAGGTCTCATTGTATGTGTACAATTTTTTGACTAGCCTAGCGCCATCCACTAAAGGAATTGTGTGCTTGCAAACCTTTAGAGGGATACCTTTTAGATCAACATAACTCCAAGCAAATACATCTCTATATTCCTTGCTACAAGTTATGTCTCCTCTTCTTGGTTTAAGTATGTGGCTATCACACCAGTTTGGGCTCCTCTCCAGGTAATTCTAAATTCACTTGTTTTGCATTCTCTCGTTCATCATAGGACACTCCCGGTTCCTTTGGTTCTTCTCTTTTTGGTGGTAAATCAACACTTTTTGGTTTTTTACTTTTTATAATTCTTGAATCGAGAAGGGGCTAATTTAGAGTCCTCCTCTTGATTATTGGTTGTTGGGCTCGAAGTCTCAGCCTCCTTCATGACTCTCCCTTTCTTTATGGCCTTGTTTCATCTTCTCTGTAGTCCAAACCTAGAAGTCTTTTTGGAGTCCATCGAAACCGCATCATAAGAGTAGTCATGAACTAGCAGTTCAACACACTAGTTCTTTTCATTAGATCCTTCCAATTGGAGCAAAATTCCTAGTTGCCTTCAATATTGCAAGTATTTTTCTTTCTCCTTGGCTCGGTGGGTTTTTAGCTCTAATTTTTAGCTAGTTTCTTAGCTCTTTTGAGTAGAGCTTCTCTCTTTTCAAGGAATTCTTTAAGAAGGGCCTGGTGTTGGCGAAACTTCTCCTTTATTGTCTTTGTTCTCAGACCAACTGCACTGACTAGAACATCCTTGAATGCCCATTGTGGGTTATCTATTTTAGCTTGGTCTGTCTTCTCAATTTTCCCAATATGTTTAGCTTCTCTTTCATCCATCGATGGACTTCTCCCAAGCTTTCGACTTGCATGCCAAGTATTTGACCATGGTTATAGTGATTGGGACTAAGAGGACTCCTCTCGAGACTTCTATTTCTCCTTTTAATGTAGGCCTTAAAGATGGCACGTTTGCAATTGTCATCGAATCCTCATACATACCCATGTAGGATGATGCGGTAGGTAATGAGATAGGTTTAGATTTGTGTGGCACCCATGCCCATTTTAAAGGCAATCTCTTAGTCTATCCTCCCATTAGGGCATATTGCCTCTCTTGGTTGAGCCTCTCTTTTATAATGTGCTCATAGAGAAACCTCATATTCTATGTTTCCTCAAGCTCTTGGATCTCTTCCAATGTTTTTTGTGTTTCATTTGCAAGCTCTTTGCAAGGCTCTAACATTTTTGTGTAGGCCATTCTTGTTCCTTACTTGAGACACTCCCCTCATGTGATTCCTCTTTGACAAGCTCTAACAGTGTTGTAATGGGGGTTCTTTGTGGGAATATAGAAATAGGTCCCATTGGCCCTCCTTCTATTTCTAGCTAGGTCAGCTGCACCAACCCCTACGTGCCATTCAACCCCTCAAGATTTCCTCTCTTAGGTTACAAAATCTTATAAACTTCTTGGGAAGGGGTTCTTATAAACCTCTAAATTTGCATTTCCCTTCCACGGCTTTCGTGGTCATTTTAAGAAGCTTGTCCTTTTGATCCACTTTTCTTTCCTCGTTCTTCATTGTTGAGAGTGATTTGAACTAGAGGTTCAGGGATGATTTTAACCTCATAGTTGTTCATTCCTCTCTATGAATTTGTGGCTCTTCAAGCTTTCTCTTGGAGTTCTGGGTTCTCTCTACCAGCATGAGTCAATCAGAACCATATAACCCCTTTTCTTCATCCAAGGTTATTTGGCTTACTGAATCTAGAACATCTTCAATCTCATCATAACGTGGATGGTCCTTTGGGTCTCTTACCCTTGTCTCTTTACCACTAGGATTTTTTGAGGTCGGTGGTTGATTGGTTACTTTTGTTGTCTCTGAGTCCTTTGCTAATGGTCCTGGCCTCTTTTCTTATTTTTAACACTTTTAGAAGTTTTCAGTGCTTGGGTCATAGACTGACTAGCCTGATTTTACTTTTATTGGGCCTGCACCCTAGTCAAAATCCTCGCAGTACTTCTTGTTCTTCCTCTGAAGAGAAGGTTGGCTTATGATAATGGCTATCCCAAATCTTGATGGCGGTGTCTACAATGTGATGGTAAAGGATTTGAAGTTGTAGGCTTATGCGGGTAGTCACTGATCAAGTGATCTATGGTGCACCTAATGCATCATCATCTATCCAAAGGTGGCGGATTTATCGTTACCACTTCTAGGCTTGCCTTTATGGGGCATTCAGCCACCTTGTGGGGGTCTTGACATCTAAAGCAAGCAAGAGGGGCTCCTCTAGGGCCATTAATGTCTCGAGGTATCTGTTAAAACCCTAAGATCTCTCTAGATAATTATCATGCATAAACATGCATAAATCAGGCATAAACTCTACCACCCAACCACCCCCGAGCCCAAGGGTTGCACACATGAAATATAATGGAGTATCACATACCTTCACCTTAGTGTCCCATACCACCAAGAGGTATAACTCCAATACAGCAGCACTCAGCTCTATAGTGAAATGGCAAGAATGTAGATACAATCCTCTACACAAGAGAACATCCTTTGAGTGTGCCCCATGCCCCTATTATATAGGAGGGCCCTCAAGTGACTCTTGACTCTCCATTTCCCATGTGTGACCCTTGGATGCCTGACCCTAACCTTAACCCTTAAGGTTAGTCCTAACCCATGCTCCACTAGAGCTTGTTCCCATGCTCCCATGCTCACAAGCCTAATGTGGGTTAGCCTCCTAGTATATGCACAAATAATGTGTACATAACATACTTCCCCTCTCTCAAAACATTGCACTCTTGCAATGAAAAGAAGGAAATTTGCGCTGAATATTCTCAACTGACTCCCAAGTCGAATCCTCTATTTCCCTATCTTTCCCACAAAATTTTAATTTCAGGAATTAGTCGACTACGAAGTTTCCTTTCCCTGAATTCAAGTACCCTTTCAAGTTCATGTGGAACATAAGATAAATCCTCGACTTCAACGAGTTCTTGAGGAGTAACTATGTTATCCTCACCTCCCAGCTTCTCTTTCAATCTACTGACATGAAAGACTGGATGAACTCTAACATGTGGAGGCAGTTTTAACTCATACGCAACCGTGCCAATTCGACGAATAACTCGAAATGGACCACAATATCTAGGAGATAATTTCGAGCATTTTCTCGTTGATAAAGTTTGAGAGTCTTTAGGAACTTTTAAATAAACCAACGCTCCTGGTTCAAAAGACCGAGATGAGCGTCCTCTATCAGAATAAAACCGTGCTCTATCCTGAGCACTCCTGATAGAATCCCAAGCTTCGATCAGCATTTCCTGCATATCACGCAAGAAATCCCTCGATGCATCAAGCTCGATGTCCTTAAGACCAACATCAATAGGTGCTCTGGGTTGATATCCATACATACGCATAAACGGACTAAAACCTATAGCCATATGTTTAGAACTGTTATAGGTAAATTCCATCAGTGGAAGATACTTTTTCCAATTTGATGGTTTTCCAGAGACATATGCACGAAGCATATCCTCTAAAACCTGATTCACCCTCTCTGTTTGCCCATCAGACTGCGGATGATCAGAGGAACTCATACTTAAAGTTGTTTCCAATTTCTTGAAAACTTCCTGCCAAAAATTAGCCGTGAACTTAGAGTCCCGATCGCTCACAATATCAGAAGGTAGACCATATAGTCTAAACAGTTGCTCGACAAATTGGTACGCCAATTTCGAAGCTTTAACTGTTGTTTTTGTGGGTAAAAACCTAGCCATCTTTGTCAATCTATCCACGACTACCCAAATGGCATCGTGACCCCTGCTGGTATGTGGAAGTCCCGTGATGAAATCCATGGAAATACTTTCCCACTTTCTAGACGGAATGTCCAAAGGATGTAATAACCCAGCAGATTTAAGGCGTTCAGCCTTGTTTATTTGACATTGATGACATTGGACCACATAACTCTGAATAAAATCTTTCATTTTTGGCCAATAAAATGTCCTTCTAACTAAAGCCACCAAGGTACGCTGTATGCATGTCCTGCCGATGGTGCATCATGGCACTCAAATAGGATCCTTAACTTAATTTCCGGCACATCCGGCACGCAAACCTTATCATTTCGGAATAAAAGACCATTCCGAAGAAAAAATTGGTTGGCTTTTCCTTTCACCAGGTTTTGATCTACTTCAGAGTTGGACCCTGATTTTGCCAAATTCCAATATTTTCCAAAGAAAATATCTGTTCTGCATTTTTCCCTGAGTGAATCGTACAAGTTAGAAGTAATCTCAGTGAAGCAAAGCTCATTAACTTCACCGATTCGACTCAATGCATCAGCAATGCGATTTAAGCTACCCTTTCTGTATTTAATCATAAAATCGAAATCTTGCATCAACTCAGCCCATCTTGCTTTTCTACCCTTCAAGTCCGGTTGATCACAAATATACTGTAAAGATTGATGATCTATTAAGACCATAAACTGAGACCCGTAAAGATATTGTCTCCATGCCTTTAAAGCATAAATGATTGCATACAACTCTTTCTCCTGAATTGGGTACCTAGTCTGTGCATCATTGAGTTTCTTACTCTCGAAGGCCATAGGCTTCCCATCCTGGAACAAAGCTGCGCCTACCGCAAAATCACTAGCATCAGTCTCAACAATGTAAGGTCTGCTAGGATCTGGCAAAGCTAACACAGGAGCATCTCGAACTTTATTTTTCAAAATTTCAAAAGCCTCCTGTAGCTTATCATTCCAACAAATTGGAGAATTGGACTTTTTATTTTTACCTTTAAGAAGATTGGTAAAAGGTATAGTCAACTTCGAATAATCTATAATAGATTTTCGAAGAAATACCACAAAACCTAAGAAAGATCTTAGCTGTTTGACCGTACGCGGAACTGGCCATTCCAAAACCTTTTGGATCCGATCCAAGTCTATACTTAAGCCATCTCGAGAGATCTTATGACCTAAATATAACAATTCCTTTTGAAAGAAATCACACTTAGATAATTTACAATACAGCTTTTTCTTCATGAGCCTTCCTAGAACCTCTTTAAGATGACTCTCATGCTCATCCAAAGTTTTGCTGTATATCAAAATATCATCTAAGAAAACCACCACACATTTTCCTAACAGATCTCGGAATATATCATTCATCATCTGTTGGAAAGTTGCTGGTGCATTAGTGAGACCAAAGGGTAACACTAAAAATTCATAATGGCCATATCTTGTTCTAAAAGCAGTTTTAGGAACATCTTCCTTTGCTATACGGATCTGATAATAACTTGTTCGCAAGTCAAGCTTAGTAAAATACTTAGCTCCATGCAACCTATCAATAAGATCATTTGATCAAGGCAATGGGTATCTATTTTTAATTGTAACCTTGTTAAGACGTTTATAATCAATACACATCCTCCAGGTACCTTGATCCTTTTTCTTAACCAGGAGAACTGGTGCACCCCAAGGAGACTTACTTGGTCTAATTTGACCCATCCTCAAATATTCAGCTAGTTGTTTGGCTACCTCATCCTCCTCAGATTGGCTAAGCCAATACGGAGGACTACTAACAGGTTCTGCCCCTGGTACTAGCTCTATTTTATGGTCCACCTCTCGTTTAGGAGGTAATCCATGAGGCAATTCATCAGGAAATACATCCTGAAATTCGCTTTTAATGGAACTGAACACTTTACTTTCCCAAATATCTAAAGAAACAGTGTTTGCATCAAAATGAATATACGAAGACACTGGATCCATAACCAACTGAAAAAGTTCATAGTTAAAAATATCTTCCATTAATTCCAGCTCATTGATAAAAGTTTCCTTGGGTACAACAATGTTTCCTTTAAGAGTTACAAGGCTTCCATTGTGATGAAAAGACATCAAATGTTTGACCCAATCAATAGAAAAATTCTTATTTTTGCTATGAAACCATTCCATTCCCAAAATTATATCAATATGACCCAAGCTCATGACATGGAAATCAAGCCTATCTGAGTACAATTGGATGTCTAATGGTAAATTTGACACCTTCTTGTCCCAAAATTGGACTTGTCCTCCAGCCATCCTGACCTTGTACATGTGATCATTCTGCATGGTTTCCAGCTTCATCTTCTGTACCACAATATTGTCAATAAAATTGTGAGTATTACCAGGATCAAACAAGATATGAACCTGATGTCCTTTTACTGATCCATAAATACGAAATAATTCGTTTGGACCATAAACGTCTTTATTGAAAGTACAATCTGAACATTGGGTTCCTTCAAGATGTGAAACATTAACTTCAGAGAATTTACCTTGAAGTTCTGTAATGTGAACAGATTTCCTTGGAATAAACTTTTTCGGTGCTGCCTTTTGAACAGGCGCCGAAGTTGTTGTAGCTTCATTCAAAGGACAAAATTTCTTTGTATGCCCTTTCTCTTTGCATTTAAAGCATGTGAGTTTTTCCCTACTCACAAACTTCGGTTTTTTGCTGGCATTGTCACCATTTTTGGGTTTTGGTGTAAAAACCAGTTTCCTTTTTTGTCCACTGTTTGAATAAGTGAACGTGGGTTTCTTTTCATTTGACGCTGGTTTTGATGAATTGGCGCCAACCATTGTCTTATGAAAAACCTGAGCAGCCTGAATAGCATCTTCAACCGTTTTAACTTTGCACTTCTTTACCTCGTATTGATAATCACGAGATAATCCATTGATGAAAATACCACACAAAGTATGATCATCAGACTTGGCTTTAGCAGCCAACTGTCTAAACTTTTGCACATAGTTATCAAAAGACTGATTAGCCATGTTATTTTTAACCAACTTGGCAATAACTTCGAATTCATCCTCTGGTTGGACAAATTCTTTTTTGAATGCAACTTCAAAATCTAGCCAAGTAGTGGGAATAGAATCCTCTTTTAGATCCTTCCACCAAGTCAAAGCTTTCCCCTTTAATAAACCCTGTGCCATTTGCAATTTCTGCACATCAGTGAAAGGGTGAAAAGCAAAGTGTGTATTCCACCTGTTAAGCCAGGCATCCACACATTCTTGTGTCTTTTCTTTCTTCTCTCCGCCATACACCTTTGGTGCAAAAGACGGAGCAACTGCTTTGGCAGCTATAGCTGAGGTGGCCAGAAGAGCTTTCTGCAAAGTTAAAATCTGCACCTTAAGTGATTCCATCTCATCATGGCACTTTGTCATAGTAGCCTCGAGACGTTGAGTCACCTCCAAAAATTCGCTCTTTGCTACTGCCTCCTCTTCTTCTTCATAGAACTTATGATCTTCCCTTCTAAGGTTGGGATGATCACTCATGTCATCGACATTATCATTGACTGAGAAGTCAATATGAGCCATGGTAAATGAGTTCTCTTTGAATCTGGGTTAAACTTTTCTTCACCTTTTTCTTGACCCCACTTGACCAAAAGTTCTAGCAAATTAATTCACTAGAGATAACTGCACATAAGAAAAATGCTTTAATTAGCATTTGGTGGCTAGACATTGGCTAAAAAATCATGAAAACATCGTCTAGAATCAATCCAAACGACTAAAATATTAATACAAGGCATGCTCGTATTAATAAAATGCGAATAACCCGCATTTGTTTAGTGTGAGTACATAAAAAACGTACTATAACACCAAATATCCCTCGAAAATAAAAAATTCTCGAGAAAAAAGAATTACCATGATTTTTTCCTAATTTTCCCTAATTTCATAGGGTCTCAAAATATGTTAAATTTGAAAACCACCAAAACCCATCTTATGGCATTCCAAACTTATAATTTTCCAGAAAATTTTTAGCAAAGAAATTTGCCAAAATACCATTGATATTTAAAAAAATACCAATTTCTAGGATTTCTAAAAATAATTTCTAGAAATTTCCTAAGTTTTCCTGAGAATCCCATCGTTCACGAGATTTTCAATTCCACCCGACAATTCTCAAATCCAATGAAAATTTATAATTTTAATGGATTTTCTAATTTTTTGGGTCAAAAATATATTTTTAAAGGAATTTGAATGGTCACAGGCGCCCGAAAGGACACACCACATGCCAAACAGCAATCCCACATTTTTCCGAAATTTAAAATAACCTTTCTCTCATTTTTCACTAATTTTAAAGAATTTTTTAAAATTTTTAATCAAAACCCGAACGCATTAGAATACGAACGGTCAAAAAATTTCAGAATTCCAATGGTTTTTCCGGAATACGGAAAGCCAAAAGTTTTGGGAAAATGAAAAGAGAAAAAAAAATCGGAATGTGAAAGGTCAAAAGTTTCCGGAATACGGAAGGTCAATAGTTTTTCCGGAATTCGGAAAGCCAAAAGGTTTCCCGAGAATGCGGAAAGCCAAAAGGTTCAATGAAGAGAAAAAAAATTCCAGAATAAAGAATACAATTTTCAGAGAAATAATGTATTTTTTCAGGATTTTTTCCTTTTTCCAAGCTTTTCCAAATGAAGGTATCTTGAAAAAATATACCTTTTTCTAAAAAAAAGATTTTTTTTAAAAAAAAGACTTATAAGCTTTTAATTAAAAGCTTTAAAAAAATAAAGGGGGGGGGGGGGGGGGGGGGGGCGATTTTTGCCCGCCGGCTGCTGCGCAGCCCCCCGCCCTGCGCCTGTGCGTGGAAATAGCAGAGAGGAGGGAGCAATCCTCTCCTCTCTCTTCTCTTCTCTTCTCTCTATCCTTTTCATACCCACCCCTCTTCTCTTCTCTTCTCTGTTTAGAGATTAGAGAGATTCTTAATTACTTATTAATCATAATTAGTGTTTAATTATGATTAATTTTTGCCCGCCGGCTGCTGCGCAGCCCCCCGCCCTGCGCCTGTGCGTGGAAATAGCAGAGAGGAGGGAGCAATCCTCTCCTCTCTCTTCTCTTCTCTTCTCTCTATCCTTTTCATACCCACCCCTCTTCTCTTCTCTTCTCTGTTTAGAGATTAGAGAGATTCTTAATTACTTATTAATCATAATTAGTGTTTAATTATGATTAATATTTAATTAAATTATCTTTTTTATCCACATATGAGAGAGAAATGGAGGTAAAAAAATCCAGATTTTGAGGAAGAGAAGATCTTTACGCACACGGTAGAGAACTCACGCATCAATTGACTGCCCCACATTGCTTTTTAGCAAGAAAAATTGGCAGAAAATTGAAAACATGCCCGCGGAAAACCCGTAAAATATATTAAAAAATACATTTTTACTAAAAAAAATGCTCAAAAAATCTCTAAAAATTTAGGAAAAATTTCCTAAAAATTTTAGAAATTTAGGGAATCCATTCTACCAACAATATTCACAATAAAATATGTGAAGTTTGGTAAGAATTTCCATGAATGCTTATTTTAACCATAAAAAATAGGGAAGAAATAGCATTAAACTCACGGGATTCCCCCGCAACGTCGATACGTCCATTGAGTAGAAGTAACATGCGTTCCAATCGCCATATCGACGATCCATGAGCAAAATCACCAAAACAAACCAATAAAATAATATTTTATTTAGTAAATATAAAAATTTACTTTTAAAAAAATACCAAAAATTGGAATAAGAAAGTAGAAACAACAACAATTAACTAGAGATTGCTCTAATATCACTGTTAAAACCCTAAGATCTCTCTAGATAATTATCATGCATAAACATGCATAAATCAGGCATAAACTCTACCACCCAACCACCCCCGAGCCCAAGGGTTGCACACATGAAATATAATGGAGTATCACATACCTTCACCTTAGTGTCCCATACCACCAAGAGGTATAACTCCAATACAGCAGCACTCAGCTCTATAGTGAAATAGCAAGAATGTAGACACAATCCTCTACACAAGAGAACATCCTTTGAGTGTGCCCCATGCCCCTATTATATAGGAGGGCCCTCAAGTGACTCTTGACTCTCCATTTTCCATGTGTGACCCTTGGATGCCTGACCCTAACCTTAACCCTTAAGGTTAGTCCTAACCCATGCTCCACTAGAGCTTGTTCCCATGCTCCCATGCTCACAAGCCTAATGTGGGTTAGCCTCCTAGTATATGCACAAATAATGTGTACATAACAGTATGTAAGCTCCCGATGCTATTTGCATTACGATAGTCAATTGTTGTGTGTCCCACATCATTGGTCGTGGTTATCCCAAATGGTATTCACTTCTAGTGGGCTTCTAGGGATTGAATTTGGATAGTCAACATAAAATTTTGATGTGCTAGGGGGTTCATCTAAAATGTGTTCCATATCAACTAGCCTTGTCAGCATGGTTCCTAGTGGCATTAGTTGTGGTGGTAACACTGGAGGTGGAACATCCGATGTTCTATACAGGTTTCTTGCTAACATAGGGTTGATTGCTACATGAATACCATTTAGTCTAGCTATAGGTGGGATTGGTCAATATAATGGCTGAGGACTTGTGAGTAGTACAGGCACTCATGTCATTCTAGCCATTCATTGTGCATAGTAGTAGTTAGACAATTCATGATTTCCATATCTTCTATAATACATGCACCACTAGTTCCCTCCATTCTAGCCATTCATTGTGCATGGTAGCAGTTAGACTATTCATGATTTGCATATCTTCTGTAATACTTGCACCACTAGTTCCCTCTTTCTCTCAAGACTAGGCACTCATGCACTATGTGGTTGCTTTTGCAAACAGCACACCAAGTTGTTTCCCATCTTGGAGCTGAATGTAGATGGTCTGTCTCCCTAGAAGAGGCTTTCCACACTTCTTCTAGCCCTTTGATCACTACCTTAGTAACGTCTTATGCGCCCTTCGGCTCTTTTTTTTCCTAGTGTCTTGACTATTGACACTAGGTTCTCTTTTGACCAAAGAGTCTGGTCTTCTGCTTTCCGTGGAAGGGACGCCTATAAAGTTATCGATGTCTAGGCAACACTTCACTAGTGTTCTGTGTCTTTGGGCATACAATGAATCAGGCAATTTCTTGTTTCTCAATCCCTCTAAGAACAATTAGAACAGCCTAGTTTGGCTTAATCATATGATGTTTAAGTTCTTAAGGCGGTTGATATAATCTCCCACGCAGACTTGTGCTCAAGCTACTGGAATTGATACAATTGTGTAACTAAGTTGCGCTTAACACTAGTCTTTAAGAAGCCCATGGGTAAATTCTAGCTCTAGATCCTCCATGGTCTCTTTTTGTGAGTCTTCTATCATTTAAAATCACAATAATGCATTACCTTCTAAAGTCAATCTGAAGGCATCGATCTTTGTTTTGGATCAGTTACCCTCTCAACCGTGTAGATTTGTCTAAATGAAGCAAGGTGGCTATAGGGATTCCCTCATCCTTTAAACTTGGACACTAGCTTAGATATGTGTGAGGCTTTAATCCTTGGATAGTCGTGATCGTATTCATCTCTCGTTCCTCTTGATAGTGACCACCACCATGGGAATGGCATCCAACACTCTTCTCACTTCATTAGGAACAGGAACATAAACTCATGCTCTTACGTAGGGTCAACTATTGGTTTTGGAGTCATCTGAGCTACATATCTGGGTTTGGCTCTAGGAGGTACAAGTGCGTAGGATGGTCCTGTGTACCCATAGGCTAGTACTCCAATTGATTATTCTGGTAGCACATTAGCCATATGTGCCATAGGATATCCCACTATCAATACCTCATTAACCATTGGTAGGCTTGTAGCTCTCCATTCATGAATGTGTAGTCTCTCAGTTTCCCAACCTTCTTGAGCTAGTGCTCTAGTCTCCAAGGGAGTGGCCACTCTTGTTCTCTCGAGAGGTGCTGCCTCTCTTCGGACGATATTGTTTTCCTCCCCCTTTCTTCTTTGATTGGGTCCAACAAGGAATGAATTCAAAAGTTGGTGTCTTGTCTGCAGTTATAGAATGAGAATCCTTGCTTCTCTGTTGGACGGTCTCTTCTTAAAGTGATTTCCTCCAAAGAGGTTCTCGCTTCCCTATCTCCTGTTGTTCTTTCACTCTGGTGGTGTAATGCTCTCCTGCCTAGATCTCTGTGTATTTCTTACCTCCTTGGTAAGTCTTGGGGTATAGGTGTTACCTTCCTTATCAGCGTATATCATTTGATCAGTGGTTTCGTGGTAACACTTGCTCACTAGAGGTGTATCACGGAATCGAAATAATCCCTGCAAATCCCTAGGAATATCAATGAAAGTGTAGAGGTTACGTGAGGCATCCTCATATGGCACCATTCCTTCATTGTCAACTGTAAACCTCCTTAAGAAGAGTCCTTATCGGCTTTGTTTGAGCTCTAGTAGCTTTGTGCAATCTTCTGGTCATTTCTATCTCATTGGCCATGACCAAAGTTATAACCTTCTCAATGTCCCTTGTTGGGATGTACATCATTCCATCGAAGTCCAGATAGAAATCTTGGTTTTCACTCCACTCACAAGTTGTCCACACCAAGAGGTCGGGCTAAATTCCTTGCATTGAGGACATTGTTAGTGTCAATGAAGAATGGGACTTGGTGAGTTATGTGGAAGTCGTAACGTTGTAAGACGTATGCTTCACTGATTTGCCTAGCCTCTAACTTGTTCGCTCGTGGCCCTTCTCTCGCCCGTTAGTCTTTCAACTTGGGACCTTTTATCTCCTTCCAATGACTCATCTCTAAACACTCCATGGTCTCGTTCGGCCATATCCGTGTTTGGACACTAAAGTGGACTTATGCCCTACCATCTTGATCTAGTATCCTTTGTCGGTGAAGGATTCCTAGTCCGCTTCTGAATTTGAATTTGGGGCTACTAGGGTGGTTAGATCAACTCTTAGTCCTATTCCACTCTCTTGCGTTAGCGTGCGCGATAATGTTTCGTGTTCAAAAATCGGGTTCGAGTACGTCGCAATGATTCAACCTGAACATAAATGCATAAGCACTTGGTTTAACGCCATAATCGCTTGCTAAGGTTCTTTTTTTTTTTTCCTTAGGTTTTTTGTTCTTTTTTTAGTTTTCTATTGCTTTTTCTATTTTTTAAAACGATTTTCTTTCTTGATTTTATGTGTTTTTTTGTATTTTAATAAAGTTTTATATTTTTATGGTGTTTAGTAGATCTAGGTCTGAGGAAAGTCAAAATCCCTTGCATTAGCTAGTTTTTTGAATTTTAATGTTCCTGAAATTTAATCTCAATAGGATCGACGATCGTACTTGGGGACAATCCTCCTTGAAAACGATTCCTATCGAAAATAATTCCAATAAAACGATTCTACTAAAGAACGATTCAAAAACTTGGATGATCCTACTTTTGGGATCAATACAATCAAACTTGGACGATCCTACTTTGGGATCAATACGATCAAACCTTGGACGATTCGACTTTTGGATAGTAGAGCGATCCTAGTTGACTAACCATCTGAGACTTGGATTGGCAATTACACTTTTGAAATCGTCACGATCTAATTGTCTTTCGACTGTTAGTATCTAGCAAGTGGCACCTCGATTGCATTGCAATTATTGTATTGTTAGTAAATATTCATATTTGACAGATACATTGACACTAACCCCTCGTTATGGCCACTGAACTGGTCACTAATGCGCCTGCATATGTCAAGTCAATGACGCTCGTGCCAACTTGGTCAAATCGATTCGACTCGAATAATTCTACCCAAAATGATCCTACTAGTAGATCGAAACGATCTGGATCCCACTTTGAGCGAGTTCTTTCCTTGCATTTTTTGGTTTTTCTTTTTAGCCTAATATCTAGTTGAGCAATGATTCCACGATGGTTATTCTAGCACAGAAATATCAATATAAATGATTATTGTGAATCAATTCAAAGAATGAACCAATTTTTACCCTTCAAACAAAGTTCCTAATTTAGTCTATTTAGTCTATTTAGTCCATTTAATCTAATTTAATGCTTAAGATGTTAATGGAAAAGCCACACAAGCAAGATTGACCATACTCAACTCAACCATGCATCTCCACCAATAAGCAAAAACAACAAAAAACAAGAGGGTTAACCTCAATCTAGCCACACATTCTTCCCTCCTAATCACTCAAACACATCTTCAACTCACACCTAATTACTCTACCACAAGTTTTGCAACTTATAATCAAACAATGGATCAATGGAATGCTTCTATTCCACTCTAGCACTAGTTATAGTCCCCAGCAACAATACCTCTTGTTTAAGACGACAGTTTCACAAGAAGCATTGTCTTCACCAAGGAGTACAACCCGTCTAGAACATGAAAGCACATTGAACGTGCGAATAGAAACCTCAAGGATGGTCAAACCCTCAAGCCCTACCAAGCCCTTCATAGCATAATCACTCATGAGAGAGAAGCTAACAAGCATCTTCTCTCTCTCTCTCTCTCTCTCTCTCTCTCTCTCTCTCACGCACACGCACACGCACACGCACACGCGCACATATATCGTTGGATGGAAACAAGTGGTCCAACAAGTTGTTCATAAATTATGTCCCTACAATTATAACAAGGTCTCAATTATGTTTATAGTCAAACGAGGAGATCATGGAATTCACGTCTATAATTATAATCCAAAAAGTCTGGTATGGTGCATACACGTACCTTGATCATCAATCACAACTAACCGGTCAATTGGCATACCACCCAACGTATTATTTGTCTTGTGGTTGAGTTCATTACTTTTCCACAGGAGTGGTCATCTAATTAAAGTTAATCTGCACATAGCGAAGTTTAAAAACGGCCAGTTATATTTTTTACAGCAATGTGTAGCTAAAACATGCTAGGTGTTGGAGTTTGGAGGTGTCTAGAGCATTTTTGAAAACTATGCATGGTTGTTGTAATTGCTTAGGCCTAGTAAATAGTCAAAACAAAAGCATTCCTTGCAGTGGTTGGCCCCCATGGACTGCACTAAATACTCGTCTTCTTAAGCAATCCAATCAGGAATAGAGATCACAATAAAAGATTGACAACATTTGAATGCAACTTCTTTTGAAGAGTTTCTCAAATTACTAATTATTTTTCAAGTGCTACATCATCAGAGCTTATTAGCCTTTTATCCTGCATACAATTGTGCTATGATGAATGGAGTTGAAAAATGAGGAGATTTAAAAAATCATTCATGTGATCATACAGCTTCATCTTCACTCAGAGAAGTGGATCATTTGCTGGAACTTGGAGAGATGGTGGAGTGCCTGGAGGTATACAAGCAGGACCCGAATCACCAGCCAACAAAAAGAGAGCTTCTGCACCCCTCAACGCTCCTTCGAGATCAATTTTCCCGCTGAGCTCATTTATGAATTTGAGCAAGGTATCAAAATCCATTTCTTCCTCAATTATCTTTTTCTTGTGAGCCTTGAGCAAGGCAACACACATGTACAAGTGCAGGTGCTCAGTTAAGTGATTTGTCCATAATGCCTCCCACAACCGAATCACATCTTCATATGCAAACTCCCTGATCACAAAAGCAGCAGATGGCTTAGGTCTCAAAATAAATACACAGTTCTAAAGACCCCAGTCCATAAGCAACAGACCTATGAAAGTATGGATCCCTGTGGATTGAAGTGCTTTTTAAAACCAAAAAGAAAGCAGTGGATTCAAGACGATAATGGAGATTATGTCCTTCACTATGCAACTATGCACAAGTTCAACAGCACTTTTGAATGCATAGTGCTGCACTTGGCTGGCACATGCAGCTATGCACAAGTGCAATGGCACCCTTGGATGTTCAGCACAGCAATCAAGTGTAACATGCAACCGGTATGATCGTGAAACACACAGCAAGGCCTTCTTTATACATTTATGTGAGTTTAAGCAATCCACTTTGATTCTCGAACAAGGAGATAGAGCTGTAGAGAGAGAAGACGGAGAGTCGACACCATATTGGGTCCCAACTACCAACTTAAGGGGCCCCTCCCATAAGCAAGAGTATTTGCTTTTTTTACTTTGGAGAACAACTTAAAAATTCAGACTTTAACAAGCACTTACCGACAACAAGTGACTCTGGAATGCCAAATGCAAGCACGAAGAAGACCAAACGTCGGTTGAACCATAACGCGATCTGTAGACAACTTAGAGGCCACTTCACGAGCCAATATGAACACCCAGATCTGCTGAGGGGTTGCCAGACTGATGGCTGAATGCTGAAGATAACTTCTGTAGCACACTGCTCATGATATGTATGCACAAGTCAGAAGACTCAAGCACACATAATCCCTGCTGTGTTTCACTGCTGAAAGATGCAAGAATAAGATGATTTTTGAATGGGACTGAGGAGCTGCGTATATATGCTCCCCTACATCAAGTTGGTTGGTCTACATGTTGTCGGCCCATTTATTAATGCCCACGAATACTGAAAAAGACATTAGCAAGCATGTAGAAGAAAAGGCTTAGGCTAACCTTTGGCCGGCCTTAGGAAGCCTTGCATATGGGATACCCAAGGGCCAGCCCATGGGCATCAAGCCAAGCATAGGAGAGAGTAGTTGGCCGGCATGGCCAAAGCTTGGGAGAGCAGCATCTAGTCGGCCAGCAGTAGAAGCCACACGTGTGGAAGTGCTTGCATAAATGCATCTACTCTAGGATGAACTAAATGCTATGTTCTCCAAGTAGGTTTAGTGACACATACGGACACCTGAAGTTTCAGACAGATGTGACCTACATAGCGCGGGTCATGGCATACAACAAATAAATCCCTAAAAGATTCTACTGATGTACATTGATGATGAGTACATAGCACCTCAGTGCATCGGTGCATGTGACATTCCCTCATGCTTAGCTTGGTGACAATTGCATGGCTTCCAAGTAGTCCGCCAACAGCTAGGGGTATTAGAAAAATTCTTCATCAAGCCAAATGGTGTAGAACTATCTAAGCCTTCGACCGTAACCATGCTTCCACACGTGGAGGGAGAATCTACCGGGGCTCAATTACTTCTGCCTTGTCAACCACTTCACGCTCATGCTTATCCAAAACCTCGTGCAAAGATGGTCCAACATAAGGCTTCAACCATGGGAAATGGAAGACATCCTGCATAGTCCAATTGTCTAGTAGCTTCAACATGGAGACATCACTGATCTTCACAACAGGAAATGGGCAAAGCTTCAGAAAGAGAGCTTGAGATAATGCTTGCCCACTTGCTTTAACTGTTGCTTCATGATTCAGAGAAACATCCAATCTCCCTCCTTGTAGTTGACATCTCTTCTACACTTGTTGGCTTGCCTCGTGTAGGCTTCTTGTGCTTCTATCTGACCACTTGTTGGTGGATGAAATGCATTGTAGTCCACACATAACCGTGTGGTCTTATCTTACTTCTAGATGTACTTCTGTCTAGCTCACCCTCTAATGCCTTGGACAAGTGATAGGGGAACTAACTGACTCAATCTGATGATCCTCGAGATGAATGGGTGGGAGCTTGGGGATGCGAAATTAACTCAACTTGATGGCCTGATGTTGCGAAAGGAGACCTACCATCTGTTGCTCTAAAGGTTTTGCTGTCTGAACAATGGATTGTTGGCATTGGACATTGATCAACACACCGTCAGCATCGTTGCTTACTCCTCGTCGGGCCTGGATA
Organism: Cibotium barometz; assembly: GCF_041138505.1. NCBI lineage: Eukaryota > Viridiplantae > Streptophyta > Polypodiopsida > Cyatheales > Cibotiaceae > Cibotium > Cibotium barometz. The sequence continues at coordinate 32,811,309 of NC_141066.1, forward strand.
TGAGAAATACATGGAATTCCAAGAATCTCCTATCCTCCTGAATCATGACAGGCTCATGTAAATCGCAATAATAGTGAAGGTGTCATGCCTCCAATCAAGAATGGACGCAAACTCTCTAAACAACTAAATGCCAAGAAGCATGTCACACCCCAAAAGTGGTGAAACAAGGGGTCTCACTAGAACGTGGCCTTCTGAACATAGAACTCAAATTGTTGAGCTTTGTGAGTGATGTGCTGAAATTGTTGAGCTTTGTGAGTGATGTGTGTGCGGAGATCACGTCCACAAAAAAATGGTATGGTGCTAAGGTGCAGGCCATCTTAGCAACAAACTGTGGAGAGATGGCATCCACAAAGCTGCCCATGTCGAAGAGAACAATGAACCGTTTTCCCTTGTTGTGCCATAGGCCCAGAATGTTCTTCTGCCCCGTAGTGTCGCCCTCCTACTTATCATCAAATACCGCTCGAGGCATTGGATTCAAAGCGGGCAAAATCTGAACAGCATAAGAGACTGAGGTTGGAAGTGTAGGTGTAGCTTCGACAAAGGATGGCTGCTTAGCAGCCTTCTTAACCTGCCACTTTGTGCAATCCATCTTACTATGCCCCTCATAATGGCAGTAAAAACATCGATTCTCTACCTCCTGCCGCTTTTTCTCTTTTGGCTGGAGATAACTCATGAAATGCCCTCCTGGAATGATGATTGTTGCTGCTTGGATGATGATTGTTGCTGCTGCTAGGATTTGAAGCCTGACCGGTCTTGCTTGGGCTTGCCTCCCTTCAGCCGTCTGCTAATTCTAAGCCAGACTCAAAGTCCGATCATAAGATTGAGGCTCCAAATTTCATACGGTAAACCTAATGTTAGTATCCAACCCTGTGAAAAACTGCTTTGACTTTTCTTCCTCGGATTTCCCCAACTAATGTGCCATGGTGATGACTTTGTTGATGTATGCCAACACGGCTGACGCCTTTTGGGAGAGTCGATAAAACTCATCCTCAAGATAGGTCATGTATTCAGGTGGTTTTGAGGTCAGACACAAACGTGTCCCATACATACTTCATTGTCCCTATGGCCAGATCTACATGAAGACTCCACCAATGTTGCCATCAAGCCTCCCCAATGAGATGATGTGCCGCAGCATGGATTTTGTCTTGTTGTAGAAAGCGCAATGAAGTGGAGGATATGGTGAATCATAGAGAAACCAACTATGGCTATGGCATAAAGAGAGAGAGAGAGAGAGAGAGAGAGAGAGAGAACAACTCAATATGAGAGTGGCAAAATGATTCAAATGCTTGCTTGATTATCATTGAGAAGAGTGCCTTTAAATAGGATCCATACATGTTAATACACCTTAACAATTATGATTAACCACAAGACTACTGAACTCGGCATCTTGTCCTCGGTTAAGTCAACACCTAACAAGATTGCTTTTGACCTACCACCCAAAGGCTATCCGGATAATGCAAGGATTTAGGGTAAAGCCTCATGTAATCTCTTCGTCGTTTTAAAGAGCACTATCCACTCATGCGGAAAAATAAGAGCATGCAACAAATTAGATTCCATCACGGTTTGACAAAGACCATGAAAAATTAAAAATTATTAATTAGGGGTTGAACAAAAAAGTATGTAAAAGCAAGCATTGCGACTTAGGATCTGTGAAGTCAAGATTATTGAGCCATTCATGCACCCACTAACGTGTATATGTGAATTCAGACTTGAATAGCACTTACTTAAAGCCTCCTAACATCACTTGACAACCCCACGGTCATCGGTTGGCCAAGTCATGGAGCACCCATCAAGCTTGGGCCCAACGGTATCCTCCCTCCGGGAATCGTGGATAATGCGCTCATGTTCTTATTGCAAGTGCAAGTAAAATTCTAGCCATCCCAATGGCTTCACTTCTCAAAGTCATCATCGTCGACCGCGTCCACGTTGTTAGCCGGATGACTTCACGGAATTACTACCTACTGACTCCATATAGATCAGGTGCACACGAAATGATGCATGCTAACTTGGAGAAAAGCAGTAACAAAAAGGTGACAGGTTACCGGCCGGAAAGAAGTGAAAGGTTAGAGAAAGCATAATAGGGTAGATGAGAAGGGTGCGACAAGGAAAAGGTTCACGCGAAGGAGAGGGTACAAAACTGCCTAGCACGTGAGAGAGAAACACCTGTGTGTCCCCATAAATATGACGTGAAGCTCCTTTACAAGAGAACTATAGGAATAAAAAGCAGGTGAAAAGCTGTCCCTCTTCTAGTGTTTTTAATGCAGCCCTTTTACTATAAAACTCCTAAAGTAGCCTTCTCCTATTTAAAAAAGTAAAAAACTTGTCCCATTTTTTCTAAAAAAAGCTTGCTTGCTTGCTCTTTTTTATAGAAAACAGTTGGCGCCCCTTAAAAAAAGCTTGCTTGCTCCTTTTTTTAGCCACGCTTTTGCTTCTCTTAAGCACATGTGAGCTGCTCTCTCTGTGCATACCCGCAAGCTCTGCCCTCTCTGTCTACATGTCTATGATTCAACCATGCGCAAGCCATGCTGCAGTTCTGGCTGCCCTGTAGACAGACCGTTCTGCCCCCATACAGGAGGTGCTTTTGCACCTCTGGGCTGACTGCATATGGGCACCATGTCCTGTGTGCAAGCCTTGGCTGGCCACCAAGGCTGGCCGTCTCAGCCATAGCCTATCATGGCCGCCTTAGGGCTTGGCCAGCCACCCTCTTAGCTGGCTCCCTACCATGCACGCAAACCTGCCTCTGCTGTGTGCATATCAGCAAATCCAGAAGCGTGAAGCTGAACGCACTAACTGGTACCTTCCTCGCCACAAGAAACGACCACATTGTCGTAAATAGCACGAGGACTTATACCAACTCTTCTTGAGCGCGAATTCTGTCAAATCCCCACGGATCCCCTCGTGATCGATCTTGGTTTGAAACTCGAATCCTGCAAACAAACGAACAACAAACAAGCAAGGGGGTGCAGGCCTGACTCACCTCCCAACCATGACAGCCGTGGGCAAGCCCACAGTCTTGGCTGTCCCCACCGAGCCACGAGCTGAGCTAACTAGGATGACGTACCGACCAATCTCCTCCTCGCGACGTCCCATACCGCCACGAAGCTGCCCTCGCGGGCCTCAAGATTGCTGCCGGCCTCGGCTGCACAAAGCAGGTGCACGTCTGCACTAGATCCAGGCTCCAAGACCATAGAGCTCTCACAAACTCGCGAGACTCTCTATAATACAATAACTAACCTTGGCCACCCTTTTATAGGCTCTTGGCCGGTCATCGGGCGTCCACACTTGGCCGCCCGCCCGTCCATACTTGGGTGCCCGCCCGTTAGTATTTCCCTAACTCAGCTCGTCAATCAGCCTGCCTAGTTCCAAGCTTCCCCAAGCCTCGAAACTAGTCTTGCATGCGTATAGCACACGGTAGATACGCACTGTGCACATGACATACTCCCCTTCCTCTAAGAGCTCACTCCTGAGCTCACTAAAAAGCCAGGGTAATCTCTGTGAAGAGAAGTCAGTGTCTCCCATGTAGCGTCCTCCTCAACACGATCCTTCCACTTGATCTTGTATTCCGTGATAAGCGTATGACGCAATCTTCGTTCACGAAAGCCAAGAATCTTTTCAGGTTCGTGCGGAACAAATGTCATGTCCTGGACATCTATAATTTCTTGAGGAGTAACTAACTGATCTGCTCCACCCAGTACTTCCTTAAGTCTACTGACATGAAATACAGGATGAACTTTCACATGAGAAGGCAAATCCAATTCATATGCAACTGAACCAATCCGTCGTGTAACACGAAATGGTCCACAGTATCTAGGGGATAATTTCGGAGATCTACCTGTCCGTAAAGTCTCGGAATCTTTCGGAACTCGCAAATACACCATCGTTCCTTCAGAGAACTCTCTGGGTGAACGATGTCTATTAGAATAAAACCTGTCTCGGTCTTGAGCACTTCCAATAGATTCCTTCGCAACTTGTAACATTTCCTGCATATCTTGCAAAAAATTACGTGCTGCATCATGCTGAAGTCCTGAGAATCCTACTGTAACAGGTGATCTTGGTTGAAAACCGTACATAAGCATAAAAGGACTAAACCCTGTACTCGTATGCTTAGTACTGTTATATGCAAATTCTAACATAGGAAGATAATCCTCCCATGAACTTTGTCTTTTGGATACATATGCTCGAAGCATATCCTCCAAAATCTGATTCACTCTTTCAGTCTGGCCATCAGATTGAGGATGATCAGAGGAACTCAAATTCAAAGTTGTTTCCAACTTCTCGAAAACAAGTTTCCAAAAGTCACTCGTAAACTTAGAGTCCCTGTCACTGACTATGTTCTGCGGTAACCCGTACAGTCTAAACAATTGCTCGATAAACTGCCGAGCTAATTGCGTAGCTATAATAGTCTTCCGGGTCGGTAAAAATCTAGCCATCTTTGTCAAGCGATCTACCACAACCCAAATAGAATCGTGGCCTTGATGTGTTCTTGGCAATCCGGTAATAAAATCCATGGAAATACTTTCCCACTTATTACCTGGGATTTGCAAAGGATGCAACAACCCAGCCTGTCTAAAGCGTTCAGCTTTATTTGCCTGACAAATCTGACACTTGAGAACATAATCTTCTACATACCCTTTCATCTTCGGCCAATAAAAAGTGTGTTTCACTAATGATAGTGTCCTGTGTACCCCAGGGTGTCCAGCAGAAGGGGCGTCGTGACACTCCCTCAGAATCTTGGACCTAATGTCCGGGATCTGTGGTACACAAATTTTGTCATTACGGAATAGTAAATCATTCCGAATCATCCACTGACCTCCTGCAGCCTGAATAGTAGACTGCACAGTCACCGAGTCTTGGTCAATCAATGAGCTCCCGTCCTGGATCTTCTGCCAAAATGGACCAAAATAACTATCAGTCCTGCAAAGCCCTCTCAATGACTGAAATAAGTCAGTAGAAATCTCGGTGAACGACAAAGTATTCACCTCTCTAATCCGACTAAGCGCATCTGCAATATTATTCATGGACCCTTTCCTATAACGGATCTCAAAATCAAAATCTTGCATTAACTCTGCCCAACGAGCTTTCCTGTCTCTCAAATCATCCGCATCACACACATACTTGATTGACTGATGATCAGTCAATACCACAAACTTAGAGCCATATAAATAATGTCTCCAAACCTTGAGAGCATGAATCACAGCATAAAGCTCCTTCTCAAGGGTTGGCCAACGAGATTGAGTGTCGTCTAGCTTTTTACTTTCAAAAGCAACCGGTCTACCATCTTGAAATAAAGCAGCCCCGATAGCATAGTCACTGGCATCAGTTTCAAGAACATAAGGCCGACTAGGATCAGGCAATGCTAAGATAGGTGCTTCCTTGACTTTATCTTTCAAAAGTCTGAAGGCCATATCCAAATCGTTATTCCAAGTGATAGGCTGATTGGACTTACGTCCACGACCTTTCAATAAGTCGGTCATCGGTAGTGTGAGCTGAGAGTACTCCCGTACAGATTTCCTAAGAAAAACAACAAAACCGAGAAAAGAACGAAGTTGTTTCACTGTTCGTGGTATGGGCCAGTCCAAAACCTTCTGAACTCGGTCATAGTCAATGCTCAATCCATCTCTAGTGATCTTGTGTCCCAAGTAAATGATGTCGGTCATAAAGAACTCACATTTACTGAATTTAGCATATAGTCGATTCTGTCTTAAAATAGATAAGACAATCGTGAGGTGTCTGACATGATCCTCAAGAGTACGGCTATATATCAAAATATCATCTAGGAACACCACCACAAATTTTCCCAAATGTTCACGAAAAAGATCGTTCATCATTTGTTGGAAAGTGGCTGGAGCATTGGTTAACCCAAAAGGTAATACGAGAAACTCGTAATGGCCATACCTAGTCCGAAAGGCGGTTCTTTCGACATGCCTTTCATGAATACGTATCTGGTGGTAGCCAGTACGCAAATCTATCTTCGTGAAATATTTCGCTCCTGCTAACCGGTCAATTAGGTCATCTGATCTAGGGAGAGGATAACGGTTCTTAATTGTCAACTTGTTCAATCTCTTGTAATCTATACACATTCTCCAAGTATTGTCCTTCTTTCTCCTAAGCAACACAGGTGCACCCCAAGGTGATTTACTTGGACGGATCTGGCCCATCCTTAAATAATCTTCGAGTTGTTTAGCCAACTCATCTTCCTCAGCTTGGCTCATCCTATAAGGTGGAATACTCACAGGATGAGCACCAGGGATCAAGTCAATACGATGATCTACTGCCCGTTCAGGTGGTAAACCCGATGGCAATTCCTTAGGAAATACATCTTGAAACGAATCAAGTATCTTCTGTAATTCTTTGCTTTCAAACACACTTAATTCATTCACATCCATGGAAGGGATGAGAAAAGAAGAAAGTGGAATCAATACACAATGGAAAGCGGTATACAAAGAAGAATCCATTATATTTCCAAAATCAATTGTATTTACAAGAGGTCCCTGAGAAGGATGGATACAATCACCTAAAATACTATACTTGGTGTCCCTATGCTGAAAAGAAAAAATATGACTAGACCAATCTATCTGGACATCAAGAGTCTTAAACCACTCAATCCCTAATAACAAGTCTACATTTTCCAGATGCATGACATAGCATTCCAGAGTATCTTTGTAGTCCTGAATCTGGATTGGAAGCATCTCGACCTTGCGATCCCAAACTTGTCTTCCCGCAGGTAGACGTACCTCATAGGTATGGTCGCTGAGTGTCGTGTCAAGACTCAATTTCTGCACAAGCTTGTAGTTAACAAAGTTATGCGAACTTCCAGGGTCTAACAGAATGTGAATTTTATGGCCATTCACTTCTCCATAAACGCGGAGAAGATCATGTATGCTAAATACCTTAGAATTGAACAGACAATCAGAACAAGTACTAGGGCGAGAAAGTACAGTAATTGACGTACCTGTCAAAGACAACTGGTTAGCTGCCTTTGGCTTGGGTCCTGCGTTTGACTTGGTACCCTTTTTCTTCGGGCACTCATTACGCATGTGTCCTTTTTCTTCGCAGATAAAACAACGTCCTTCCTTCTTGAGCTTCAAAGCCCGAAGTAGTCGTTTCTTCTTCGCTGGTGTCGAACTTGTATTCTTCGAAGGTTGGTCCGAAGACTTGCCTTCAGTCGTGTTAGTCATAGGTGCGGAGAACTTTCTTTTATGCTTGTTCCCCTGCTCGGTAACGGGTTTTGATTTGGAAGAGACCATCGTATCATCATAGATACGAGCTGAATGAATGGCCTCGTCCAAAGTTTTACATTTGTTATTTTTAACCTGTAATCAGTACGAGTCGGGTAAACCAGCTACGAAAAACCCCAAAAGAGTAGTGGGATCCATCTTTGTAGCCTTCATCTGCAAGTCACGAAACTTCTGGAGGTAGACCTCATAAGTGAGGTGCTGCGAGGTCATGGTCAAAGCTGAAAACCGAGCGACAACATCGTAGTCATCCTCTTTCTTGAGGAATTCTTTCTTGAAACTGTCTTCGAATTGTGCCCAAGTCGTTGGCTTTGGGTTCAGTTCCTTCCACCAAAGCAAAGCTTTGCCGGACAGGAAACCTGCTGCTAACTGTATCTTCTTTCCATCATCATATGGATGAAACTGAAAGTGAACTTGCCACTTATGTAGCCAAGTGTCCACGATCTCCTTGGTTCTCTGCTTTTGCTCGCCCCCGAACGGTTCCGGAGTAATATTGGGGCCTAAAGCAGAAGCCAAGGTATCCATTCCCGAAAAAGTAGAGAGGGTAGTGGTCAAGAGAGTGATGGAGTTCTGCAAAGCCTCCATCTGGGCTGCGATTTGTGCCTGACGTTCCGCCGAAGAAGCTTCAAGAGTTACTTTGAACTCTTGGAAATCTGATTTTGACACAAACTCGTCAAAAAGATCGGCATCAGTGCCTTCTGTAGCCGGCAAGCCTTCGTGTTCCACGAGGGGCTCCAACTCTGATTCTTGGGTCGACATCGTGAAGACTTTACGTGGAGAGAAAATTTGGTCTTTGCACAACAAAAGTGCGAGCGAACTTGAGAGCTTGAGAGCTTGAAAACTTGAGAACTTGAGAACTCGAGAGATTTGTGGCAAGAAGCCCACGTGAGGGGGTTTATAAAGGTTTCCCAAAAGCCAAAAAATCTCGAAAAGCTATGCTTAGCTTTTACTTTAGCTTTTGTGTTTTTTTCTCTTTTTTTTCTTGAATAAATATATATATATATATATATATATTTATTAATATATATATATATATATATGGATATATATATTCGGTTTTCTTAAAAAAAATAGACACCTTTGGAAACCTTAGAGAGGGGGGGTTCTTTTAAAATTTAAAATTTTAACCTCCCCTTTTAAAAAAAAACAAAAACAAAAACGAAAGCATAAAAAAAACGTTGCTTTCTTACGTGTGTTTTTTTTTTCCTTCGCATCCCTCCTGGCGCCTGGATTAGCCCGCCGGTTGCCATCGTGGACTGCTGGCGTTTCTTGGTGAGCTGCCGTCGTCGACTGCAGCGTTCTGGCCAGCGCTTGTGTGCGCACAGGTAGGCTGTGCCTACGCCTGGCCACAGGATCACGTGGCCTGGGCATCAGCCTTGCGTGGCCTGGCTTGGCTGCGCAGGCCTGGGTTGGCTGCGCAGGCCTGGCCTGGGCTGGATTGCCCGCTTGGCCTAGGCGCCTACATGGGCCTTGGCCACGTAGGCCCATGCGCCCGTCTGCATACGCACCTGCTCGCCCGCCACGTCAACAAAACTCGCCTGCAAACCCACTCGCCAGCTCTTATCTCGCTCTCTCTCTCTCTCATGCGCAAAAAACAACAAAAAGCAAATATGCGATTTTCTCTTCTTTTTTCTGTTTTCTCTCATGCGACTGCACAACAGGACTCCCCTTCTTTGCAAAGCAATCAACCCTTACTAATCCTACCATCTCCCATCAACATGGGGTTCTTTGATGAAGGAAAAACACATACAAAATCTGAAAACTGCAGTATGCACAGAAAAAACAGCAAGCTTTTTTTTTACATACCGTTCTTTGACCTCTTCTTCTCTACCTACCGACTTGCTCGTTCACGAGGCATGCTCTGATACCACTGTCAAATCCCCACGGATCTTCCCTCGTGATCGATCTTGGTTCGAAACTCGAATCCTGCAAACAAACGAACAACAAACAAGCATGGGGGTGCAGGCCTGACTCACCTCCCAACCATGACAGCCGTGGGCAAGCCCACAGTCTTGGCTGTCCCCACCGAGCCACGAGCTGAGCTAACTAGGTTGACGTACCGACCAATCTCCTCCTCGCGACGTCCCATACCGCCACGAAGCTGCCCTCGCGGGCCTCGAGACTGCTGTCGGCCTCGGCTGCATAAAGCAGGTGCACGTCTGCACTAGATCCAGGCTCCAAGACCATAGAGCTCTCACAAACTCGCGAGACTCTCTATGTTCCAATAACTAACCTTGGCCACCCTTTTATAGGCTCTTGGCCGGTCATCGGGCGTCCACACTTGGCCGCCCGTCCGTCCATACTTGGGTGCCCGCCCGTTAGTATATCCCTAACTCAGCTCGTCAATCAGCCTGCCTAGTTCCAAGCTTCCCCAAGCCTCGAAACTAGTCTTGCATGCGTATAGCACACGGTAGATACCCACTGTGCACATGACAGTGTGATGCTATCGAGGAGGCTACTACTACTTCAGTTACCACTATTGTGGATGTTCCTCTTCCTCTTACTCTGTGTGAGGATTCTCGATTGTAGTCAGTACTTCTAGGGATTGAAGGATTGGGATTTGGATTTGGTTGGGCTTATGGAGTCCCGACATCAGTTTTTAGAGGGGGCAGTTGAGTTCTTACATCTGGCGATGCCAACCTTCGAGGAGGATGCTATTGTCCAGCATTTGGCTACTCTTGGTACAGAGTTGGAGCAAATGGACTCTATTTCTTTTTAGGGTATTATCTTCTTGGAGCTACAGGCTTCTAGGGATTCCTGTGACACTGTGTTTACATTTGGGTTTGGCACCGATATTTGGAGCAGCACGACGCAACCTTCATGGTTGTTTTCTTCTAGAAGAGCAGTGTACCTTGCAGCTTGTTCTGTTGCTATTGTAGCTAAGTTGCTGTGGAGATTGCTCATTTGCTCTTGTTCTCCAGTTATCAGATTTGCATGAGCCCTTCACGGTTTTCTACGATGCTAGTGGAGGCCACCTTGGAGCAATGTTGCAGCAACATGGGCACCCGGTTGCATATGAGAGCCAAAAGTTGTGTGGTGCTTGCTTGCAGTGGTTCACGCCCTTCGGAAGTGGCGCCACTATTTGATTGGTTTGGACTTCCGGATCCGTACGGATCACCAGTCTCTAGAATATTTGTTGACACAAACATACCAAGACTTGTCCCCCGCCAATTACGGTAGTGGCATTTTCTCTCACTTTACCTTTCAGATTGATTTCTTTGCCTAGTAAGGAGAATGTGGTAGCTGACGTGTTGAGTCAAAGGCCACATCAAGTGCACACTATGGAGAGTTGCCATAGTGATTATTTCATGCCAATGAAGGCGATGTATGCTAAGGACCTGAATTTCAAGGAACCTTGGAGCAAATGCGTACATAGCATTGCTTCATAATACACCATTCGGGATGGGTAGTTGTATTACAAGAATCGACGTTGTGTCATCAAGGGCAGTGAGGGCTACCCCACCCAACAAGCAGTCTAGTTTGATGAGGATCAATTCACAAACGAGTCTCACCCGTTGTTAAGAGCTTATCAAGAGACTATGCAATTGAGGACAGCTGAGATAAAAGTAGAGGAGAATGTGGCACGCCTACGAGTATGCAAGGCACAGCTAAATATCAAATAGAAACCGACAAGCAGAGTCACACAATGCAAAGATGACGTGGTAGTCGGGGTCAAGAGGCTAACAGCCATAATGCTGGCCAACTAGTGTGGGTTAGCAGAATTGTCATACTCGTTTGCTTTCCTCAGCGTTGTACTTCACAGAGCGTTCCTCTATAGGCAAAGTACTAGCCAAGAGTGAACAATAGGTCATAGGGTTGTAATTGACATCTTCATTCTCAGCCACATCTTGTACTTGAATTTCAATCGTATTACTTCTTTCTTGTACGTAATACAAAGTATAGTTTAGGACTCTTGTGTGTAATGTATGTGTGATTCCGTTGCACTCTTCTTTCTATCTCTGGAAAACCCTAGCACATAGTCACAAGTGTTCTACACCTAGAACCCTATAGAAAAGCAGAAAAATTTCAGGGCAAGCTCTTCCAAACAACAGAACTTCCAGTTGGGTGACAAGAAATCAGTCCGTCTCCAGTCCCCTCCTGATTTGCACATAAGAGCACAGGACGGTATTTTAAGTTCAACTTTTATCCATTTCCTTCTACTTTCACTCTTATATCAGTAAAGCAGAAATACTCCACCAGATGGCAGACGCGGAACGGGAAGGGGAAGGGGAAGAGGAAGGCAGGACGGGGCACTAATGGAGCACACTAACCCTCAATATGAGCAATGAAGGGAACATTTCAAGGCGCAAAAGTTTTCCTGGAGTTTAAAGCAATGAATGAACAAAAGAAGGGGTCAGCAGGCATTGAGAGACCACAGCAGCAGAGGTCCAGCAAATCTTAACACTTGCATTGTAGAATCATGACAGTCAAGATGCAAAACTGGTAGGACCAAAGTTAACTTTGCCAAAGGTGGCTGAAGTAAAGTGGAGAAACAAGCTCCATGACATCAAGGAGAAGCAGACAACACAATTGGAGGAAGTAATGGAAAAGGTGGAAGACAAAGAGGAACAATTTTGGGGAAACAAGACACTGGAATCATAGGGTGAGGAGCTCAAAGATTTGTTGTTCCAAAAATTAAAAAAATTAAAAATGTTTCATTTTACTGGGGATTCAACAACTGCAAAGTGTCTCCAAAATGCAGCATCTGCCTGAAGATCAAGTTAGCATGTAGTACAGTTGAAGAAGAAACTACAAGACATTAGGCAATGTCCACTTGTTAAAACTATTAATCAAAGTGTACACATTGGATCTGACCTTTTGAACTGGATTAGAATCCATCTAAAACAGAAAAAGTAGTTTAAACAGTCGGCCTGTTTAAGATAGATGTGTAATGGATGATCCAGTAGCTGCACCAGCTGCATGTACATAAACATTAATCAGAACATAGCAATGCATGTAGTTCATTATATTGAAAGGAAACCAAGAATCACATGCAAACATTAAATTAGAAGAGCAGATGTGGAGCAAGTGGAAGCAAAAGACACTAAACAAGTGGTTAATACACAGTAATTATGCCTTGGATTCCATTTTTATCGAGGAGTATCATGCTCTTCTCCCAGCAATTGATCACTCTTTGAGTCAAGTTCTCTTAAATCCCCCCCCCCCCGGCGGTTATTTCCGTTGTGAGGGTAATGGGGCTTCCAACCTCACATGTCCTTATTGTCTCTCTCTCTGGAGAACCACCCTCGTCACATTCAATTCCTTACTCGAATGGCACCCTGAGTACATCCTTTTGTAGTAGCAACAACTCGGGACCTCCCCCTTACCAGTTACAAACCCACACCGCTAGGCTACACACCCATTGGCAAGTATGGCATCCAGTGGGCACTGATTTTTACTTCCAACAAAGAGAGATAAAGACGGGGTTCAAACCTTTAAAAAACGTTTCAAATCGTACAAACACATTATGCAACCATGCTCAGACTCAGACTCCCGTCAGAGTAGCCCTTGCTCGTCTGCCCCTGGTCTCTTTCTCAACTCCCCTTCCTCCGCCACTTCCTCCCCTGCCCCAGCCCATCCCCAAGGCAAGGCACACAACACACACCCCTCCGCCCCCCCCCCCTTCTTCCCCACACCGCTCATGATCCCTCCTGGCCTCAGTACAGGTACCGCTCCTAGCAACAATACTCAAACAGAACGGATATAGTCATTGAACATTCACTCTTGTCCGATCAAGTCACTCTCTCAAAAGTTAGCTAGTGCTCCACTTCACCTCATGGGACATTCGGTGGATTAAGGCTTTATCAGATGCCTTCCACTTGACCATAGTCTGTTAAACATTAGTGGATGTGGAGGCCCCTCTTCCCATCCACATCATTTTTTCACCATTCCTGTCCTACCCTCGCTGATGTTGGGGACGTGATCTTCTCCTTTCCCTTGAGTATTGCCCCAGACCAGGAGTTGGATAGCACAGCAATGAATAGCACCCTCAATGATCAGGTTACAGGTTTTTCACACCTTTTAAGCGATCTCCAGATCACAGATGCTATCAGCCAAGCATAACCAATTGTTCTAATGGAGATTGAGGCCTTCTGAAGAGGCGGCGCGAGAGGTCCATCTTTCGTTTTTCTTCTACCTCAGCTTCACGGCTGAGAGAGGGAGCTTAAGATACATCAGGACCAGCAAGGCCAGAGCCCATGCCAATGCCGGGTGGACTTATTTAGCAACATGCATGCACACTCACCTTGGGCTCCTATGACCTTGAATGGATTGCCACTACTCCCCAAACCCGCCCACAAATCCTCGCTTGCTGAGGAGAGGCCCAGCAGGGTCCGCAGCCTCATCACCTAGCCATGCCAACTGTCTCTTGGAACATCCGCAGCCTAGGCGGTGCTTGCAACACCGGCCATAAGCTGGTAGTTTGAGACGAGCAGCAACAAAGCCCTAATTGTAACATGCAACCGGTATGTTCGTGTAACGCACAACAGGGCCTTCTTTATACCTTTATGTTAGTGAGCATGAAGCAATTCATTTTAATCTTTATTCACGTGAGATAGAGCTGTACCTGATTTATGCAAGGGACTGAGGGTTTGCTTATGTACGCCTCCCTAGATGTTGGTCGGTTTCTCTTACTGCTGTCGGCCCGTTTATTATGCTCACAACTGCTGAAAATAAGCTTTAAATGCTGCCTTCCGTATCATCGCTTCACACGTGAGGCTGGGCCATCCTTTCTATTGGCCGACAAGTGTGTATGCTGGGCGACACGTGTCTAATGCCCAAGTGGAGCGGCTGACTGGGTACAAGCCATTTGTTTGAACCTTTTTTGGTGGCCCATATGCAAGGCTCCCATGGCTGGCCTTAGAACCGGCCTAGAAACTTGAATACCCTTGCTAACCAATGCTTCTACATGCTTGTTACAGGCTACAGCTCCTATGCTAGGATAACCTACATGAACTGATTGTTCCCCAAGTAGGTTAAGTGACAGACTCTGACACCTAAGGCTTGGAAAGACCTACCGCAAATGGGGTACAAAGTCGAATGAACAAGCAAGCAATATCTTCTGTTGTGGCCGTTTGCTTGCACGGAATGAGCATCCAAACTTACCGAGCCAATCAACAATGGTCAAACACTGTGTATTCCTGGTTCCCATAGCTTCTAAAAGAGGGCCTATGAAGTCCATACTAGTACCCTGAAAAGGTCCCTCTAGCACATGCAAAGACTAAAGCAACCGCAAATCTGACATATGCCTGGAGATAATGGTAGATGTCTCTTCTCATCTTTGGCCAATAGAATAATTGCTCCAACTTCTCCCCTGTAATGTTCCTACCGTGATGTCCCCAACAAGAGAATCATGGGTGTCATGAAGAGTGCCTGTCTTTTCTCCCTTAGTACACAACCTAGTTTTGTAGAACAACCAGCTATCTTGAATCGAAAAGTGGCCAAGATTTCAATTGAAGACCAAATTATATGAGGCCCCGAATTCCATAAAATCCGCATGTTGTGCCTTCATACTATCCAAATCTTTGCCTTGAATTTCTGACATAGTGGACCCCTTCAATGTCTAGAATGTGGATTTCCAACTAAGAGCCAGTGACATTCAATCATGCCTCCAAACTATTGGAAGATTGGACTCCACCTACTTCTCTATCACTCCATTGGACACTAGGCATGGTCTACAACCATTGAAGTGCCTCGTGATCAATCTTCACTATGAATTCCCTCCCATGTAGAAAAGGTTTCCAATGGTTGAGAGCTGTGATCACCCCTAATAGCTCCTTGTCATACACCAAATAATTCTTCTCGGCAACATTCAACTTGCGGCTGTAATTAGCCACTATCTTGCTATAAAGCATCGCCAATGGCAAGGTTGCTAGCATCAGAAATTACCTCAAATGGGTCATCCCATGATACCAGCTTAAGAATTAGTGCTTTTGAGGCCACTTTCTTCAATGCATGAAAGGCCTTAAGAGCCTTGTCCGTATGTAACCAGCCTCCTGCTTTATTCTTCAAATTGATCATTGTCTTGCTTAAAACTGTTCCGTATGTGAGTTGGTAATCACCAAATAGCTCATGGAGCATGAATTGTGATTTGTATATCTTTTGAGTAGCTAATTAAGCTAGAATGCTCATTTCTTTTTACGGGTGGCCATTGGCCAAAACGCCCAAAGTTTTCAGTCGGGTGATCATAGACCAAATGCCCACATGACTCGATTTAGCACTCGGGTGTTCAAATTGACCAAAACGCCCAGATGGGGATGAGTGGCTTCGAAGGTGAAACGAGATGCTCAAATCCATGGACAGGTGAATCTTTACAACAAAGCCTTCTTGGACCTAAAGCATGCAACTCCTAGAATCTAGAAGAGTTGCTGTTTTGGGCAAACTATGATGGAAAGTCCGTTCGCATCAAAACCTCCAGATTTTCACAAGGATCAAGAGTTACTAAAGCACCTTTGTCAAATTCTTTACAAGTTGGGATATTTTTAGCAGGTTATGAAAGAATCACCTCTTAAATTAAAGAATGTGGCATCTAGATGAGACAAGTGTCCCTACACTTGTCGTTTCACCTTACACTCTTTTCACCTTACACTCATCAATTTAGCTAACACCTGTCAATTAAAGTAGCCACTGAAGCTTACTCTTTCCATTCTAGAGCATTGTAGCCTCAAACCTATAAATTGGACAAGGCACTTCTCACCCTCTCTAACTCTCTCTAACTCTCTATAACTCTCTCTCTCTCTATCTCACTCTCTCTCTCTATATATCTCCATCTCAATGAGGTCTCATTTCTCTTTTCTCTGAATCCTACTTTCTTCCATTATATGTGATTGTTGATTAAGTGGGTTTGTTACAAGTGGTTCATCAATTTTATCACTTTCACGCGTCCTTGTGTTACATGGTATCAGAGCTAAGTCTTCTCTTGTGAGAACTTTTAAAATTTTAGGTCAGCCCACAGAATACATTCACCATGTCAGGAGAAGGAGAGAAGAGTATTTATCAACAATCTAAGGTTCTCACGTTCTTTGATAGTGTCTTTTTTAGACAATGAGAAGATTCAAAGGTACAAAGAGCTCGAAGCATATCCAAGGATTAAAGCTTTGATGGAGAAAAGAGCTAAAGCTAGAGTTGAAGCTAAAGTCTTTGAAGACTTTCTTACTAAGAAGGCTGTTGTGGTTGATGGTGTTGTAGCAACGAAAGCCTACCTCAACGTGAAAGGAGTCTCTACTTCAGAAAAGTCAAAGACCATGAAATTTACTTTACCCACCATCATCAAGTGTTTGACCAAAAGAAGTCAGAACAACAAGAGCAAAAGCCAAAGAATGGTGGTAAACCACCTCTGCCATCTAGAAGAAAGCTGGCGTATCAAAAGCTGGAAGAGTAAACCAAGGAAGGAAAATTCTTCAACTCTGGAGAAAAAGGACATATGGCTTGGCTATGTCCCAGCAAGTCAAAGAAGAAGAATCAGCCTAAGGAGAGGTTTAGCACTCCAAAAACGTAAGCAAGTGTTGCCTTTAAAGGGATGTAATCTCAAATCACCCCAATCCTCCGGAAACTTAGGATTGAGATAGGGGAATATGTAGGTCATGAGAATTTTGTTATCGAAAATCTAAGCCATTGTGATGTTGTACTTGGTATGCCTTGGCATAGGAGAGTTGATCTAGCAATTGATTGGGACCAAAGCAAGTTTAGGTTCCCTTTCAAAGGCAAGAATGTATCTTTTGATGTGGGAGTTGAAGGAAACTCTATTCCCATGATATCCCATGTACAGGTTTCCAAAGCAATGAAATCGTCCTTTTCCTCGTACTTGCTTTTTGTAAAAGACTCTTAAAAATAAAGAGTCTTAGCCTAAAGAGTCCCTCTCTAGTTTGAATACAGAAAGGATTGATTTCTTAAAGAGATATGAAGATTGTTTTGTAGATTCTTTACCAAATGAACTACCACCAAAGGGGCCAAAAGATCATCAGATCGACCTCATTCCTAGTTTTTTCTGTCCCCAAACCGGCCACCTCACCACCCAACAGGAGGAGATTACGAAGCAAGTAAATGAGTTATTGGAAAAAAAATTAAATAGCCCTAGTTCTTCACCCTTTTGCTCTCCAGTATTGTTAGTCCAGAAGAAGGATTGATCTCGGTGCATGTGCTTGGATTATAGAGCCCTCAACAAGATTACTATAAAGAACAGGTTTCCCATACCTAGGATTGATGATATCCTAGACAGGTTGGATGGATGCAAAGTGTTCAGCAGTATTGCTATCATCAAATGCCATCAAGGATGCATTTCTGTTAATACAAGACAGGTTATGTGTGACAAAGGAGGCAGAGAGAGGAGAAGATAGGTGTATTTGTCCTTTAACATCCTTCTGTGGATAAGAAGAGTCTTATGTAGTTCCAAGTATTCAGGCAGTTGTGTCATGAATGGCCAACCTTGAGAACTAATAGAACTCTAACCTTGAGACATGTCCTACGAAATCTCCGTTCAACGTTGAGATTCCTATAACTAGCTGACATGTGATAGCTTTTATGGGAATCCACTTACTAGTTCACACCCAATTTGGGGGCGTGAAAAATAGTTATATGTCAAGCTAGTTTGGCTAAGACAACCAGTTTTTTTGAGATGGGCTACTTAGCATTTGCGTTTTGATGAGCTTATAGAATCTAGAGGGATTTGTATCCTCCGATTGGATTGCTCTAAAATGCTGGGTGGGTGACTCGAGGAGTCAAGTCTTTTTAGGCCAAGGTTTATTGTAACAGGCCTTCGTAAGGACTGTGGCATGGGTACTTAGCTTATCTTCAAGAAAACAACAAATTCACGCATAAAACCTCGAGAAAATTTGAAGTGAGAGAGCAGAGAGGGAAAGACCACACTAGGGGTCAAAATAGCCTTGGGCCAAGTTATTAGATAAAACCCCTTGGAGGAGTCTCGAGTACAAGTTCTTAGAGCTAGAGAGCTCTCGTCTTTTTACATGTCTCAACAATGAGAGAATAGCTGAATTTATAGTTCTTGCCTAAAAGCACTTAAGAAAAGCGCTTTAAAACTCACTTATAACCCAAAAAGCATCTTTTTAATAATAAAAGCTCTTCTCTTTTTAGTATTTAAAAAGCTTTTAATCTTTTGCGGAAAGATGATTGGCACTTATGCCTTAGCCATACCAAAAGCGGTGTTGGGATTTTTTCCTATCATAACATGCTCAGAGATTGATTGCTTTAAGCATCTTTTCCGGAGAAAACTCTTTAACATAGAACAAGAACCTTTTGGTAACTAGGGTTAGTTCTGGTGTAAGAGTGTTTCTCGCCAAAAGAGTTGGTAAGTGACAAAAACTACTGAGAGGTTGGTGTTTTTGTACACATGTTGAGAGACAACATGAGTTGTTTTTCCATATATTGAGTTATGCTAGGGACTTCTCGTGTGTATGGATGCATGTGCCACTTGTGTGGAGGTAAGACATAGAGTGGTATGGTGCATAGACCTGTGCATAAGATGCAAGCAAGTATGGGATTCCAAAGCGAGCTATCGAGGCTTGGCTAACTCACGGCAATCTGGCGGGGGTGGTTCTGAAAGGGAATCTCTAGGTTGGTACAAGGCCCAGCGTTCTTTATTCAAGACCAATGCCTCTTCTTCCAAGGACCTTCGTTTTTCGGTATCACGCTCTTCTTTCAAGCTTTGTGCTGGTATGCCAGTAGCCACAATCTTTAGTGGTTATTGATCTTGGATCCAACTATGTTTTATCTAGCTCTGATTTAATGCAAGTTAACTAACCTTGCTATAGTTTCCAAGTATGTAGTCCTTACACTGGGTGCACAGGTAAACTACTACTTGGCATGTTTCTAGAAGCTTCTGCTCATGCTCCCTAGGACCGTCCAACGGTTGGAGCAAGTTGAGCATTTCATGGATGGTTTGAAACCATCCTTGTATGCACATGTTCATGCACATCTGCCCCGTGATCTTTCGAACGCAGTTTATCTAGCTATGACCCTTGAGACGCAGGAGGGTTCCCAAGCTTGGACTTAGCAGAATTGAGGTCGAGGCTTCTTCAAAACCAGAGGATAAGCATGAAGGAGATGCATGTGTGCACGTCTCAACTTTTTTCATTTATCGGGTTGATCGCACCCCCATGGTGCTTCCTTGCATCATGCCATAAGGCCGGATAGAGGAAGTTTCCGGCCAGGTCTCTTAGGGAGAGAGTCTTCATAGTTGTCGTTTACACTAGGTGGAGAAATTTTGGCCTCTATGGTAGGTGCTTCAATTTTGAGGCTTGTACAAGAGGACTTTTCTCACCTGCCTTTGCATTGGGTGGAGTATCTTCAAGGTCTAATGTCATGGAAGTACCAAAGGAGAACATGTCACCGGATTCATCTTCACATTGGGAGGATATACTAGTGGTTGTCTTCACACTGCACAGATCTTTTGGAGCCTGTACTAACGATAGCTTGAGTCTTTGCTTCGGTGTATCAATGGATGTATCACTTGGAGTATGTTCCATAGGATGGTGGTCAAGACATAAAGGTGCCAAGCACTGCCAACGTAGAAGCCATCTCATGGGTCCAATTGGTGGCAACTTCTTCGTCCATCTTCCAGATTGAACTTAGAAGAATTCAAAAGCTTCAATAGCTCAGTTAGTTCCTCACGAGGAAGAACTCAGCAAAACAGTAGTCCCCCAACGTCAAGCCGATGAAGGCAAGCGGGAATTGTCCGAAAAATCTAGTGGAGAGGGACTCCGCAAAGGAGAGCATCGATGACGTGAATGGCATCTCTCTTGCCGACTGTGTGCAAGTGTAGAATGATGACTACTCGACCGGAAGTGAAGCTCGTCCCCTACATCCTTACTTGCCCCCGGAGGAGTGTAAAACCCTCTTCCATAAAGTTTCGCCAATTCATCCTTGAAATCATCACGCCCTTGCTGAAAAGCGCAAGCCTCAATAGACTCCAATCCAAAAACTAGGCGCTCGGGACCAGACAGTAAAATATGGCCTCCATGCTTGCTTTGAGACCCTGAAGTAAATTTGGATGTTGTGCAAGATCCATAACAAGTCGCCCAAAACTAGAGATAAAGAACTATGACGAGGGTTGCATCCCTTTGCACCGAGGAAGGGTTTATCATGACCACCTATACACCAAAAAGAACCCAAATATTGACTTTTCCCAAACCTAGACTTGTGCACTCCTGGAACCTAGAAGCTCCCTATCCACGCACTCAACGTACACGGGTGCCAAAAAAGAAAAAAATTTACACGTTCACTAGGCTCTGATAACCAGCTATAGAAGACTCATGCTTCTGTGCTAGGATTTTCAGAGACAGAAAGAAGCGTGTGGCAAAATCACACATAACACACATGAGTCCTAAACTTACTAATATGTATTATGCACAAGAAAGAACTGTTATAACTGTACTTCAAGAACAAAAGACAACTGTACTTCAAGTATATAAGATGACTGAGGATGAAGACATCAATTCTCAGCCCACCCACTGCCTAAGATCTCCTTGACCAGCCTGTCCTGCAGAGAGATGCTTTATAGGCTTTGATCGCTGAGGAATGCAAATGGAAAATCCCACGAACGTATATATATGCATCATTTATACTGGTCAGAAAGGGGGATTTTTCTGGGTTTTTTGGTTTTATTTGGGATTGTGTGTCTTTGCTGCTGGCCGACAGCCATTAGGCTGGCCGACCAGCAGTCCCACACAGTATATATAGCTTTGCCTCATCATTCACCACAGTGCACCACTTCATTGCACATATCTGGTACCATCTGCTGCTGCTGCTGCTGCTGCTGGGCTCTACATCACATTGCTTCATCATCATCGCCTGACAGGACAGCACCTCAGCGTTTTATCATCCAGCCACATCTCGGGATAGCAGCCCACTCTCTGCTACAGGCCACACCGTGGGACAGCAGCCCTCTGCTACATTCAGCCCTTACATCAGCGTTTACATCAGCATACCATCAGCGCTTACATCAGCATATCATCAGCATTTTACCACAGCTCATGGGACAACAGCCCTCTCTGCTACATAGAGCACTTCAGCGTTTTTCCTCAGATCTCACCATCAGGACAGCAGCCCACTCTCTGCTACATCTCACCATCGGGACAGCAGCCCACTCTCTGCTACATCACACCATCGGGACAGCAGCCCACTCTCTGCTACATCACACCAACGGGACAGCAGCCCACTCTCTGCTTATCTTCACCATCATGCACCCTTCAGGTACATAGCACCCTTGTCACCAGAGCTTGCACCACTCGGGACGGCAGCCCCCTCTGCTCCTCACCACCCTTCGGGTACGCAGCACCCTTGTCACCAGAGCTTGCACCACTCGGGACGGCAGCCCCCTCTGCTCCTCACCACCCTTCAGGTACGCAGCACCCTTGTCACCAAAGCCTGCACCCTTCCGGTACGCAGCACCCTTGTCATCAAAGCCTGCACCCTTCAAGTCTTGCAGAATCCTTGTCACCAGAGCTTGCACCACTACACCACTCGAGACGGCAGCCCTCTCTGCTGTTCATCTACCACCTCAGGTACCGTGACACCCTTGTCACCAGGGCCTGCATCACCTCATCTTCCGCTGCCACTACCACCTCGGAGTGCCTCTGCATCCACCGACGCGAGCCTTCGACACCGACCACCTCTTGGAGTGCTTTGCCTCACATCGACGCGAGCCTTTGTCACCAACCGTGCTTCAGCTCTGACATCATCTCTACTTCTACACTCGTCTTTCTACTCAAAGTTACCTCACATCAGACGGCTCTTGTACATATCTTCACTCACCATTATATATACACTCACTCACATATTTCATGCTGTGTTGTTTTTCTCTGATCTCTCGTACATATGGTCTTTTAATCCTTTTTCCCTCACAGATTGTCTACAACTGGTTGGACCTAGCTGACAGTTGTAGCCAACTACCACATGGCACCTGCACTGCCCAATTGCTCCCGCGCCTGCTGCCTAACTCCTCTAGGCTAGCCACGTGTACCTAGGGTGAGGTCCGAGGTGTGTCACAAAAAATGCTCCATAGATCTTGGCCATCATGAGGCCTATCAAGATGATCATTAGTAGCACTCTAGTAACATTGTTAGAGTTGAAGCGGAAGTGGGGCGTGGAATGTGTGGCATATGTGGCAAAAGTGGGGCGTAGGATGTGTGGTATACCGTATATATATACCTAGATGAATCCAAGAGCATGCCCAAATTCAACTTTTAGGAACGTGCATGTTCTATACTCATGATAGTCAACCCACAAGACTATACAACGATCAACTCCATTATGCATAGTATGGACTAGATACTATGACATCCCCACTAACGTCATCAGTGCCCAATAGTGGGTGTAGAACTCTATATCAAGATATGCTCTCACACGCACTCCACACACACACACACACACACACACGAGCATGTATTCACACAAAGCCCTTCGTACTGAGTTTCTGTCAAACCTCCGGAGATGCAGGGCAGATGTGTGGTATATGACTATGGCCTGATTCGGCGCAGCATAGAGATTGCGTGCATAGAATTCCCATGTTAGAGGTGACAGACGTGGGTGATCTCTTTTCTTCAAGAATGCAACAAGCATCCGAATTGTCCACACTCAAGAAGAGTTGGTAAAACTATGTCTTGTGTTTGGCTAGAAACGCACACTTCTTCCAGCAAGTAAGGCGGCGAAAGGATCTCTGCACATGAGATCTACACACATACCCGATCTATAGGAGGTGAAGCCGTGTGCTCTTGCATTCATCATCATACCACCTGTTTTGTGGCTGTGTTCCCTGAGGGACTTAAGTGATAGAGCAACCAGCGTGGGAAAAGTGGCTTGGGCTGAATCGCGTATGATGGAAGAAAGACGTAATGTGAGGGCTGAAATGGGTGGCGCGAGGTCAAGGTTAGAAATACAACAAGTGAGAGCATGAAAGCGAGAGATGTGCGATCAGCCTCAATGGGTGGTGGTGGGATGGGAAAGTCCCTAATGTGTCGCATAAGAGCAAGAGGCACCATGAAGTAATCCTTAGTCTTTCATGTGGAAAGCAGATAAGGCTGTCCAATGTGGGCCAACAGGACATCCCATTATATAAGCAAGTTGGCTCATGTGTAGCCCCTACGTCCAGAAAACATCTGCCATATAAGGTAATATGTCCTGTGTCCTGTGATGCCCGTTGTAGCCCCATCTCTCTAGGATCCATCTCTGAAAGCATGACTGATCTGCATGGTAATCATACATATGCACCTGCATCCTGACCATTCATGTAGTCTCCTAACAAGAGGATCTCTCCCCAGTTTGGAGATCTTTGTAATGTCTACAGACAGAGGGACATATCGAGACTATCCATCCTGCAATAAGTCCTGTGCAAAGGCAGATGTCTTGGGCAAGAAATAACACACTGCAATATGCTAAATCTGAAAGCTAGGCCTGGCGAAGCACACCCACATAAACCAGGCCTCCTCATCCCGTCTGACCACTGTGAGCTGTGAGTAGCTCTATGGAAGCGAGGCCTACCCCCACCCCCCCCCCCACCCCCCCACCCCCCCACCCCCCCTAGGGGCGGGGGGGGGGCAAGGTGACGGCACGGCTCCCCCTGCAGAAAAAAAAAAAAGATGCAAGTCTGGGCCCTATAAGCACACTCCCATACATATCCTGACACTTCAGATAGCGAGTTTGTGTAGAAGACAGTTTCTCTCGTGGTGTAGGTCTAGGCAAAGCCGCCTTGGTCGGATAAAGTCCCATTACAATTCCATGTGTCCATTTGAGGCACATCTACGGTCTCATAAAACCCGCCCCATCATGTGGAGCACCTCTCCGTAATGATGACCTGACTGTCTCAGTAAACGGCCCATTTGCCATCTTGCATGCTTCCATGAGCTGTATACTCCATGTGGATGGATGGAGAGAGAGAAAGTTAAACGTCTTCAAAAGACCATAAAGGTCTATGAGACAAAAAGTTACAAAGTTGTGTTACAAAATCTGGTAACATATGAAATGAAATTGATAAAAAAAACTCGTCTACCTCAAGCCCAAGGCCCAAGGGCCCTGGGTGGTACATATATCAAAACTATTGTAAATATATAAATACAGCTTACTCCACTTAATTTTATAAAAATTGCCTTATATTTTCATTTAGCCTGTCAAGGAGTCCAGCAGGTGAAGGAAATACAAAAAGACTAACCTTGGAGAGTGCAAGCAATTGTGAATGCATTCCATTTTGATCACGATGGAAATTTGGGGCCAAATGCTCCATCAAGGAAGCAAAGCACCAAAATGACTCTGATTCATCCTCCATAACATACAGAATTGGAGAGAGAAAATCACTCATGCCCTGTTAGGGGAGCACCAGTCAAAAAGTTTTTGCAAATAAAACTCTTAAACAAGTAAAATAAGGATTCGGAAATCAAAACTTTACCTGACAGTAACCCAAGTCAAAGTTAAAGAATGAGTGCGTCATAAGTATATCTCTAAGGATTCGGAAATCAAAACTTTACCTGACAGTAACCCAAGTCAAAGTTATAGAATGAGTACGTCATAAGTATATCTCTAAGGATGGTCACATTTGGATTGTCGTCGCCCGCATAAAACGGGAGGCCACGGTCTGTGCGTACCTGTACAGAATAAAACCTCTTACTAAAAATCATAACCAATCATTATTTCCTTCTGTTGTAAATGATATGAATTTAGAAGCACTCATATAAAGAAAAAAGCCTACCACATCCTTCTCAATTCGACTTTTACGCTCTCGAAACTTTGTAAAACGCCTTGCTTGCTCATCTGATACTGTCTATTCCAACCAAGCATACAAGAATAAGTGCCACTGTACAAAAAATGCAGCATGGCACTTTAAGCCCAGTGTAATCTATAATTAAAAGCTTCAAACCTGCCATTGAGCCTTTAGAATCGTGTACTCTCTATGTTTCCTGGCCATTAGCTCTTCCCGTTCTTTATAGGTCGAATCATAAGGAAAATGTCCAAGTAAAAACTTCCAAGCCTGTCACAATGGACACCAACCACCCTGTAAAATCAAGGACCTGCAACACTCGACACTACTGCAAAGGGAAGTTATAAGGACATGGAACCTTGCATCGCAGACCACGCTCAATTCCACCATAGAAAATTCGTTTCCGTAGCGCTTGTGATTTCAATATGCGTCCCTCGTGATCAAAATAAGTAGCCCACTGCAAATCAAGTCAAATGCATCAGAAAAGTTTTAAAAGAATGCTGCTACAGATACCAATAAATAATTGCCACACCTCTTCATTGCTCAATGGGGAAAGACGAACACCCGTACATGTAGTATCAATCTGCTGTAAATTTCAAATGAAAAATGAACTCAGCACCTAAACAAAAAGTATCCAAGACCCTTTTAACAGTACTAAGGTTAAGCTTTTCCTAATAAGAAGTCTCAGAAATAAAAAAGTAACATGCACATACATCTGAGATGCCTGTTGAGTTTAGAGCAGCTCGCTCATGAAGATTATCAGTCTGCTCCGCTGGTAAAGAAATGGCTTCTTCTTTAAAAAACCTCTTTCTGTCTTCTTGCTTTTTAACTCCATACAAACCATCCAGTTCTTCCAAGCTATCACCACTCCCTAGAAGCCGACTTTCACCGAACAGTTGTGCAGTTGTGTCACGTGCAAACTTTGTGACCAACGAAAACTTTTCAAGGACTTGGATTGAAATATCACGGGCTGGATCACGGCCTCTCCTTTGCTGGTGTCGATCTGAGATGTCTGCATTATTCAGGCCGTCTTCATTACACTGATCAAAAGTGCTTGTTTGCTTACTGGATGGTTTCAACTGCACAGGTTCGGTTAACTTTTGATGGTCACTCAGAGGTGCTCCTGAAAAGTGCTGCTGCTTGCTTGACAGAACAGCTGTAGAGATGACATCTCTTAATTCCAAGGACGTAAGACTCCTCTGCAGACATAAAAGTGGGTGTTGAAATAACAAGGTAACAAGCTGTAAGCACTTGTAATTGATTAACAAAACCAAGAACCAGATAGGCAATTGAGAGTTACTGGCATATCACACCATGTTGACTTTGCTAACTACGTGCATTGCACTAGGTTATAGCAAGCTGCCAGAGCAAGGAGGTTTTTTTTTCCTTTTTTTTTGGGGGGGGGGGGGGGAGGCTGACCCCGTTATATTCTGTCATAGCTATCAAGGTTAGAGCTTAGCCAGTTTAAGCTTATGCAAGAATTAACTACCAGTTGATCCTCATAAAAATGTAGTAAAGATCTTTATAAGCATTAAAATATTTGACAGCTGCAAAAGGATAAATAACAATTCAGAAAAAGTTACCTGCAGTGGATCCTGGCTGATATCATTTACCAAAAACAAATTAGCATCATCCACGGACCTGCCATAACAATTTGAACAAGGACGATAGAACTATGAAATTGTGCTCAATAAGTAAGACTACAATCATCACAGGGGGAAAAAAAAAGGGCAAACAACATGAAGCCAGTTTCAAGGTAATTTTGAACTTGCCACGAAGATATGTAACATGAAATGGAGAGGGATTGAGTGATCCAGCAGTAGCTTTGCACTATTTATTGTCACAAAGGTGTTTGAACTTTGGCATGAAACGGAAAGGGATTAAGAGATTCAGTAGTAGCTTTGCACTATTTCTTTTCTGGGGGTAGAAGGGAAAGAGAAGCGGACTGTAAAGCTGCTGTGATTGTGTTAACAGAGATAGAAGTGCCATTTTTTAAAGCTAGTTAAAAGGAACAAAGTCCTTCCGCATGCCCATGCATGTATCTAGTGACACACAATGCATGCTCAGAAGGCTGGTACGCACATGTGCACACATGCTGATAGCTCAATGTAATCAAAATTCTAAACAGGATCCTTTGAATCACCTGGAGACCCTTTAATGCCATAATGCAATCTAGTCTTACCTGACAATGTGCACATGTTCCTTCAGAGTACCCAGAAACTCTTTGATGCCACCATTATGAAAGTACAATGGAGGAAACGCCAGTCCTGAAGGACATGGATATTCTTGTCATCAACTAAACTTCTGTACTTAAATTCGCTTGCCAATGAATAACAGCAAAAGAAACAAACATCTTTTCACATACCACTTGTGAGCACAATGATTATGTATTGCCATCCCAAAGGTGGAGCATGCCTACGAATGGACCTTATTTCTGCAAGAGAAATGCCTCGAATAGTGTACAAAAGTCTGTCTGTATAACATACACCCTTTGTATCAGAAGAAAAAAATAACCCGTCATTAAAGACACAAGCTGCAACCTAGCTAATACTCTAAATTTTGGGCTTAGGTTTCAAGAACTTAAAACCCCAGACTTGTTGCCCCATACCGTTCATAGCTGAATCAGGCACTCCTCCCTGGTTGCTTCTTTGAGCGTATGGTATCCATGTCTGGACAACCATGATTTTTTTTTTAAGTCAGAAATTATCCACACAAAAAAACCCTTTTTGTAAACAAGTCCACATCACAGACTCTCTACCAGCTTGTGTCATGCAAATTTCATCAACAAACTTGATCCATGTAAATAAGCTCCAGTATTGACAGCTATTACTCCAAAAACATCTTCGCATTGCAGATACAGTAACATCATAAACCAGGATTGAAAAAAACTGATCAACTAAAATTCTTGAAACTTGTAGATGCTTACTCGTTGGGTCAGAGTAAGGGATCCAACTGCTCACCAAAATAACTTGTCATTAATTCATGACTTATGCTATGCATAAGATTTTGGAAAAAGGAGGGGGGTTGGGAGAATCACCTGCAGGAGAGAGGATAACCTAGGGCAAAATGAGAGGAGCATGCAAGGTGTCAGAACCATGAAAGACACTAGCCTTTTGGGGTCAACCCTGGATGTTTGAGATTTATGGCCCTTTTTTCCCTTTTGATATAAACTGTCTTTTTCTCATGCTCGAGTCCATCATTCTTCTAGTTGTTTTAGCATAAGTACCTTGCAGATTATAGACTTGGCACGGTAAACTACTCACTAAACAGTCAAATCACTAAGGTTATGGAGACATTATTTCACATCATAATTTCAACTGTAAATCACATCAAATCAAGATCAATAAAAAGACCGATTGCTCTTGTAACATCGAGAAAAAAGAGATGCATCAAATTTTGTACCAAGGTCAAGAGGGAAGGAATGGGCAAAGGGAGTACATTCCCATCAGGAAAATGTATCGCTGCGCAGCAAACTACTCATTGCTCTGTGCAACAGCTGGGATTCCATCAGAATGACCCTCATTTTCTGGGCAGAATATTTGATAAGGATGGCTCAAGGAAGGAGATCTCAATTTGCGTGCAGCAAATTGTCCTGATTGAACATCTCTGATCTCCCCTCAAGCGACCGACGAGCATGATGAATAGGGGAACAGTCGTGGGGTTCTAGGTACCAAGGTCAAGAATAGAGGAGTGTTCATAGGGAGAACCCCACAACCATTCCCCCTATAAATTACGCACGCATTTCGAGAAGGAAGCAGTGCTGATTGTTTGCTTTCCATTGACTCAAGACCACGACAACAACCGAAAAATTTGACTCAATGGCATGTCATCAAATAAGTACTTTAATCATGCATGAGCTAACATGCCATTTCTATGGTAATATAATAAGGCAAATAAGTCTTGCTAATTAAGAGTCATCAATTCAAGAACGTATGAAAAGCTTTATACCATGAACACTGAAGGACCTTGCTTGAGAACGCGGAGTCGTCCATTTATCCGCTGTTGAGCATTCTGTGTGGGGTGCACTGCGACATTATCTTTGAGGAAAAGTACCTCCTGATCATCCATAGATTCTCCCTCGGATTTTCTTGATTTTGGACCCTGCATGTATGCCATTAACATCTTTGAGACATAACTACGCACAAGCGCGCACACACACGCGAACCTCTCTTACACAACTAATTTTCCATCGCTTCCAAATTAAAAACCTCCGCCTCTTATTTTTTATCGTGTAGGTCTGCGCGCGCGCGGGGGGGTGCGCGCCATCGTCGTCGTCGTCATCACCAACGAAATTATCATCAAAGATATGGCAGATCGACGTGTGGCGGATCGTCACCAGAAACAGATTGAAGCAGCGCAAAAGAGGGAGAACTTACCTGTATGCCGAAGGCTGGAGAGCTTGTGATGCTCTGAGAAGCGGCGTAATCAGCATCATCCACGAGATCCTGGAGCTCCAGGCCAGTGCGAGCAAGGCCGCTCATGGCCACACAAAACCTTCTCCTGCTAAACCTCCTCCTGCTGCTGCTCTTCCTCCTTGCAACGGGGGGCAAATAATAATAATATGGCTCACTATAGCAAAGGAAGACGCGGAAAAAAAAAAAATATATATATATATATATATATATATATATATATATATATATAATGTGTACTTTACTTTTTGAGAGAGGGATTGAGAGCGAGAGAATGAAAAATATATATATACATTATATATATATATATAATGTGTACTTTACTTTTTGAGAGAGGGATTGAGAGCGAGAGAATGAAAAATAAAAAATCATCAGGCGGTAGCTCAGTTTGAAGGTGTTTGGTTGATATGCTCGGTTATGGGTTCAAACTCTGCTGGCTACTCCAAATGATGCTATCTTGTAATGTTGTCCGTGAATGTGTGTTGGGTATGATGTTTGTAAAAGGGCATGCGAGAGGAGTCCTCTCGTCAACTAAGAATTAGTTGCACAATTTATTTATTTTTTAAGAAAGTTAATTAAACGTCTTCTAGGTCCTTTTTGAAACATAATTATATTTATATTTATAAGTTGCACAAGACATATACAATAGTCAACTTTTTACAGCTGTCACTCCAAACTTATAACATTTCACTATTAAGTAAGCCACAAATTTGATCCCACCTCTCCCAAGAAATTGAGACCAAAGTGATACAATGATATCCATGGTATGTCTCATCATAGAACAGAAAAACAAAACAAGTACAAATAACAAGCTCTCTAAAAGTAGAGGCTGATACAATGATCATCATGGGGAAGTAAATGGAATATAAGCACTGGTATAAGAGATTCTCATCATGGAATACACGAGAATATGAAGCACGTGGAGCACATCATCCTCCAGTAGAGGATACACCTCTCATGTTTCTCCAGTATGGGGTTATTGAGTATGGCCAAGAGGTCCCCTTATGTCACGATACATGGGAACCACGAAGGGATCACGTAGAAACCATTTTAATTAGGTCCAACATGAAAAAAGGGGGCTTGTTGTTGCTTGATGATCACTTGGTTATTTAAGTGAGTACATAGGACCCCAACCATCTTATCTTATAATATATAAAAGGAAAAGACTTTTGGTTTTGCCACGTGTTGAGTTTTTTAGCGTCCCCTAGGCCCTCACCTGTAATGCCACCTTACCTTAGTAACGCCAAAATTAACGACTTGCTCACAGAGCTACCGTCGCCGTCTCCATGTAGATTCGCATATGCAAAGCCGCCCTCCCTGCATGCATCCATCCAGAATTCAAATTTTGTTTACAGCGAGCTCCTTCTCCAGGTCTCCTCCTCTCTTCTTTTTTTCATTTCGGTGTGTTGTGGCTGTAATCTACTACAGGGTGTCTGTTGGGGTGAGCTCTCTCTCTCTCTCTCTCTCTCTCTCTCTCTCTCTCTCTCTCTCTCTCTCTCTCTCTCTCTCTCTCTCATATTAGTTGCCTTCTCACTCTCATTATGAGTACATGATAGAATAACACAAAAAGTAGAGTCCAACCCACAAACCAATACAAAGCCAATAAAATCCTCTATCATATGACACATAAAAAAGTCAAAAAGAGTGACGAAAATAAGTACATCAAAAGCCCCATGCAAAACCATCATCACTGACCTGCACATAAATTTGTCATAAGTTAACAGGAACTACACAATTTACTTCTCTTTGCCTCACTAAACAGAATTGATGTGGCAAACCTTTAAAACAATCTTCGAGCAACCGGATTATCTCTCCTTGGAAGCCTATTCTCCTCGCCTCCATCTGTCTAAAAAATATTTATAAGATAATAACATTGGCTATTGAAATAAATAAGTTTTTAGAAAATATACACTACAAAGATAAAACCTTACCAAATGAGAAGAAGGGCCCTCGCACATGTGTAAAAGAGTGAATTACATGGCTCTCTAGCACGTGTAAAATGGAGTATAGGTGGCCCTTGGGCCATTTCTTGGTTCTACCACCTGCGTAATGGAGTAGATATGGCCATAGGGCCATTTCTTGGCCCAAACACATGTGCAATGGAGTAGCTATAGCCATGGGCCATTGCTTGGCCCTAGCATAATACATGGCTGGTGATGATGTTGGAGAGGCCTCTCTCTCTCTCTCTCTCTCTCTCTCTCTCTCTCTCTCTCTCTCTCTCTAACCAAGCCCTCTACCACACCTCGCTCTCTCTCACACACTTTCTCTCTCTAATCCTCTATATCAATCATTTACTCTCTGTACTGATCTAGCCACATCAATGAACTTAAAAGAAAACAAATCTTTGTACATGCATATGTAGATAAATCAATGCCTAGAAGGCTTAGTATATCAACCCAGGTCCTATTTCCATAACCATAATGTTGGGACATTCTAGAAAATAGTGTGATTGTCACGACCAATAAGAGTGTGTGTGTGTGTGTGTGTGTGTGTGTGTGTGTGTGTGTGTGTGTGTGTGTGAGAGAGAGAGAGAGAGATATATCTTCATAGATTTTGTTTTGAGAGATTATGATCCCCTTAACTAAGCTAACCACCCTTTTCCATACCCGATATTCCATCCTCTTTCCCTTAACATGAAATGTTGGTGTTGTCAACCTATATAAGCTCCAACAGACTCAAATTTATCCATTTGTGTATACTTAGTTGATGGCTTTCTGTGTGTGTGTGTGTTGTGAAATAAATAAGCCCTAGTAGCTGTAAATTTTTATTCATATATATGCATTTATTTATATGTGTTTATCCTTAGACTTTGTAATGTAGAAATTTCAACTAATTTGAAGATCTATTCATGCATATATACATTTGTATATATGTACCCTAATTTATTTGTTATATGTATGTTTCTACACTATCTATGTCCATTTAGTTTTATACTTTGATATTTTTGTTTATGATTAATGTGTGTGTGTTTCTAATAAAAAACGTAAAAAGGGTCGCCCAACTTGGTACAATTGTGAAGTTTTTGAGCTATCCCAAATAGTATTCCTGGTACATTCTCTATATCGCTTGGTAGTGGAATAAAAAATTGTAACGTTTGAAATATAAGATTAATATCCCTATATTCTCATACTAATGAAGTAACTTGTGAAATATAGGATGAGTATCTCACTCCACTAGAGAGATTGACCCCCTTATAAATACCCTACATGCAAAGGAGTTTGAAAATAAATGGAGAATTGCTTTTTATAAAGATGAGCAAAAGTGGAGGCATGCTAATAGACCATTAGCCATGATTACAAACCCTTTCCAAGGAGATAATTTCTTTGAGTAAGAAAACCTATGTCTTTTCCCTTTATTCATTTGGATAGGCAACGACATAATGTTTCAAAGTGTTGCAATTTGATTGATGTTGTATGATGTAGCAGCCGACTAGTGCAAGTAAATTGGGATGAGAGACTAGATTGTTTGATGGAGGATAGGTTATACACCTTGGCATCCAACACACTGCTAATAACTGACCAAAAAGCTACGATTTTAGATGATGGAGATTATCAAAGGCTTAAGGACTTGCAAATCCCTAATTATCATTTTTTCCATTTTCTTCATATATATATAAAGAATCTTATCTTGTAAGAACACTTTCAATGGCAACGCAGCAAATGTAGGTCGATTCAAAGATTGGCTAAGACAAGAAGTAATATGGCACGAGATTAGAGAACAAGGTTTGGCAGTCTTTACATAAATTACAGATAAGTACCAAATACAATTTCAAGATACTTTTAAGGAAGAAATCTCTGAGCTCAAGAGATTGTATTTTGGGAAGTTATTTAAGGAAATAGTGGGGTCCTAAAATAACAAGGTGTGGTAACTTCACTCCCTACTATCATCATAGATACTAAGCATGCTGTATTCAGGTGTGTAACAATCTAGAAAGACCACTCACTACTTTTTTTTATGTTGTTGTATTCTTAAATTGAACAGAAACAATTGTATGTAGATGGATTTGTAAGTGCCATGACGATAATTACATTGCAGCTATACTAGCCATCGTAAATGAGGGGTGGGATACAAGACATGAGAACACATAGACACAACGAGTTTGAGAACTTTGGGATGTAGGGGTGTACAAAAGATATCCGCTATTTGTTGAATTTTGAATTAGAAAATGAAATTTCAAACCCTGGTCTTCAAGCAACCAATTATGAAGTTGGAAGCAATGTTGCACAAAGAGAGTATCATGTTTCTTAATCACCAGCCATTTCAAACCTAAGGATTGCTTTCCTCAAATTTGAGAGATTCTTTCTATAAATATCTTATAAAGGTATTTATACAAGCCTCATTGAAATTATGCCTTACATTTTGTACAAGTTTATTTTGTTCAGCTTAATTTGACCTATCTTTCTTTTATATCGTGAACTTTGTTATTTTTCATTCATAAGAGTGAGTTATTATTAAATAGTTAAATTCAAGTTTTCATTTTTTTAATCAATATTGTTAGAATTGTTGCTAGTCATTCATATTTATATTTGTATTTAAACTTTCAATGTATTGAAAAGTCATTTCTATGTATTGTTTATTTATAATCTCACATCCTCTCAGATCAACACTCAAGGTTAGTATCTATTATCTTGTATCCATAATCAAGATATCTTTCATTGTTATGATGTTAAGTTTCTCACGAATTATGTTCAAGAATTATATATTGCTTATTCATAGAAACCATAATGATTCACATCTCTTGGAGTGTTAAGTTGTTTTGACATATAATTTCAATCACACCATAACAATGGAGAACATTTATACTCTATTTGTCAACTCTTAAATGGACACCTGAACGATTTTGTCCCGCCTATCCCAACCTCACCCAATCTTACTTTCAAACACGGGCCAATTGATATGATGCAACTGAGGACAATTGTTATCCCAGGCAGGAGGGATGTCATGGTTTGTCCGTCCATCTTTCTGTGGTTAATTGGGGACGCCTAATTACCACTATGTTCGTAGCATGGCGGTTGGGTGATTTCGAATATTCCATGTGTAGGACATATGAAATTAGGGATAACTGAAACTAAGTATTGGATTTATTACTTATGTGCTGTCGTGGACTTTTAGCATGTGTTGCTAGCTTGTAGTGTGTTTGAATGGACAACCTTGTGTAGGTTGGTGAGATTGACGGGCTTTGTGCTCGTAAGCCGGAATGGCTGGGAACATGATGGTGGTGATATGGTGCGAGTAATTACCGAGAGAAGGGTTTTCTCAGCCACACACTAGACGACAGTTGTTTTCTTGAGAAAGAGGCACTGATCTGATGTGTTTGATCACCCTCTGGGGTCATTGGTTAGTACTTATGATTGCTGTCGGTGTTAGTAGTTGTGTGTTGCTAACATTGTGTGGTGATGGTGAACAACTAGTATAGTTGGAGAGAGTGTGAGCATGTGTTGCTCATTAGCTAGGGTGAATATGGCATGAATATAAGACAATGAAGTAAGATGGTTGATATCTTAACAACAATATCGGGCTTTTGGTATGACGGGTATGCTTCTTATCATCTGTTATTATTTTTTTGAAGAAAAAAAGAAATATATTTAACAACATGCATACTTTGTTATTGATGGCTTTGGTAGGACTTGCCAAACACATTTTATTGGTAATGTATGATCTAATGTACCATGTGTACAACCCTGCTGGTTTGTTGGACTTTTCTTTTGTCAAATTTCTAGGCTAGGGTTTGCAAGCTACGCAACTGAGGACATTTGCTTTCTTAACTGGGAGGACTGTTATGTGAGTGAACTTTCTTGAGAATTTAATTATATTTATTCAAATAAAATTATAGTTAGAGATGAGAGTACATGAATATCTCTAAACAATTAAAGAAATATAAAGAAAATAAATTTATGATAAAGATCTCTAAAAAGTCGGTCAGTTTTTGCATACGGTTGAATTTAGTGAAACGGCCTGCACTAAGTTGTAGACTAGGCCTATTCCTGTAATTTTAAGTACTAACTCGATTATATTCTGGCGAAAAACCAGAGAGATATAGTGGCTGCAAGTTGCAGGCCTGTACTTGTATATAACGGAGTCAATACAGGTTGAGATGGGCAAACAACTACAGGGAGTATTAATTCTCTTATTGTTTTCCTTATATGGTTTAATTATTTCATGATAGAGAGAGAGAGAGAGAGAGAGAGAGAGAGAGAGAGATTAAACATGGTTTTTGTAAGAATTGCAGGTTCCTTGGATGAAGCTCTCTTTTCTTTCTATGTTCTCTTTTCTCCTATGATGAGAAGATGTATGATTGTATCAAATTACTTCATACCTTAATAAATCATTGGAATACTCATATGTGAGACCGCCGGTCTTACATGTGGGGGGGCAGATTGGACCCAATGCTTTTGTCTTGTGTTCATAAATATTTTTCCATTTAAGTTTTTTTTTCGTTTAATTCTTCTTCTAAGGTTGATGTACTAACTTGTAGTTAAAGGTTGATGTACTAACTTCTTCTTCTAAGGTTTATGTACTAACTTGTAGTTAACTTATTTAAAGTAATTTGTAAAATTTGTTGAAATCTTGTACTTGGAGAAAAGGTCCTGTAAGAGAGAGAGAGAGAGAGAGAGAGAGAGAGAGAGAGAGAGAGAGAGAGAGAGGAAGATTGGGGAGATGGACAAGAAGAATTGGGAGGAGATGATGAGAGCGCTGATGCAAAGGAGGAGAGGGTGAGAGGGCGAGAGAGAGGGAGACTAGGGAGATGATGAGGGAGACTTGGGAGGAGAATATGAGAACTTCGATGCAAGGGAGGAGAGGGTGAGAGGGCTAGATAGGGAGAGGGTTAAGCATGACAAAGAAAACGAGGGAGAGATAGGGAGAAAGACAGAGACAAAGATGGAGAAAGAGCAAGAACAAGGATTTTGATATCTTTCTAAGATAACTTTACAAAATCTTAGACAAGATGAGGGAGACTTGGGAAGAGAGGGTGATAACTTCGATGCAAGGGAGGAAAGGGTGAGATGGCGATAGATAGGGAGAGGGTTAAGAGTAATAGAGAAAAAGAGGGAGAGACAAGGAGAAAGACAGAGACAAGAGGGAGAAAGACAGAGACAAGAGGGAGAGAATAAGAGATATGGTGAGAGGGCCACAGATAGGGAGAGAGAGCGGAGTTGGTGAAGGAGGGGCTGAACTGGGTTGAGATGCATGGCGAAGGACTCGAGAGTGTGATGTATGCCAGTGCTTGGGCCAACCTGCAGGCAACCATGGGCCGATAGGATGTCTCACAACCTAGTCTTACCCTTGCATCCTTTCCAAAAACGGGAGTTGGATTTTGTTGGTCCCTTTAAACCTCTTGCATGGAATACTTGTAATAAATACATTTTGGTGGTTACTACTAACTACTGCATCAAATGGGTGGAAGCTCGTGCCACGAGGGATAACTGGGTGGAATCAGTAAGCAAAGTCCTTATATGAAATGATTATGACTTGTTATGAGTACCCGATTGAATTAGTACGTGATCAAGGTGGACATTTTCTTAATGCTGTAATCCGCAATTTGACATAGCACCATACGATTATTCTCATAAGAAGTCCACGGCTTATTCCGCAGGAAAATGGTCAGGTGGAATCCACCAATAAAATCCTTTAGAACATCTTGAATAAAGTGGTCAATGAGAATTAGATGGATTTGGATCAAAAGCTTTTCTCAGCATTATGGGATTTCTGAATGGCTTACAAAGTAGCTACCGTCTCAACCCCTTTTTCCCTAGTGTATGCTTTGGAAGCGGTGGTACCCATGGAGTTCATTGTGCCTAGTCTTCGAGTAGTTTTCAGTCGCCTTCCCGTCGAAGAGTCCATGCATCATAGATTAAATCAATTATTGGCCTTGGATAAGGGTCGATTCTGAAGGTCTTGGACGACAGAAGTAGTACAACGCAGGCATAAAATCTGGGTGAACCGTAACACAAAGTTTAATTTTTTTGAAGGAGGAGACCCGGTATTGCTCTTCCACTCTCGGATGGGCCCACATGTAGGGAAATTAAAATTACAATGGGTAGGTGTTTCTCGCTGTCTTCCCTAACAACGGAATGGTAGGACAATAGTCTGGTGTATCAGACTAGTCAGGCGATGCTGTGGGAGACAGGTAGACTCCCGTCTGAAATTCTAGATTCAAAACACCAACTCTTACATAGTCATGAGGAACATTACAGACTTTGCTCAGCTGGACACGCTCATGCACAGTTTTTCTCCGCTCTTATTCTACATAACTCCTTTGCATATCACACTCACTCTCTCTTACACAACATGTACCATTATACAGAAACACAACACACTTAGACATCCCAGAATAATATGTGACACATACGAGAGAAGCAATGGCAAGTGTGTTCTTGATTTCATTTCAAAAGAATTATAGAGTAACACATAATTGATATTATCTAGTACACAAGCATCAACTAATAATGAGAGTTTACAAAGCTATACTTTATTACACATCACACCAACAGTAAGTCGGCACACACTTCTCTCAACATTCCTCCACTCTCAGCATCATTGTCATGGGACCCTTTAATCTTCTTGAAGAGAATAATCAAAAACTCATAAATTATATCAAATATTAAAACAACTACTTGAATTAAATTGAACATTAAAGCATATAACAAAACATAAGGCAAGAGAAAAAAAAACATCACCATCAACACCAGGCTGGGTGCAATCTTCCCCCCCTTGTGCGTGGCCTTCCCCCACACAAGAGTATTTTTATTAGCTTCCAAGCAAAAAATAGGCCATAGCCCCCAAAAATATACAAAGTGTGCTTTTAGAGAGCACGACACTCTTCCACAACAAAAATAGAGTGTCCCAAAAATATAGGCTAGGGTAAAGCCTTTAGGCTTTAATAAATTCAACATTATAAATATATTTTTTCCAATGTATCAAAATGGAAAAATCAACTACTAAGGTTACAAGCTACGCTTGTAAAAATAAATGTGATGCTCATAAGAAACATTCTCCTCGACATTAATCATCAATCCTCGTAATCTTCTTCACTTGAAAATATAAGCCCAATTAATAATTAAATTAATCCCACAAATATTAAACAGGCACAAACCATAACCAACTCATGACTACCAGGCGCGTAAGTATCCCAGGAATCACCCTGCCATACAAACCTAACTGAAATAATCATAGACGGCCCCAAGCATACGTCATATACCGCACGTATTAATATTTATAGTGGTGTCACCCACGATATTAACCTAGTCGGCATGACGCAAGAGTAACCTAGGCGTCCCCAAATTCCTCAAGAGGGGAAAATAATATTCTTAAAGAGGACTTAAAATATATTCTCATAACATCCCTCTTGCTTGAGTTTGCAATTGCCCTCAATTGCAGGTTTGCTAAGTTTGAAAAGAACGAAGGATCTCAGGATAAGCTTGGAAAATTTTCTCGGGCATCCATTTTGCATCTTCTTGAGGATGGTTTTTGAATGTCAAAAGATATTTGATTAACATGGATCATAACAGTCCCCCCTGTTGGGAAGCAACTGTCCTCAGTTGTGCAATCAATGAGTGGATGGCTTCATGGCACAAGTGGAGGACAAGATCATCACATCAAACAATTTCTGAAAATAAAACCAAACAAGTGAACGCATGTGAAATGTATCTAAGTGTCCCATTCCACAAAGGTACCTTCCACATACAAACACTCGTCGTCTCGCTGGTGAAAGATAGAAGACATAGATACGTCTGGTGTAGCCATGTGAAACCAATCTAATGTCCCATACCATAGATTAATTCCACACGACACTACCTTAAGAACAGAAGTTTGAGACGGAGTAGCTAATTCCCTTTGAAACTTTCATTCTGACATAACTTTTCTCTATCCTCAAAATTAGACTACAAGTCTTATTCCAAAAATGAAAATTGGTATCAGAGCAGGCATTGGCTCCCAGGGCTACGTCGCCAGCACCCTCCGACTCACGTTCTTCGATTGAGGTGAGTTTTCACGAGCGCTTGCAGGTCCCTATACTCTGCAAACAATCCCATAGGGCTTCGTGTTCTCAGAATTTGCATCTGAGGTCGTTTCGGGCTCCGTTTTTGCATTTTAAGTTCTGCACAGGTGTTTTCGTCATTTTCTGCAGAAATTTTGACAGTGCAATTTTCTGCAAAACAGGCAAACGTGTTCTATTGTGGACCGTGCTACATAGCACAAGTTGTCTTCTGTTCAGTCTTTGCTTCATTACAGGTAGCTTTTGCATCAGTTTCAGTCAGTGGCCATGGCTGATAACAGCAATGATGTATTTCGCATGTTATCTGCTGATGACAAATTGGATGGAGACAGCAACTACCCACTTTGGGCATACATGATGCAGCATGTTTTGGTTACAAAAGAAGTGTAGAACATTGTGCAGGGTATGGATGTACGTCCAGGTTTTGTGGATGTAGGATCTGTTGAGGATGTTGCAGGTTCTAGCAGCTCTACTGTTGCTGCTGTTTTACCCACTGCTGAACAAGCTCGTTGGGATGGTAAAGATGCGCAGGCTCATGCCTTGATTGCACTTTCTGTCAAACGTAACATCACCCCACATATTTGTTCAGCTAAAACAGCAAAACAGGCTTGGGATATTCTAGCTAGTTTGTATGCAGGTCGTAACGAGGCAAAAATCGCTTACCTGCGTAAAGAGCTAGAATTGAAGATTATGCAGGAAGATGATGACATGAATGTTTTTCTTGCTGAGATTAAAGATCTCAAAGAACAGTTGATTTCTACAAGTGAGATTATTCCTGATCATTCTCTTGTGCAGACTCTTCTTCATGCTTTACCTGAGACATATCAGACTTTTGCTTCCACGTGGAGACTTCTTACTGAGGACAGACCTGATGCTGTCAAGTATGATACTTTAGTCAACAAGCTCTTGCAAGAAGCGCAGTCCAGGCAAAACAGGGCCAGGCAGCGTGCAGTTGATCAAGCATTTATTGCTGCCCAACAGCAGAGAAGAAGTGGTAAGGCAGCCCCTTCCACTGTTTCTTCTCCTATTAGCAGGTCTGCAACTTCATCTCCTTCCACAAGTAGCAACAATAAGTCTGAGAAGGCTCTTGATAAAGGCAAGAAAAAGACCATGTGCAACTATTGTAAGGCAAATGATCATGTCATTAAGAATTGCCCTAAGTTAAAGGCTAAAGAGGCAAAGAAGAAAGAGTCAAACGCAGCCACAATAGCGTATGCTTCTACAAATGCAGATTCTGCAAATGTTGTGCAGGATACAGAATGGGCGTTTAACGTGTATTGCCAGTATGACCCATCTGTACATGATGCATGTTTGGCAGTTTCTGTTGACTCTCATGTATGGTATTTTGACAGTGGTGCTACAAAGCACATTACCTCGCATCGTGATATGTTCACTTCTCTTGAGGCTGTCCCTAATGGGAATACTGTCACATGTGCCAATAATGCTTCTTACCCAGTGAAGGGCGTTGGTAAAATTATGCTTACGGCTGCAAATGGCAGCGCTTTCACACTTTCAGATGCTTTGTATATGCCAGGGATAAAGAAGAATCTATTGTCTGTCTCTGCGCTTGCTAGACTTGGACTTGTAGTCAAATTTGTGGATGATAGATGTACTGTTCATGATTTGACTTCTGGTGATACGATTATTGTATCTGGCACCTTGTTTCGTGGGCTGTATAGGCTCAATTCTTATGACAAGTGTGTGGAAGATTTAGCAAATGCAGTTTCTGATGAAAAGACAGTTTCAGATGCAAAACTATGGCATGCTCGTTTTGGTCATCTGAACTTTGCTAGTTTACTGCGTTTGCAGAAATTTGATATGGTTGCTTCATTGCCCCCTC
The DNA here is from genome assembly GCF_041138505.1 of Cibotium barometz. Taxonomy (NCBI): domain Eukaryota; kingdom Viridiplantae; phylum Streptophyta; class Polypodiopsida; order Cyatheales; family Cibotiaceae; genus Cibotium; species Cibotium barometz. The sequence continues at coordinate 32,852,491 of NC_141066.1, forward strand.
TTGAGGCACCATTGAAACATGTTTGTGAAGGCTGTATTTTGGGCAAAATGCAGCGTTCTGCGTTTCCAAAGGATGGTTCTGTGCGAGCCACCGCAAATTGCAGCTTGTACATAGTGATGTATGTGGGCCTATGCAAACTCCGTCATTTGGTAAACACTTGTACTTCATGACTTTCATTGATGATTACTCAAGGCATACGTGGGTATATCCACTGAAGGCAAAGTCCGAAGTGTTTTTGTGCTTCAAACAGTTTATGCTTATGGTTAAAAATGTATCCAATTGTACTATGGGCACCCTCCGTTCTGATCGAGGGGGGGAGTACATGTCTAAAGAGTTTGATGCATTTCTGGCTAGTCGTGGGATAAAACACCAATGTACAGTGCCGTATACCCCTCAGCAAAATGGTGTTGCTAAGAGGAAGAACAGGTCACTTATGGAGATGGCACGATGTATGGTCAAGAGCCAAGCTTTGCCACATGCGTTTTGGCTTGAGGCTGTCATGTGTGCTGCATATGTACTCAACAGGTGTTCCACTAAGGCCTTGCAGTCTATTACTCCATACGAAGCTTGGCATGGCAGGAAGCCTTCTATTGGTCACTTGCGTGTCTTTGGATGCTTGGCCTATGCTTTAGTGCCTGTGCAACAATGCAGAAAATTGGATGATAAGGCTGTCAAATGCATTTTTGTTGGTTACAGTGCTGAAAGCAAGGGTTACAGATTGTATCATCCGCAGTCAAAGCGTATCTTGATTAGTCGAGATGTTGTTTTTGTGGAAGATGCTGTGCAGCCCTTGTTATCATGTACCAAAGAGACAGGTGTGAGCTCACGGGATGTATTTGATACGTTGTTGCCTCTCTTTATAGGTGGGAATTCAAATGTAAGTCCTAATGAGGCAAATATTCGGCCTACGTAGATTTCAAACGACATCATAGATCAGCCTATTTTTGATGCAGATTTACAGGATGTAATTCATGAGGATAGGGCTGAAAATGAGCAAGCTAGAGGTATGCCAAAATGGCTGGTACAAACCTTGCGTGATAGTAAGATTGATGCACCTATGACTAGTCGTACTCGTTCAGGTTTTCAGCATGCCTCTTATACATCAGATTGTTATGCTTTGGCTGTGTCTAGTATGTGTGAAGAGGAAGAACCTCTTTCATTTGATGAGGCACAAAATTCAGAAAATTGGTTGGCTGCAATGCAAAGTGAATATGATGCTATAATGAAGAATGGTACATGGTCTTTGTGTGATTTGCCTATTGGTAAAAAGGCCATTGGATGTAAGTGGGTTTTTAAGTTGAAACGAAAGCCAGATGGCAGTGTTGATCGCTATAAGGCTAGGCTTGTTGCAAAGTGTTACGCTCAAGAAAAGGGCATTGATTTTGATGAGGCTAGGCTAGGCTTGTTGCAAAGGGTTATGCTCAAGAAAAGGGCATTGATTTTGATGAGACCTTTGCTCCCACTTGTCGTATGACTACCATTCGTAGTATTTGTGCATTGGCAGCTCATAATGGTTGGAATGTACATCAGTTGGATATAAAGACTGCGTTCTTGAATGGAGATTTGCATGAGGAGGTGTATGTATCGTAGCCTCGTGGTTTTGTTCAAAGAGGGCAGGAAAACAAAGTGTGCAGGTTGAAAAAGGCTTTATATGGTTTAAAGCAAGCTCCACGAGCTTGGTATGAAACGATACATGCATATTTGACTACACATGGTTTTCAGAATAGTCCAACAGAAAGCACTTTGTATGTTAAATGTGTGGATGATGTACATCTAATCATTGCTCTCTATGTCGATGACATGCTGCTCACAGGACCAAATGAGAGTCATATTGCTGATTTTAAGGCTGATTTGAATGCCTCTTTTGAGATGTCAGATTTGGGGCATTTGCATCATTATTTGGGGATACAATTTAAGCAGTGTGATGGAGGTATTGCTTTGTGTCAGACAAAGTATATTGAGACATTGTTGCGGAGATTTGGCCTTGAAGACTGCAAGCCTATTGCTACTCCAATGGAGACAGGTTTGAAGTTGAGTCTTCATGATGCTGGAGATCACTTTGATGTCACACTCTATCACACAGCTGTTGGTTGCCTCATTTATGTATGCATTACGAGGCCGGACATTCAGTTTGCAGTCTCACAGGTGAGCAGGTTTATGCATAGCCCAGGGTCTCAACATTGGAAGGCAGTTAAACGCATCTTTCGCTACTTGAGTGGCACCATACATCTTGGGTTATTTTATCCCAAGGGGGGATCGTTGCCGCCAGATTTACATGCTTTTTCGGACTCAGATTGGGCTGGTTGCTATGACACAAGAGTGTCCACAAGTGGTTTTTGTTTCATGCTTGGTAGCTCATGCATATCTTGGTTAAGCAAGAAGCAACCTACTGTGGCCACTTCTAGTTGTGAAGCTGAGTACAGGGCAGCTTTCACAGCTACGGTTGAGTGTGTGTGGCTCAGACGGCTTATGGCTGACTTGGGTGTTGGACAGGAGTCTGCCACCTCTATCTTCACTGATAGTCAGAGCGCATTGGCAGTTGCGAGAAACCCAGTTTTTCATGCTCGCACAACGCACATTGAGGTGCATTATCACTATGTCAGGGAGAGACTCTCAGCAGGAGAGATCAGCTTGGCCTATGTGCCAACACAGGACAACCTCGCCGATCTTTTCACAAAGGCGCTTCCTCGTGAGAAGTTCGAAGCTTTTCGCAAAGCTTTGGGCTTGCTCCCCTTTGTGGACTGATCTACTTTGGGCATGGCACTCTCCTATACATGAGTGCCAGCTTTTGTTCACACCATCACTCCGAGGGGGGATTTGTTGCCATATATATATAGGCAGTGATGTGTGTGAACACACTTAGGACTGCCGAGGCACTTTTTCCCTCTTTAGGAGGTTTTTTCCCCCGGCTTGTATATACGCCCATCATTCTAGGGCTAACTTATCTTTGTACATTGACACAATCTAATACACTTTGTGTTGTGTGCATTCTTCTTCTTCTCCAAGCTTTGTGTGCTTTCCTGCAACCCTAATTCCAACAGTAATGAATCTTGGCTTAGATTAAAAATACTTGAATGGATGAAAATTGAGAGATTAGTCTTTAATTAATTATAATTAAAATTCTTGAATAAATCTTGTTTTAAATCTTGTGGTTGAATAGACTTAGAGCAATTCTTGGTCTAGAAAGAATCTTGTACTTGGATAGATCTTAAACTAGAACACTTGAAAATTTAGACAAAACTTTACTTGAATTGGTATAAACTTCGTAATTGTGATTGGTATACAACTTAAGCTTGGTTTCTAGTCATTTGAGAGCTATTTCTTTACTTTTCTCATCATCACTAAATTCGATGGTGAAGCAATTGATAACTTGAATCAAAGACTGGAGAAACTTACTTGGATCGTGAATCTTTAAATTGGTCTTAATCTTCTATGAAATGTCGAGCAATCTTTTTTTTTAAAACTTGAATTTGGGCAACTAGATCTTGAAGATAACTTTTGCTAATCTTGTCTCGATCTTTCTAGTTAGGTTTGGGCGTCTAAAATTCTTTTCAGGAGCTAAAGTTTTCTAACTAGGTCTAGAAGGAAAGAATATTTAGAAAACAGATACAAAAGCAAACAAGAAATTGTATACAATAAATAATTTTTTTACACATACCTCCACCTTTGGTTAATGTGTCGAGTGCGTTAACCTCTTCGGTGTCAAGCATGTCCTTTGGTGCAATTTGGTTCTTCTTTTTAGTTGGGCAAGATTTATCATAATGTCCCTTCATCTTACACCTGAAACACTTGACAATAGACAGCTTGGATACGATGTCATTGGTCGGGCTATGCATGTCAGATGCTTCCACAGTTTTAACTTTCTTCTTAATATATTTGTTCATTCTAGACAGATGTCGTTCAATCCTTCTTTGAAAGTTGTCCCGATGCTCTCGTTCTTGATTCAAAAGAATATGGAGAGAATCAAGCTGTTCCTGAATAGTACAACGGTGCTGTGGATTTTCACCCATTTCCTGACAATTAAAAGGAATAAGAAAAATTTAAAATAAGAGAAAAGATAGGGTTTCTTATCTCATATGGAACGTCGAGCTAGATGTGAGTCCTGCCAAGTTAGCTCAATACACAAATGCATAATTTTTCAAGAAATAATCTATGTACTCTTTAAAATTAGAAAACTAGCCGCAGGTTAAAGCAACATTTTAATGATATCTTCACTAACAAGCTGTTTATATTATTCGGACTTGATGAGGATTTAGAAAACAACATTATTCACAAGAATTTGACTAAAGTCTCAAAATTTCTCTTGAGGTAAATTCTAAAAATCTGTAGAAGAAATCCAAACTAACTATATGTACATGGGATCATTTTCCATAAAATATGATGGGAATAGTTAAAAAATCTGTAGAAGAAATCCAAACTAACTATATGTACATGGGATCATTTTCCATAAAATATGATGGGAATAGTTAAAAAAAATATTTTCTTTTGTAAAACATTTTACTGATCTCATTTGTAAAGCTTTAAGCTTATTTGAAAGCTTTTAAAGCTTAGTCAAAAGCGTATATATATATATATATATATATATATATATATATATATATATATATATATATATATATATATATATATATATATATAAATCTATGAAGCTTTTATGCTGATTAATAAGCTTAATAAAGCTTTTATAAGATTTACAATTTCTTTTTCTCCCACGCCTATCCCGACAGCGCAGCGCGCAAGAGTAAAAAGGGAGAATTTTAATTAAAAAAAAATCAACGCCTACTGAATTTCGCGCAGCCGGCCAAGATTTGAGGGAGAACCCTTTTTATTTTTTTATTTTTTTTAAATGTGGGTTGAAAGCAAAAGCTCACAAAGCTTTTAAGCCTCAATAAGCACAATTAATAAATTGTGGTCTGAAAATTTCTACCCCCTCTAAATTCGCAGCGCTCGACGTCACCGGCCGGATGGAGACAGGAGCGTGCTGCCGCCAGGGTATGAAGGAGAGAGAGGGAGAGAGAGAGAGAGAGAGAGAGAGAGAGAGAGAGAGAGAGAGAGAGAGAGAGAGAGAGAGAGAGAGAGAATAATTGGAAATTTTATATATATATATGGCTTTTACTCATTTCTCAGAGAGTGCGCTTTTACTAATTGAGAGAAATTAATAAAAATCCATCACCTCCCACCCTTGATTATAGAATTCAGACAGTCTTATTGGTTTAGCAATCATGCTATGACCCTCCATGCTCCTCTGCTTGCTCTTTCAATCCATACGGATAGATTAGGAAGAGGATTAGTGAAGAGGAAGGTGGTTTTATGGTTTTGGGAAACCCACTAATGGTTTTCGACCTAGTTTTACCCTTTGGGCAATAGATTGATGGAGATTGATTACCCAATGGTTAAAAACAAGCTTTATTTCATCCATACATAAACAAAAATCCCTAAACGTGTTCTTCTTTAGTTTAAATTCAAGAAAATTACCAAAATCACCTCTGTTTTTGTCTCTTTCACCTCTTTTGACCGCCTTCAAGAAAATTCAATTACACCAAAGCTCTGATACCTCTGTCTCACGGGACCCTTTAATCTTCTTGAAGAGAATAATAAAAAACTCATAAATTATATCAAATATTAAAACAACTACTTGAATTAAATTGAACATTAAAGCATATAACAAAACATAAGGCAAGAGAAAGAAAAACATCACCATCAACACCAGGCTAGGTGCAATCTTCCCCCCCTTGTGCGTGGCCTTCCCCCCCACACAAGAGTATTTTTATTAGCTTCCAAGCAAAAAATAGGCCATAGCCCCCAAAAATATACAAAGTGTGCTTTTAGAGAGCACGACACTCTTCCACAACAAAAATAGAGTGTCCCAAAAATATGGGCTAGGGTAAAGCCTTTAGGCTTTAATAAATTCAACATTATAAATGTATTTTTCCCAATGTATCAAAATGGAAAAATCAACTACTAAGGTTACAAGCTACGCTTGTAAAAATAAATGTGATGCTCATAAGAAACATTCTTCTCAACATTAATCATCAATCCTCGTAATCTTCTTCACTTGAAAATATAAGCCCAATTAATAATTAAATTAATCCCACAAATATTAAACAGGCACAAACCATAACCAACTCATGACTACCAGGCGTAAGTATCCCAGGAATCACCCTGCCATACAAACCTAACTGAAATAATCATAGACTGCCCCAAGCATACGTCATATACCGCACGTATTAATATTTATAGTGGTGTCACCCACGATATTAACCTAGCCGGCATGACACAAGAGTAACCTAGGCGTCCCCAAATTACTCAAGAGGGAAAAATAATATTCTTAAAAGAGAACTTAAAATATATTCTCATAACAATCATCCTCTTTGTAGTAGTTGGTCACCCTTTTAAACTGTGTCTTCTTGATCTTCGCAGGGCTCTATGGGGCGGTTACAGTCTGCTGCCTTCACACGTGTGCTACTGAGGTGGTGCTCACATCATGCGTCATGGGTTCTGCTCCGCCTGCTGTGCCACTAATCCTTCCACTGCCATTACACTGTCAAACACAACACTTGGCATGCCCGATGTTTGAGCTTTTGCTCCTGAAGCGGTTCCCTTGACAAATCTTTGTTTGAGTTTTATGAACATCTCGGGGGGGGGGGGGGGGTATGATCCTGGATGTACACCTCATCGGTGTAGGTGGCTCTTTTTGGATCCTCTTCAGTATTTTTGCATGCTCTTCTGAATAGCTCAGACCCTTGTTGCTTGCCTGTAGTGTTTTTTGATCAAAGAGCCTCACCACCAGTCAGAGTGGATTTTGCCCCATAATCTTTTTCTCTACCATAGGTATGGGCCTCCATTCAACTTGGGCCGCTTCTTCCTACTCTTCTGGATTATCTGATGATTGGCTTCTTGCCCTTTCTGCTCTACTAGTTCTTCGGTGCCCCATTTCCATATATTGGTACTTGTTGCGAGTGGTTGCATTCTGGGGGGTGGGAGCATCCTCCTTCCCTCTTGTGTTTGTGAAAACAAAAATTGAGAGCATGGGTGCTCCAGGGGAAGAGGTTTCTGGACTAGTATGGACTTTATTCTTTCTACATTTTTTAAATATTGTGGCAATTCCATGTTTGCCTTCAGTAGTTCAGAAAGCATGACATGTGAGGCTTCAAAAAAGGGGTTTTCCATGTTGGCCCATGGAGAAGAAGAAATGTTGACCAGTCGGTCTTTTAAGCGTTCATTTTCCTTGAGCAAAGCTTGGTTGGCATCCTGTAGCTTATGGACCTCAACCAGTAGTTCTCCTCATTCTCTTTTGGGTACTCTAGGCATCAGCATCTGTGGGTTTTATGTGGCTAGCTCTGCATTTGTTTTTACTTTTGAGAGCTCTGCTTGGAGTCAGGCAATTTTATCTTTTTCTTTCCTCAGCTCTAATTTCCATTGCAATATTGTTTTTTGGGTTTGCTTCACCCTTTCGGCCAATTGTCATGCTTCTTCTATTTGTATCTGTAGGGTAGCCTTGTAATTTTCCCAGTCTCTGGACCCTTCTTTTCTTAGCTGATTTTCATTTTCTATGCATAGCTGCATCTCTAGTTCCAATGCATTTAACTCATTAATGACATCCACTTTGAACTTGGTGCTTCTTTCAAATTTTTGCTTGTACTCCTCTACCTGGTCTTTTGCTCTGTCTCTCTCATGGATTGTATCTTTTAATATGTGTGCATATTCTTTTGTGGGTGTGGTCTCCTGCAACTCCTATTGCAACACTTTGTTCCTTTCAGATAACTTCTTTGCTTCTTTTTCCCAATGTTCTACTTTCTAGGTGGTGGCAATGCCAGCATCAGACTCTGGTCTTCACTTTCTGTTTGTTTCTCCTTTCCAGAAGCGCTGGTCTTGGAAGATTCATGGCCCACTTGCTGTTGCTATTGCTGTGGCTGTTGTTGCGGTTATAGTTGCTCCCCATCTCCATCATCATTGTCATCTAAGTCATGGATGACCTGTTGGGGTTTGCAAGACAACTGCTCATGGATTTCTACTAGAGCTTGTAACGCCTAATCCTATACTTTGCTGAATCTAGACTTTTTTGTGTTAATTACCACTGCTTTGGCATCTAGCAGAAGGCACATGACTTCCTCTTCTTCCTAGGTTTTCAAGGCTTGTATTTTAGACTTGGTGACTGCCAAAGCTATTGTGTTGTCTAGCACTTCATCCTTTAATCCCTGGATTTCCTCAGCCTAGACTTTTGTTGGCTTCCTTGCCTCTTCCAATTCTGCTTGTAGCCTTTCTATCTCTGCTTGGAGAAATTGCCTCTTGCTATGAGAGTCTTGATTTTTCCCTCACTTAGCTCTTTTTCTTCTACTATGGTCCTTTCAGCCATGGCCACCTTCTTCTGCAACTCCTCATTTTGCTACGCCATTGACTGTGATTTGCATTCCAACTCCTTGGTTTTTGTTGTGGAACTCATCAACATTCCATACTGTTTATGATTTAGTGCACTCAATTGATTAATTGCACTCCAGGCCTTTGTTTCATACTCCTCCATTAACGAGAGAGTGTGAGAGAGAATTTTATGGGGCATAGTCATTTGATGCTTTGTCCATGTGCAGCTGTTGGGTGGGAAGTTCCGCCTCTAGTTTTTCAGGTAATTTGTCTTTGTGGCTTAGGCTTTCTTGTGCCTTTTGCACTAGTGCTGCCACCTAAGGCTGCAATTCCGTTGGTATAATCAGCTCTATTCTTGTGGGCATCTTCCCCTTTTGGGCTTCTTCTTCTTTTGTTTTTATGTTGTTCCCCTTCTCTCCTCTTCTTCTCTTCTTTCTCATTTCTTTTCTTTTCTTCTTTCTTCTTTTTCTTTTTCGCTTCTTTAGATTTCTTTTTTCTCTCAATTAGCGGCTTCGTGTTTCTTTTTCTCTTTCCAATTTCCTTTTCCTTTCTTCTTCTGCCCTCTTTTTCTTGGCCTCGGGCGGCATCGTTTCTTCATCCACCCTATTCTTCCTTTTTTTTGTTGGCTTTATGGGTGATCTTTTGCCATTCTTCCTCGTCATCCACATCATCCTCAAATGAATTGAAGGTTACTTTGGCAGCTCTCGAGGATCCTGCGACTTCTTTTTTTTGTTGCTTGTTGGAGATGTCTCCTATCCGTCGATCCACCGATCTTGCAACTTGGGTAATCGCCCTCAGGTGTGCATGTATGATAGTGGGTTGTTTCTCTTTAGCCCTGGTGGCTGCTCTCTTGGCTAGATTTTCTTATAAATTGCAGCCCAATTTATCTTCTCTCCTGCCTTTGCTGGTTTGAGTAATTTGTAATTTTTGTTAGACATGTCCTCTGGCTTCCCCACCATGAACATGATGTTCTACAAGAAGAAGATAAATTGTTCTTGCTGGGTTTCGTTTCCCACATCTTTTACTTGGTGCATGTTGCCTGTTTTAGGGATTTCTTCATCCACCCTTGGCCTCAAGTTGGTGTCAAGAGCTCCATCCAAGGCCAATCCGAGTGTGTGGTGCATTGCGTTTTTTGAGGTCTTTATCGGCTCCTTCCCCTTCATGTGCAAAGTGTTGGTTTCTAAAAATTGATTAATCAATATTTCCCCATCCTTTGGGTCCTGCAGCTCCTCCCATTGTCGATCAAGAAATTTTTCAAACTCACACCTCCTTGCCCACTCCTGATGCTCCTTCTTCCTCATGTATGGGATGAACACGGGTATGCAAAGGATTTTCTCTAGTTTTTTGTCAGGCCTAAGTGTCTTGTTGATCTTCGACGTGGTGCTATTTTTAAAAAAAGTGTTGTAGATGGGTGAGAGTGTGTCGAGCAAGAGAGCAGAATGTCAATGTGAGCGTTTGTGTTCCCTTTTTATAATGTTTTCTCATTTTAGCTTCCTTTTTTTTAGGTGTTTCAACTTCTTCATTTTCAATGTGATGTGACCCTTGATTTACATCATGCTCGCCGCCTTGGTTTAATGCTATTAAAACATTTTTGCCGTTTTCCCTTCTTGCCATTGTGAGTGGATTTTTAATGATGTCATGATACGTGCCCTTCATGCAGTTGCTTATATGGCCTTTTCTATTGTTGACTTGGGCTAGCACATGCTTGGTCATTTGCTTTTTTGTTGTCCGGGATTTGATTGGTTATAGCGATCAGGGCTTTTGTGGTCTGGATATCCTTGCAGTCTGGCCACCCTTCTATAGCTTTGTTATTTTTTGAATCTTCCGCGTCCACCTTTACTGGTGAGATCATACCATAACATATGCTTTGGACCGGCTCCTGGTCTTCCGCTTCTTCTTTTTTCGGTGGGATTTCCACTAGTTGGCCTTTGTATTTACTCATCCTGAAGCCATTGACTGCTTTTGGAAAGGTTGTACCATCCAAGTTTTCTAATGTGAGCATTTTGGTTGACCGAGTCTTTCACTATATGAATGGTCCTATTCACTGGATCTTGAATTTTTTGGGATGAGGTCCCAACTTGGCATTGTAGACTAATACAAGGTCCCCTTTTACAAAAACTATGTGCTTGAGATGCCTACCAGTCCAAGTCTTTCTTCTTCGTTGCACTATCTCTACTTTTAAAGAGCTGATTTACCTTTCCTCCTCTAAGGCTAGGAGTTCCTGTATTCTGTGCTTCTAGGATTCTTCCATTGGGAGATTCTCTTGAATTTCCACTCTCAGACTGGGTACCACATACTCTATTGGCATGACTGCTTCCAAACCATAGACCAGTTTGAATGGTGTTGTTTACCCAGTCGCACCTTGAATGATGTTTGGAATGCCCATAGGGCAACATCTAACTTCTGGTCCCAATCATTTGTTGGCATTTATGATTTTCTTTAGAATCTTGGTCAGCACTTTGTTGGTAGATTCCACCTCGATTACACTGTGGGTAGTAAGGTGAGGACTTCTTGTGATTGATCAGGTACCTTTCCGTTAATCCCTTCATCACTTTGTTCATGAAATGTGTCCCCTGATCATTTATTATTTCCACTGGCAACCCATGCCTAGCAATGATGTCTTTGAAGAGAAACTTCACCACCTCTTATGCGGAGTTGCGTTTCAGAGCCTTAGCTTCCTGCCACTTGGTGAAGTAATATGTTGCTACAATGATGTATTCACATATGCTGCCTTTTGTGGGTGGCTTGATTGGTCCCACAAAATCCAGTCCCCACTTCATGAATGGTGACAATGGTAGTATGGGTGTGATGGGCAACCTATCGGAATCTTCGGGTTGACCCATGTGTTGATAAACATTACAGTTCTTTGCTACTATGTTGGCATCTCTCATGATAGTCGGCCATCATAGGCCTACTTGCAAAATTTTCCGGGTTGTTATTTTACCACCCATGTGTCCTCAAGTGATGCCGTGGTGTGCTTCTCTTAACACTGCTTGCTGCTCATGGTCCAGAACACATCTGCGTAGAATCTGGTCTATGTTTCTTTTGTAGAGTTGCCTAGCAATCATAGTGAAATTTCTGCTCCTTAGGGCAATTCTCTTTTTCTTGCTTGTAGTATATCCTTCTGGAAAAGACCCATCTTCCAAAAACTGCATCATGTCATAACACCAATTTTCTTCTACTCTGGTTGATGCTACTGTGAACAAGTTAGCATTTGGGAGTTGGTCTTCCACACCCTCCAAAGCAGGTTCTCCGGAATCTAGTCTGGACAAAAAGTCTGCCATTGCGTTTTCTTTTTTGGGTGTGTGCTGAATGGTGAAGTCAAATTTTTGAAGTAGAAGCATCCATCTTGCCATTTTCCCCACCAGGAAGGCTTTGTTCACTAGATAGATAAGAGCTTGACGATCCACATGGAAAACAAATTTATTTTCCAAAAGATAGTGCCAGAACTTGTTCACAGCGAAGATCATGGAGAGAGCCTCCTGCTCTATTGTGATGTAGTTTTTTTCGCTCTTGTGAGAGCTTTGTTGGCATAATGTATAAATTGCATGTACCCTTTTTGTTTCTCATGCTTGAGTGCACTACCCATTGCCCTATCTAAAGCATCTACGTAAACATGGAATATCAGATTCCATTCCATATTGTTCACTACCGGTGTAGATGATACCATGTTCTTTAGCCAATGGAATGCCTTTTGACATTCCGGGCTGCTCCATTCATATTTGGCATCCTTTTTTGTCAGTGCATATAATGGATACACCATATGTGCTAAGTATTTCAAAAACCTTGAATGCCACTTCACCTTGCCAAGGAATCTTTCAAGTTGCTTTATGCACTGGGGAGCGGACATTTTGGATATGGCCTTTGCCTTAGCTGGATCTATGGCCAATCCTTGGGCTGACACGATGTGTCCTAGCAGTGTTCCGGACTTTATTGTAAATGCACATTTGGCAAGATTCAACTTCAACCTTGTATCTCTGCATCTTTGCAAACATAACCTCAGATGATAGATGTGTTTAGCTTTATATTTGGACACACTGAAATCATCCACAAAAGCTTTTATGAAATATGTCAAGTAGTCATAGAAGATTTTCTGCACCATTCTTTTTGGAAGGCAGCATGTGCATTTTTTAAGCCAAACATTATAATAGTTGCCACAAAGACACCCCACTCTGTGAGATGAAGGCTGTTTTCTCCCTATCTTCTGGGGCTATCTTGACTTGGTTGTACCCCCTGAAACCATCCAAAAACGAGTACATCTCCTTTCCGCATACTTCATGTAGCAAGGAGTCCGTAAATGGAAGCGGAAAGGGATATGAGTTTGTTGCTGCATTTAGCTTGCGGTAATCTACACATATTCTGATCTTCATATTCTTTTTGGGTACTACCACAATGGGATATATCCAGGTAGCTTTTTCTACTAGTACGATGAAACCCACCCTCAATAGTCTGTCAATTTCTCCTTTGACTTGCTTTGTATAGTTTGGGTTCATTATGTACCTTTGCTGTCTAATAGGTATGGCTCCCTCTTTTAGGTTGATGCTGTGCTGGAAAAATTTAGGGTCAATGCCTTCCATGTCTTCATACAACCATGCAAAGACATCTTGGTATTCCTTTAACAAGGACACTAGCTCCTATTTGAATTCTTCTTCTAGCTCGAGACTGATTTTCACATGCTTTTCATCTTTTTCTTCCCCTAGATTAACCTCCTGTAACTTTTTTGGACTGACTTTGCGACATTGTTTTCCTGGTTCTCCTTTTGCTTTTGCACCCATTCCCAGATGTCTTGGATCTCTTCTACTTGCTCTAGATTCCATGCCCACTTAATTTCTTCCGAGACCTTCTCTTGCAATGTTTTGCTTAGTTTTAAGTTTTTTGTTTTCCCGGAATCTACTTCTTCATTCTTTATTTGATCATCTGCTACTTCCGCATTTCCGTCCTTTATCTCTACATGATTCCTTATTGCTTTCCCCACATTTATCATGTACAAGGGCACCAGATTTGGATGTTCACGGAGTATTTTGGTCTCTTCATCGTCATCAAAGCCTTTTGATATGTTGAAAGTTTCGGCATGGACAACCCTCTGAGCAGGTTTTACTAGTTTCATTGTATCAGTGAGATCCACATGCACCTTCTGCTTTCCCTTATGATGGTGATTCTGTTACTACCCCAGTCCTGCTTTACCTTTCTATGTCTTAGCCAGGGCCTTCCTAATAATACCTGGTAAGACCCAGTGTGGTTTTATGTGGTGATAACTACTAAGTTGTCAACCTATTTGATCCTCATTGAGACATTTTTTATGATTCCTTTTGGTACCACCACCCTATTGTCAGCCATTCTTATGTTGAACTGAATGGGCTCCCACTTGTGGCCCAATCCTAATGCGGTTTCTTCAATGACAACATTCACTCTTCCGGACCCTCCATCCAGCATTGCATCATTAATGAGAACATTGTTGAGTTGAATTATGACTTTGGCCACTTCATCATCTCTGAATGTTGGTGTTTCTTCTGCTTGCATATTGCCACATTTTGGGGTTTATTCCTCTACCGTGTGCTTCAGTTCTTTACTCAGTCCTTCAATGCCTGCCATCAGAATTTTGGACTTGAACCTTGGACATAAATCCAATACTTGTTTTAGCCGAACCTTTCTATCCAGCAGCATTGACATCACATTTGTTTGCAACAACCAGTTAGCATTTTTCTGGTTTTCTTCTAGGCATTCCTTGTCAAAGTGCTCTGCATGCTTGCTTCCACTTGCTTCCAAAAAATCTTCAGTGATTTCTCTTGAGAAATCCTCCTTTTTCTTGCCTTGCCTTCTTTCTATTTCCCTAGCAGTTTGAATTCTCACCTTCTCCTGCTGTTCCCAATCCACAACTGCCATAATGTGGCCTTTAGGTGAGTTTTGATCACCAAGCGGAATTATCACCACACCCAATTCACTTGCCTTAGCCCTTGTCATGCTAGGATGTCATGAACCTCTAACTGCGTGTCCTCTGCCTGCATCATGTTGGCACTTAGCGGATTCTCCTTGAGCTACATCAATTCCGCTTGTCTTTCTTCGTCATGCTTTTTCTTCATGGCACATTCTGCTTTGGTATGTCCAGGTTGTTGACAATAGTAGTATGTGAAGTTGGTGGTTCCTTCGGAATGTCCTTGGCCTCTTCTCTCTAAAAAAACTCTGCAACCTCTATTCCCATACCTTCACATTCCAAGGGGTCTTCTTTCTGCTCCCTCTATGTTGTCACCATAGGAGCTCTATTCTTCATGTTGTATCTACAGTTTCATGTACTATGGTTGTACATGTTACAAATAGAGCAAGTTGGAGGTACAATGCATTCCTCCTTGAAGTGACCTTCCTGCTTGCATTGGAACATAACACATTCTTCCAGAAATCTACGCCTTTGTCCTTTTTCATTTTTTTGCCCACTAGAGTGTCCTGCGATGAGTCGCTTGAATCGTCTTCTTCAATGGTGGTGACGCTCTTCCTGGGATTCCTCTTTTGTCTCCTTTCCCGACTTCTTTTTTTGCCCTTTTGGCCAGCTCCACCAATTCCTCGAATTCTTCTTCAGTTTTTGCTTGCTTTGTGCTGCCTGTTGCATGGATGTCCGGCTTGAGCCCTTGGACAAACCAATCGACAACTATTTGTATCGAGGGTCGGGTTTGTTCCACCACTCTTTGCTCATTCTTAACAATTTTGTTGCATAATCTTCCACGTCCATGTCCTCTTGTTGGAGCTCTCTCATTTGATCCAGAGTTGAGTTGTAGACTTTATCTTGCGGAATCTCCCTAGAAAGGTAATCACGACTTCTTCATAGGTCTGGAAATGGTTGTCTTGATATCTTGACACCTACTCCGTGGCTTTGTCCTTGAAGGTATTCATGAAGGCGTCTCTGTGCGAATTTCACTCAGCTTTGGTTCTTCTAAATCCCGAGGTCTGCTGGCCACATTCTACTATTGCTCAAACCTCCTCACATGAAGATCTGCATCTTCCCCTTTATCGCCTGAGAACACCGAGAAATTTTTGGCTAATGACATCACCATGGCTCCCTTCTTGAACCATCTCCGGGGGTTTCCTTGTGGTTGTTCTTCTTGGTTTGGTTGCTCCACCCTTTCTGAGTCTTTCGGACCTGGATTGTGCACTGCTTTTCACTCTTGACACTCATTTTCTTGGTCCAAGTTGTACTTAAGTTTTGATGCTACCTCTTGTGCTTGTGTGCGGGTTAGCAGATGTTTCCGCATTGTCTTCTTGATTATGACGATGCAAAGTACTCCCTACTGCGAGCTTCCTAGAGGGTCTCTTAGAAGGCATCACTTTTTACCCTCTTTAAATTCATGAACACACATGAAACATGCTTGAATCTGGTCGGGTCATGTGGTGAAAAGCTCTTCATGTTGACTTTTTCAAAAAATTCCTTTCATGCTGTGGTTTCACCGTGGTTTTGCTTGAAATGTATTTACGCTCTCCCTTGCTTGCTGGTGTAGAATGCTATTGAGTAGAGGTTTTGGTCCCAAGCAGGATCCCTAGGTGTAAATCCAGAAGTAATGTAGACAGAGGTTGTTAACCCTTACTAATGTGGTCACAGTTGGAGTGCCTCCAAAACCAGAGGAAACGAAGTTTGAGGAAAAGTCAGAAGGAAACAATTCTAGTGTTCTACGTGCTCCAGTGTTTCCATGTGAAATCCACCTAGATTGGGTGAAGGAATCAACAGATATCTAAATTGAGATCCACTCTCGCTTTGTAAAAGAAGAAATGGTTGAGTCTTTGAGTAATGCTCTTGCGGAGTGTCATGATAAAACCATGCAAATTTTGGTTTTACAAGCCCAGCTGCAAACACAGAATGCAGAGCTTAAGAAATCAAAAAATAAAGCTAAAAGATTTCAAACCGCAATGGTAGATCTTAGGATTATTAATCTGACAATGGTGGAGCAAGAGTTACAGATTGCCATAGATGCCAAAACTCAGGATGAAGAAAGAGTTAAAAATGTGGTAACAACTCACCTTGCCAATCTATAGGAAATTCGTTCATTTGTTGTTGTTTGCGGATGAGGATAAAATTCAGAAGCAAATGTATAAATCCCATTGTGATGCCCAGGTTGTCATTGATGCTGAAGATCAAGTTATTGAGGTCATCATGGTAATGGCATAGGAATGGGATAGTTGGGAGCTCAAAGGGCTTGCAGATATGGAGAAACTATATACAAAGATGGATAAACATTTTCTTTAGGCTTTGTAGAGCGACCACCTCCTACCTGCTGCAAAGTTATCTTGCACAACTCTCAATGCCCTAAACCTAGTGATGATGAAGGTGACATAGCTAAAGAGGAAGCTAGCCAGGTTGCAGGTGCTGCTACAACCTCCCAGCCGGATTCAAGCAATCTGCAGAACTAGGGAACTTCTACGGAGGAAGCAAAGCTTCAAGGCCAAGTGGCAGAGTTGCAAAACCAAGTGTTGTGTTGGAGAAGAAACTGAAACTTGCCATCGTAGAGTCTAAACGACTAGTGGAAGAGATGCGGATCCCAATGGAAAAAATAAGCTTATGCTTGCCACCCAATGATAACCCTTTGCCTAATCTAGATAGCCAAACTTTCCAATAGCATGCATTATATAGAAGGAGCTGATATCACAAGATGAATGCAACTCTCTTCACCTCCAAAATACGAGGATGAAACTCAAGAGCTCTCTAAAGAGAAAAGAGAAGCTGATGGAGAGGGCCGACTCTTTAAAGACCTTGATTGGAGAAAGGACCAACAAGGGGGAAAGTCATTTCGAAACTATAGAAGTAGGTCAAGGAGCTGCGATAGGAGAAAACCGACTTGGAGAAAGACCTGGTGAAAGCTCAGGAGGACCACAAAGCTCAAATGGAGTTTCTAATTTAACTCATCATTTGGAAGAAAGGAGTTAACAAGTTGCCAACCTTCGCATTCAAGTTTTACATTCTGCGGGGGTAACTTCGTCATCAAATACTCGTGTCAGCTCTATTGGTATGCTCCAACAACTCCGAAAATCAAATGATAAGCCGATTTTCCGATCTAATCAATTGGTGGACCAACTTGATAAAGAAAGGGCGACTAGTCGGCAGATGCAGTAATTAAAGGGGGATAGCTTGTATAATTATCAACATGATTGTTTCCATGGGGCATAATATTTACAACAATTGGTCCTCTTTATTAAAAGCCTCTACCCCTTTTGCCTCGTATTTGGGGTGGGATTAACCAATTTTCTTAAGTATACTTGTCCTACTAACAGAAGGGGGAAGGAAAGGAGTTTTGTGGACTCGAGTTTTGAGAGAGAGTCCATAGAGCACCCTGCGGAACACACTACGGTTCTGTCAGACAGGACTAAATGGGCATGTTGAAGCTAGTAAACCTGTATAGTGGGATGGTGAATTTTGGCTTCGAGCACCAGCATGCCTTGACCCTATTGCTCACACTGTGGTGAACTGCACCTAGTGCTTATTCTTTACAAATTCATATTGATTATAATGAGGTTCATCTGGAAGCTGTAGTACTAGAAGTCAAATATAGAAATCCATGAATTTTTTATGGACTTGGAAATCTGGAGGATTCTAAATTTTATTCTTCCTCTCTGGATAGCCGGTCAGTAGTAATAATTGATGGAAAGTGGTTCTGTTCATCCATGCGGCCGACCCACTGGGTGTGCTAGGTGTTAGCAGCACTAATATACATTAGGAGAATTCACTAACATACACTAGGTGGATTCACCATGGAGATTCAATAGGGCATTAATGCCGCTTCAAATCTTCATTTGTAAACACTATATATAAGCGCTAAGTGCTCATTATAAGAGAGAACTATATATAAGCGCCAAGTGCTCATTATAATAGAGAGCTAACTTAGATTCAATATAATACAGAAGATGATTATTCTATGCTAGTTATGTTCTATTGTTGGTTTGTGCATTTTGCTATGGTACTATTCTTTTTGCAAAACTCAGTACATGTTGGTTGAACCCACAACAACCACTAGCCAAGATGGCTGACACCCCACCTCTATCTCCTTTGTATGTTGGTTAGAATTGTTTCCACGACTTAGCTCACTGTGCCACCAAAATAGTATCAATTAACTCCTTACCACCCTATCGTGCACCTCTATCATTAGGTCAACAAAAACATCGACACTCAACTCTCGCTCGGTGCCATCCTATGTCTCCAACAATACTTTGCTTGCGTAGTGCCTACACCACCTATGGACCACTTACCCTACCTATTCCTTGATTCTCCTTTCAACATCATCATCACTATTTGATAACATTGCCCCCTAAAGCATTGTCAATCATTAACGATCGTTTTCATAGGGCAATGAAGCTCTCATCAACTTACTACAAAGGGGTGGAAGCATACTTTTTCTGAGGCTCTCCTCACCTTAGTGGGGTTAAAATTATAACCCTCTTTATAAGTTGGGGCCATGCACTGAGTGGAAAATGTTGATTTATATTAGTTTGGAGAAAGAAAGACGATAGAGGCTTAATTTGCATAATTAAAAAAATAAATAAATAAAAGGAGTTGCTTTTTGCTCCCTATCTGACTCTCACCCTTTCTCTCTCAAATCCCAATGCTTATTGCCTCTCTCTCTCTCTCTCTCTCTCTCTCAAATCGCAAGTACTCGGTGTCTCTCCCTTGCGCTTGATTATTTGTGTCTCTTTCCCTGAAGTCCCTTGCACTCAATTACACTAAACTAGAGAACTCACATCATCATATATAGATGCTCATAGGAGTAATGTAGTGTATGGGATGATTTACACACACAATTGCAAGCTCCCCCTACTTCTCTCCTTTGTGTTAATTTATCTTGATGCGAAATTTCAATTCTATCTCACTGAGTTCTCTATACACATCACCAACATTTCGATTCTCTATTACCTAGTTCTCTATACACGTGAGTAGCCAACGTTTCAATTCTTTGTCATAGAGATCTCTATGCATGCAAGCAAGAGTATCTCTCATAGCAAGCAACTCTCTCTCTCCTTCTCTCTCTCTCTCTCTCTCTCTCTCTCTCTCTCTCTCTCTCTCCATCCATTACTTCTGATCAGCCCATCACTCCCCCTTTTGCCATAGCCAATTAATCTCTCTCTACATCTATTGCTTCTCAATAGCCCATCTCTCCCCCTTTTGCCATAGCTAATAAATCTCTCTCTCAAAAACAGACACATGAACTCTATCTCCATATAATTTTTTAAGTGTAAAATAAAGATCTATGGTGGTCCTTATGTCATGAATACAATAAATTGTAAGATAGGATTTTTCTGAGGTAGTAGAGGCATTAGGCATTCCAATGACCAAAACCTTATTTCTTCAACAAATAGTAGAGGAATTAGGCATTCCAATGTGTTAAACACCAAAACCTTATTTCTTCAACAAATAGTAGAGGCATTAGGCATTCCAATGTGTTAAACACCAAAACCTTATTTCTTCAACAAATAGTTTCATTGACTAGGCTAACCACATAGTGTCTCTAGAAATATATTAACATGCTCTCAAACCTATGCATCTCCCTCTTGTTATAGATTTTAAATGAACAAGAAAAACCACATGCAGAGCTTGTTAGAAATCAATGCTCCACCCTCCTCACTGTCATTGTGTAGGTGATAGGTTGCTCTATTAGGCCCCCTTATGAGGTGTAGCCGTTGTGTTGATGAGCACTTGGGCATCCGCCAACAATAGACACTGGATGTCGGCCATATGTGGCTAGATGGTTATGACTAACCCTCGATAGTGTATATAGACTAGTTCGGCTATCTTCATTTCATATCGAGATCAATCTATCTTCATGCGTTGTGAGCACTTGTATGTGCATGTCATTTTCAGTCCAGAATCTACCTAGATTGCCATCAAAGCTCCTTGCCGAAGTGCATGAGTGGACATCAATTTGTAACTTTGGTTTGAAATAGTAATTCAGCATTATTCTCTATTGATGCAAGTCCACCTTAATGTTTTTTCTTCCATAGCTGCCCAAGCCTTCTAGTTAAGTAAGGCTTAAGATGGTAACAATTTTTAAAAAGATTAAATATATCATTCTGAAGAATTGGCTTTGAATTCATTCTATCCGGTGTGTGTAGCAGCAATGGCGACAGGAGCGCCACCAACCGCAGGAGGGAGCACATTAGCTTCTACCCTCAACATGGGTCGCCTTTCCCTGTCCTCACACGCCTGTTTCAAGGGTGCCGCTTTCCTGCCTCTACCTCTGCCGGCAAGCAGCAGGCGCCTGCTGACCCTCCCGCTCACCATCGAGGCCGCCCACAAGAAGGGTTCCGGCAGCACCAAGAACGGCCGCGATTCCAATAGCAAGCGTCTCGGGGTCAAGATCTACGGCGACCAGGCGGCCAAAGCCGGTTCCATCATCATCCGCCAGCGCGGCACCAAGGTAACGTCTTGCCTCACCCTTGCATATCTCAAATTCCAACCCCCCCCCCCCCCCCCCGCCCCCCCCCCTTTTCTCTCTCTCTCTCTCTCTCTCTCTCTCACACACACACACACATGCACTCACATGCCTCTACACGTGTTTTAGCCAGCAGAAACTTGTAGGTCTGGACATTTTTAGCCCTTGAGGTACAGCTATCTTGGGTCTCCTGCACTTGTGGAATACAGTGGTCCGCTGTCACCCAGAAAAATGGGTTTTACTCTGTCTCATATGTTGAGAACTCAATTGTTGATTGAGACCAGCTAGATAAGTGGTCTTTTTCTGAATCAGAATTGCAGGGGACTACATTACCTCCATCAATCATAATATTACTCTTAAATTTTGCTTTAAGAGCATCATTATACCAGAGTTTGGTTTGTGTCTCCATTGATCCAAAGCCACTGCCAAGCAGTGCAGAAAGTTTACCCTGAGGTAATGCCGGGGTCCAATGTTTGGCGGAAAACCCCAGTTGTCCACATGACGATTCACGACTGGCTCCACAAACGAGAGATGCCTCCTCATGAGGCTGGACATGAGGCAAAAAGGGCAGAGATTTGTGCACTTGATATGAATCAAAATCCATCCCATCGGCTTGAGAGGCTGGTGATGACCTACTATTAGGATGGGCCCTTTTCCTGAAAAGTTCATTGCAGCTACCTTATTCCTTTTGTGTGGACTTGCACTCGGAAGCCCATCTGAAGAGGGGAATGCGTCTGTGTCAAACCCAGCCCTGAGACCACAAAGTTAACACATGAGTTGCCCCCACCCTCACCCCCACCCCCACCCCCACCCCCTTCATTTTTGTTTTTTCTAAGGATTTATTTGTTGATATGGCTTTGCAGTTCCACCCAGGGAATAATGTTGGATTGGGGAGAGATTACACCTTGTTTTCATTGATTGATGGAGTAGTAAAGTTTGAGAAGTTTGGGCCCGACAGAAAGAAAGTAAGTTGCTTCCAATTTTAAAATGCTACTGTAAGTTTGAGTTTGCACCTTCAACATGCATGCGCTTGTATGTTTCTGCAGGTCAGTGTTTACCCAAAAGTGGAACAACCAGAGAACCCTAACAGCAGGAAAGTGAAAAGGCGCGATTTTTTCCGCCTTAAACGTGCGCAAACCAAAGCATACAAAGCAGGACTAGAAGTTCCCACTTCTCTTCCCACTTTGGCCTTAGCCTCTGCAAAGGATGTACAAGATTCTGAAGAGAAAGCTCTTTGCTAGGTCAAAGTAAGAAGAGGTCCCCCTAAGTGGTAGCTTTCTTCTTCTATGGAACAGAGAAAAAAAGGACATTATCTTGGGAGGAATTTGTACTTAGTATCCCTCTCTTTGTGCAAGCTCTTCTATCTATGATACAAATGTGTGTATCACTATTGTTATTAATGCACTGGGAAGTCCACGTATGTCTCAATTGATACATGACACAAATCCACGCACACAAGAAATCTTGGCTGTTAATTTTTTCATAATGGTAAAACACTCTGGCAACATTAACATGAGGATCGTCTATGAGGTGTGGCTATTATTAAGATGTGAGCATTGAAGTGTGGGACTTATCTTGAACCTACTTGTATGGAGTGGCATGTGTGAGATGCCGTAGGTGTCAAGGTGTTGAGACACAAATCTGCTGCTAGAGGCACAAGCCCCATAGCTTGCCAGGATTGTGGTAACCAAGCCAAGAAGGACTGTGTGCACTCAAGATGCAGGAGCATGTGTTTCTGTGTACATGAAGGATATACCATGTTGAAGCCTACACCCTGGAACACTTATGGCAGGTTCTTCTTACTGTCCAGCCAATCACACATTCTCCAGCTGGTGTGCATCAGTGTCTTCATTGGCTGGCATCATGCACTGTGCTGTAGGCTCAAGTGGTACGATTCCCAGAACGTAGGTAACGAGTCACAAGTGGCATTAGGACTTGGGCTAGATAGATCAAGTGGTATGATTTCCGGCCCTTGTAAGACATGTTGAGATTAGAATCAAGTGGAACGTTTTATGGATCCTTGGGTATGATTCCCGGACCCCGTGGTTCAGTTGTATGATTCTTGGATGATATTAGATGAGCGCATTGATCGGATTCTTGAATTGATCATGTATGTGATACAAGAGTAGGATTCTTGGATCGGTTGACCATTGCGCACCTGGGATGGGACAAGTGTATGTATTGGTACTAGGACCTAGTCCAAGATGGGACTTGTTTGTGCACTGTAGCCTAGTCAGGCTCAACTGTACTCTTCACTGAACAGTACTATTTGGCCAAGTGTAGTTGGTAGACTCATGGAGACTTCTGGTAGAATCATATGTACAGTTCATATTTTTCAGGTAATCACATGTCTTTAGAAATCCCTTGTCTTGGTTAAGTACATGTGTAGTTTCTTGTAAGGTCAGCTGGCAAGGGATATCATGTTGCCTATGCTATGGAAAGATTTTTTGGATAATGGATCTTCTTGATGGAGAGATGGACTTGCTTTGGAGTATGGATATCTCCATGGATAGATGGACTTCCTTATGGCAATATGGAATATAGGTTTATGGATTGGCATTGTGGATCTTTGGATTTGTTTTTTTTTTTTGAGAGTATGGATCCATATACAAGTTTATGGATTGGCTTCGTGGACTTTTTTCTAGAAATATGTATTTGTCTGGTAGAGATATAATTTTGCTTTGATTACTTTCAGCGTGATGAGTTCTTCGTCCAGTGTTGGATTATGGAGGACTCTTGGATATGTAGGACTTGATGGTCTTGGGTCTCTAGATGATTTTGCAAGAAGTTACGGTTTTGGACTTTGGTTTATAAGACTTTTTTATACTTCAGGACAAGAGGAGGGTGATGTCAGCATTTTTGGGATTTACAAGATCTACAAGCATTTATCTGTATTTTATAGATTTACCAGGATTTATGGACAAGCTTTGGGAATAGGAGGTTATTTGGGTATGGATTCTAGGCACCTTGGACATCCTTGTTGGCATCCAAGAATACGACTCGGGGGTTGGAATTATGAACAACATGCAATCTATTCGGGCATGACTATTAATGCAATTAAATACTAAAAATAAAGGCATAAAACTTATCCACTTAAAACCACATGCACAACTTAAATATTGGACACCACACTGGGACTGTTATGAGCTCGCTCCCCCTTGGAATTATCTCATATTACCCTACATAAGTCCTACTCTTTGAAAAACACGCTAGTGAAGCTCTAGGAATCGACACATGTCTTAGAGGTACTCTAGGAATAACACCTAGAGGCTTTGCTGGGCTCAAGTCTTAGAGGTGCTCCATGACTTGACTCAAGTCATGGATTCAAGTCAAAGAGTTGCACCACAGCCTTAAGAATGCTAAAGTTAGCTTGTGCTAGCTTTTGAACTCGTGCTAGCTTTTGAACTCAAGTGATAGAGGTGTTCTTGGACTTGAGTCTTAAAGGGGTTCTAGGATTTAAGTGTTCTTGGACTCAAGTGAGTGATAAAGGTGTTCTTGAACTCGAGTCCTAAAGGAACTCTAGGATTTAAGTCCTAGGGGTGCTCTAGGGATCAAGTGTAAGAGGTCTTTTGGAACTCTAGTCTTAGAGGTGCATATATGGTGGACCCTAAATACAATTGAAAATTTAAGACAAATTATTAAAAGCATCCGCTTCATGACTTATAACCTTATGACTCTTACTTAAAATTTAAGACTTTAATTAAAAGCATCCACTTCATGACTTATGTAAAGGTATCATGTGCCTTAATATTTAGATCATAAATATGGGATTTATGTAAAGGTATCATGTGGCTTAATATTGCTAAGTAATGTGCCTTTACATGATACCATTACATAAGTCATACCTTTACTTATAACTTTATGACTTATGTAAAGGTATCATGTGCCTTGTAAACAAACTGAGTCACTACTTCAAGAGTGATAACATGAATGTGGTGCTATCATGTGAAGTATAGTGGAATTTAGGTCACAACAATCTTAGATGGAGGTGATGGTGTTAGCATTAAGAAGTGTTCGGAGAAATGAGGACAACCTTCCCTCATTGATGACATAGCCCAATAGTGAAGCTCGTTGATGGCACCACCATCAAGCCCATGTAACTTTTACAAGATCTTAAAATCAAGATCTCTAGCATGAGCTTTTGTCACTCTCTTTTGCAGTGACGAACTTTACCTAGCAATCCTACGTAGGTTGTCCGTGCAAGATGAGATTAATCTATGATTGTGATACAGATCACACATTTATATTGAGAAGAGAGACAAAACTCTTAAAATCAACTTAAGAACTTACCATGAACAAAGGTTCTCTAGTAGAGAGTCACAACAACATAATTTATGCTATACTTGTAATAAAATACTAGAAGTGTTATGCTAGACTTGCAACAAAACATTGAAAGAAGAGCATGAGAGTTTAGAATACCACAGTTGAAAGACTTTGAGAACTGGATACACATTTTGGCTATAATGGTGGAACTAGATATACCATAGCCGAGAAGAATGCAAGAGAGGGTGAGCTTGAGATCCTTGCAAGCAAACACACACACACGAGTAGACAAGCACACAAGAGATATAAATGGTTAAATTTTATTATATTCTCTTCTCTTCTCTACAACTATAACATAAAGATAAAAGTACATACTATCAGGGAAAGTACTCTCCTACTATAACATATGAGGTCGATCCATAGTGTGAACCTAGTGTGAACATAAGCTGACACTATAACTATGTCATAACTCTAGTACACCAAAGTGGTTATCACACAGCCTACTGGCAGCATATCACCCATAATCTCACCAACCATGCAAGTGGTATAAGTGCAGAGCTATTATCCTAGCATGTCGACCATATTCACACCACTAGTTAAGCTCAATATCTCAATATTCCCTCTCGATCTCACCTTGTTCTCCAAGTAATCTCATGAATTGAAGATATCGGTTGCCTGATACATAATATCAAGGAAAGTAATCTCACCTTGTTCTCCAAGTAATCTCATGAATTGAAGATATCGGTTGCCTGATACATACTATCAGGGAAAGTAATCTCCTATTATAACATACATGGTCAGGTGAACCTAGTGTGAATATAAGCTGGCACTATAACTATGCCATAACTCTAGTACACCAAAGTGGTTATCACACAACCTACTGGCAGCATATCACCCATAATCTCACCAACCATGCCAGTGGTATAAGTGTAGAGCTATTATCCTAGCATGTCGACCATATTCACACCCACTAGTTAAGCTCAATATCTCAATACTCCCTCTCGAGCTCACCTTGTTCTCCAAGTAAGCTCATGAATTGAAGATATCGGTTGCCTGATCCTCTGTGTTGATATATACTAAATCCACATCACCTTTTAGAACCTTTTCTCTTACAAAGTGATAATGCACCTTAATGTGCTTTGTCTTAGCATGATACATTGGGTGTTGCTCATGTTATCACAATAACAACACTCCTAGGGCAGTCACTCTTGAGAAATGTATGATATCACGTCAGTTAACTGACGAGATATTTTTAAATCATGCCATATATAGTGTATACAATGGGTATATTTATAGGTTTCCTTTATAGTATTTATACATAAGGGCTGTAAAAAATATGGAAGGATACATGTATATATATATATGGACATCTCTTGAAGAGTGATCACCTTGGGATAATACCCATGTCTTAACAAGTAGCTTCTCTGCAAAACCAAGTTGCCTCACATGCTACCATAGTAGCGCCCTTGTACTTTGCATCAGTACTCCACAAAGCAACCATAAAGATATACTCTAGCTAACATCAACACTTCCAAAAGAAAACATAAAGCCACTAGTAGATCTCCTTTCTGCTGCTAGTATTGAGACACTACTAACCCAATCTACATTTGTATATCCTTGTATTCGTGCCTATATTCCAGCCTCATAGAAAACTCCATAGTGTACTCCATGTATTTGTACATATATCCATATATCTATATCTATATTCCAAGCTCATAGAAAAGTCCATAGTGTACTGTGGACTTTATATATCTGAGTATCCTCCGAGCCTCATCCAAGTGTGGCTACTTTCCCAGGGCCTACATTTGTATATCCATGTATCTGCACCTTTATTCCAGCCTCATAGAAAAGTCCATAGTGTACTCTGGACTTTATATATTTGAGTATTCTCCTAGCCTCATTCAAGTGTGGTTGCTTTCTCAGGGCCTGCATGAGTTGGACTCACCAATCCAGTAAAATAGCTTAAATCTGGCTTGGTGATTGTGATATGGATCAAACTCCCTACAATGTGCCTATACATAGTAGGGTCCTCCAAAATATCACCTATATATATGTAGCCAATTTTGTGTTATACTCCAATGGCAATGAGATTAGCTTATAACCTGACATCCCATACTTGGATAACATGTCCAATGCATACTACCTTTGTAAAAGCCAAATCCTATTATGTTATCTAATCACCTCTATTCCCAGGAAGTATCACAGCTTACCCAAATCCTTTATTTCAAACTATATTTTAAGGAGCATCTTCACCTCATGAATGTTAACATCATTGTCCCTTGTGAGGATACTCAAGGCATCAACATATATGCCCACTAGAATAATGCCCATGTTAGTCTTTTTTACATATAGTGAAAAATATACTATAGATATATGAAATCTAATAGTGGACAAGATACTCTCTTATCTTGTCTGACCATGCCCCAGGTTCTTGTTTCAAGCCATACAAAGCCTTATACAACCTACAAACAAACTATGGGTATGCATAGTCCTCATATCTTAGTGGTTAAAACATGTAGACCTCATCTTGTAAATCACCATCATGTAAAAAATCATTCTTTATATCCATTTAATATAAAGACCATCTATTTGCTCAGCCATAACAATGACTGCTCTCACAATTGCTATCCCAGTAATCGACTTAAAAGTTTGTTTCCTCATAGTCAATCACATAAGTCTGTGTATATCCCTTTATTATTGGCCTTGCCCCTTCACTACTTTACTTTATAGACCCACTTGCATCTAATTGCCTTCTTCTCCTTAGGAGAAGGTACTAACTCCCATATATATCTCATTTGGGGGGCGAGCATTTTTCGAGCAATCCAACTTCATAAAATAGTATTTTTTTAAAATAATGAAAACCATGTATATAAAACCATTATTTGACATTATTCAAATCATGCACACTAAATCACTAAAATTCATTAAATCAAAGATACATATCTGAACATTGTTGGAATTTCTTGAATACTTATAATTTCAATATGCAAACATAAAAGCAAGAAAAATGCTTTTACATATCCAAATATTATATCAACAAGCAAAATGAATGTTGGGATTTCTAATAAATTCATCCAAAATGTTACCCCAAAAGCATGGATAAGTAGAAATGCAAAATAGGTCAAGGCATGGCTCTACTATCAATGTTATCAAAAGGTATGCAATGCCTGGTATAGCTCATGCTTAGTTAAAGCTGCTTGGTGAACAAACATATGTTTCTTTGCATTAAGCCCCAAATATGTGAGGTAGATGTAATAAAGGTGTTTGCATGGCACATATCCTTCTCGAGAGTGTGCCCTTCTTACAAAGTCCTCTCAATTACATGATGGAGAAATAGACACCATGGTGTTGTACCTCCAACCCTATTAACGTGACCCAATGGTTGAGAGAGTGAACTCCACATGCTCCTTTTCCACAACTACGCTGACATGATGCACATCACACGCCAAGCCTATGGATGAGTTGATCCTTGTCTACATGTCTTTAGTAACTTTGGTAGTCCATTCCACATGTTGTCCATCATGCAAGTGAGGTCTCTCATCAACACCACCTGCACTTCCATCTCTATTTCTCCCAACATCTGGGAGTACTTCTTGATTACTAGTATTCAACTCAAACCCTCCTGCCTTAAGTGCAGAGATTTCTTCATCCCTCAAGAATGTCCCCTTATCAATAGGCCACTCTTGTGGCACCTTTCGAGGAGTACCCTTAACAATGTTGGAAGGAGTCCATGCATGATCAACATTATCATCATAAAACCAGATCATTTATTGACATATGCCTGCAGGTGTATTAATTCTCCCAAAGAAGCAAGGTGCAGGCACACCTTGTTTCCCGACCTTCCCTTAATGTCAATGAGGTTGTATTTGACCCCTTTGTCCTCTAGGTATCCTTAACACTTCATTAGTTCTTCAGATAGCCCATGTTGTTTTCTGGATATTTGCTTCTCCATGGTGTGATTCACTCTTCATAGCTCCGCTTTGTTTCTTTGTTGATCTTGGCACATTCACATATTGGTATTCTGGGCGATGAGAGTCGTTGTCATGTATGCTTCCTTGAAAGGAGTGGGGCCTCTTCCTTCTTGTAGTTTTCATATCTCCCATGCAAGAATCCACAACGTTCATATCATTAGCCACCTCATTTGTAAGGTCAATGAACTTAGTCAACACATAGCTATAGTTGAATATCTTCTTGCCAACCTATTAAGGCTGGGACCACCTCCCAAGTGCAAGCCCTTCATATATTGCATATACCATGAATTTTGAAGCAACGCACTTGGTAAATGAGTGGTATACGCATTCAAAAGTGTCACGTACTTAATATTGTCATTTGATGCCAACTAGCTTCCATGCACTGATTCAACAAGGTTAGCTCTAGGAATTAAATATCCATCCTTGCTTTCCATACCCTAAAATAACGCAATAAAGATGTCAGCGCATGTTGAAAAAGCAAGGGAGGGCAAGCTAACATCACAAGTAGAATATTGATAGAGATTATCTTCAGCATGTATTCACTCCAGTGTGCAACACTTGCATGCCACCAAGTAATCCATGTCTTCAACATGGAGATCTCTTTCTTGTTTACATGTCCCTTTTTTGAACCATGCACGAAGGTTCTTGAGTTCTATTTCTAATGCCTCTTGGGATGGTGCATCTTTCCATTTCCTGCACCTAAATTTGAATTCTTCTTGGTGATAGGGAGGTATGCACAAGTGATTTGTTCCCAATGGAACAAGCAAGATCTCTCCTTGTCTTTCAAAACTTTGTTTGGGTCTCACATTAAACACAATTCTAATGGCTTTCCAATTGGTTTGAGCTTCATCAGACCATGAAGCCTCTAAACTTTGCTTTTGGGTAGCCCTCTTTCACCATGACCTTGTTAAGTAACTCCCAAGACCATGTTTAACCCTACGTGTTTCTCTACCTTAAAGTCTCCAATTGCAATGATCTGCAACTCTTGGACATAGGGGTTATACACATGGCATGCCATGGTTGACCAATTCTACATTATTTTCACAAAGTCAAAACACACCTTGGAGCCACCAAGCTCACCTTTTGGTCTCATCTTGTTCACTAGGTCAACTCCACTCCCTGGACCCTTGGTGGACATCTTGAAGACATGACATCGATCAAAAGAAGAGAAGGTCAATTGTCCCGAGAAAACCATGCTCTGAAAGAAGTCATAAGTACACTTTCTCTTAAGTTGTAAGATAGCATCAAATCCTTGTGTGCAGAAGAACCTGTTTCTATTTCCGCCTCCCT
This sequence comes from Cibotium barometz, assembly GCF_041138505.1. Taxonomy (NCBI): domain Eukaryota; kingdom Viridiplantae; phylum Streptophyta; class Polypodiopsida; order Cyatheales; family Cibotiaceae; genus Cibotium; species Cibotium barometz. The sequence continues at coordinate 32,882,771 of NC_141066.1, forward strand.
CTTTCAACGGAAATATTGATCAATTTACACTCTTTTAGAGACATTGAAGAGAAATGTATTTAGAAATTTTACAAAATAAGCATAGTTTAAATGTACATATTGCTAATTTAAAGGTGATTTTTTTTTTCACTTTTTGTGTCAAATAACAAAATGAAAAAACAAGGTTAATACAAGATCTAATATTCTTTAAAACTACCAATAATTCATGCATGTCTCTGTAATGTATAATATATTCTTTACTTAGAATTTAAAAAATATACTTTTTCTTCTCCAAAAAATTAAGTAACTTCATCCCAATCATTGCACCTCATCTAATCATTGAATTGAAGCATATATTTGATGTTAAGATAAGTAGGTATATGGAGTCCATGGCCATATAAGAGACATTGAAAGAAATGATTTCTCTAGATTCAGATAGAAAACTAATGATCCAAATAGTCAAATTTTAGATGGTAGTGAGTACTACAATTTATCTATTTACTTTATTTTGATCTAAGAGTTCGATTTAGAGTTATCGTCTTTCAAAAAACATGATTTTTAGTTTATAACAGTTAAATTTTGAGGCATGAAAATGATAACATCTGTTGTTTTGAAAAATTGATGAAAATTTGGATTCTAGAATCCACTTTGTTGATAGATTCTAGAATCTAAAATTTTGGACACACTGACGTTTCTATTGCGAGAGTGAAATTTTCATCCAAAAAAGAGAAATATGAACAAAAATTTTACTTTTATTGAACGAAAAAAATTTCGTCAATCAAAAAATTTACGTCAAAAGTCCGTCGATGGAAAAAATCCCGTCAAAAAAATTTCGTCGATGGGAAAAATTTTGTTAGAAATTTTTGTCGATGGAAAAAATTTTCGTCGATAAAAAAATCCCAACAAAAAATTTCGTCCGACGAAAAAAATTTCTTCAAAAAATTTCCATCGACGGAAAAAAATTCCGTCGATAAAAATTTGGATACTAGAATCCACTTGGATTCTAGAATCCGTCGACGGATTGAAATTTTTGTGACGGATTTTTTTTTGTTAATGGAATTTTTTGATGGTAAATTTTTCCATCGATGGAGTTTTTTGACGGAATTTTTTTTTGTCAATGAAATTTTTTGATGGACTAAATTTTTCATCTTATAAAAGTGAAATTTTGTTCATTATGGACCAAAATTTCTTTTTTTTTAAAAACGAAAAATTTTGATGTCATGATAGAAACATTAGTCGCAATGGAAATTTGGATTCCAGAATCCACTTTGTCAACAAAGTGATATTCAAATTTCCATTAGCTTTTTAAAACGACAACTGTTATCATTTTCATGGCTCAAAATCTAACTGTTATAAACTGAAAACTCTATTTTTACAAAGACTATAACTTTAAATCGAACTATTAAATCAAAATAAAGTAAACTGATAAATTATAGTACTCACTACCATATAAAATTTGAGTGTTTGGATCGTTGGATTTCTATCTAAATCTAGAGACATTTTTTCTTTCAATAAACCTCTTCTATGGTTATGGACTCCATAAACCTACATGTCTTAATATTGGCAAGGATAATTTATTTTGCTAGTGCCTTTTGTAATGCCTTGCGTCTACCACCATCTCTTTGCATAATTGTATTCAAATTAGCCTTCACCTATTTAATAGCACCTCTAGAGCTCTCTTCCCTAACAGGATGTATATAATATCCATTATGGATTATACATCGATTGAACTTGATCTCATCCTTCCATGGGTAACAAATATATTAATCTGCATTGACATTCAGAGACACTGAGAGGTGCCAAATCATAATGTAGACACTTTAATGACCCAAAGCCACTAACACATTTACTAGATGGACAATTTCTTGCTGGTCTACCTTGCCAATGCATTTCATTAACAGTTTGAGTCCGTTCAACAAAGGGGAAAAAATTGTTGGAGCATTGTAAATGGCCTCCACATCTTCTTATTCTTAGAACACCTTTAAATCCACATATATTACTTGTTACCTTATCTGTCCATACATGACTATCATACTTACTTTCAATCCCTTCACCCCTAACCCCATGCAATTTCGGTGGAAGCTCAATCAGTAGATTCCCATCATATCTAGAGGGAAGCTCATTCATTTGTTGGATTTTAGTGAACAAATCAAATGCTTTTTGTAGTGAACTCTTACATGGCACTGTCTTAAGAAAGGAACCACACTTATGGAAGCATGAGTAGATTCCAGATCTATTATTGTTTGGGTGTTGTTGGCAGGTATCAATCTCACTCCCTTGACAATAAAGGTGTCTCCAAATTGAATATCTAAGTGAAACATACTGTTCTCTACATGGTCTACACTAGGCACTTCAAAAGACACATTATTGCAAGTCACCCTACAGGTAATTGGTAGAGTGTTAAAGAACTTTTTGAAATACCAAACGTAGAACATAATTGCTCCTTTTAGTAATAGTTGTAACTCCATTCGTTGTAACAAGATTCAAATTCTTGCTTCGAATTTCATTAGTCAAGGTTGCCAATTCCATTACTCCTTTTTGTATGTGGAGAGACAAGGGTGAAGTGGGTGATGGTTAATATGAAAATGGGTGGAGTGAATGATGGAATAATTTTGAGTAGGAGTTAAATAACTATTTATATAGTTAATATGTAAATTGGTATGGTGCGAATACTAGAGAAGATGTCCCTCCCTCATTTCTCTCGTATTGAAAGAGGATGGGGTAGAGATTTTTGGAGTCGTGGTGGGCCGAGATATTTCTTCATCCGAGCAGATCGAATTGGGAACCTTACCACCGACCTAAAGCGAATTCATTGGATTGAAAAGTTGAAGATGATCCGTTTATTTTGGTTCGTCGGTACCCCCAGGGCGGACACCTCTGTGACTATAGATGGGATTCGCATACCTCAGGATCGCTGGGTGTATGACCAAGTGATGTAGGTCTTACCTCTGTTGACATAGTAGCTGTGTTGGGACCTACCCCAATCCAGAGTCTACCACCCTTACCAATCAGTTTTTAGAGTCTTAGAAACTACAACGGAACCCCCATATTTCACCTATATGGACCGCTCCACCCTTATGTCATAGTCAAGCTTAGGAATTTTCCTTGATGGCAAATAAGACTAATTATATTAGTCTCAAATCTTTGTAATAAAACTCATCCTTGTAAATATTTGGAAATAAAATGATTTCAATGTTTTACTCTCCAAAATAAGCGTTGTGCAAGTATGAATCTTGTAATCTTAAAATTGTTTTACAATGATGGCCAGGACGATCACCCTCCACTTCCCAATGTGCTTTACACTGATATCCAGGAGAAGAAGCTCCTACTCAAGCAAATGCAACCTTCCTCCTTTAAAGGAGAAGGTTCAAAGATTGAGAAGGATGCTGAAGTCTGGATTGAAGCGATGGACGATTATTTCTCTGCCGCCGGTATTGGAGTAGAAAATTAGTCTATGCTTGCACGGTTTCGCCTCATCGGAGATGCTAAACTCTGGTGGAAATAGTGGTGCCGTGACAAGGGAGTCACCGAGCATTCTCAAACGTGGGAAGACATTAAGCAGGCCGTGAAGGAAAGATATCATCCCCCATCCCATGAATCCATAAAGATGAATGAGTTTTTTAGTCTTAGACAGTGCAGCTTAACTCTTGAGGACTACTATTCCAAATTTATCACTCTTCAGAAATATGCGCCAGCTATGACTACTTCCCAGCAAGTGGCTTGTTTCTGCCAAGGGTTAAATGAACCCTTAGATTCCCGCCTTGAAGCAATGAAGCCAAGCACATTACAGGATTCTCTCATACGAGCAAAGCCCCTTGTGAAAGAAATGAGGAGGACTGACAAACCTAAGCCTCAAAAGAGATCTTACCCTGAGGCAAATCTTAAAGATCAACCTTACAAGAAACCCCAACAGAATTTTCCCTACTAGAACAGAGGGCTACAAAGCAACTCTTTTGTCCCCCTCTTGTATGCTGCTTCTTCTAGAGAAGGCCCTCTGTGTTTTGAGTGCAATGAGCCGGGACACTTTAGGGCCAACTATCCCAAGATGGCAACATCATTTCCCCAAGGTGGTAGAGGAAATCAAGGCCGTGGAACCCCTATCCACCAAGGTGTAAGAGGCAGTGGGTGTGGTAGAGGCCGCGGAGGAGCAGTTGCTAGGACCGCCTGTATTATAAGTGAAGAACCGACCTTGGAAATGGCCGAAGAAGAGTGTGCCACCGTCCATGCGGCAGTAGAACGCCAAGGTCCGAATAAACAATTTGGTGTAATCCAAACCCCAGCCACTCATCACGGTAAGCCATTTCAGCTTTTGATTGATTGTGGCAGTACCCATTCATTTCTTTCTCCTAGGTGTGCAAAAATTAAACTTGGGTCAAAAAACAGCTAGAAGAATGACTGTAGAGTTAGCCAGTGGGAAAGAAGTAGTATCTCCCCACTCTATAGGAACCTTGATTTTGAGTTGGGTCATGAGCGAACTCATGGCCACTTTAGAGTCTTGCCATTAGGAATTTATGATGGAATCCTTGGGATGGAAATGAGCTAGCATTTATTGTAACCACGGGAGTATCACTTTTGAAAATGAGCATGGCCAAGTAATATCTGTTCAGGGGATAACAGGAAACCTAAATCTAGGGTAGTCAAGGCAAAACATCTTCTCAAGGGAACACCTAAGGGTAAGCAAGTTTTCTTAGTCAAGCTCAACAAAGCCATTGAACCTAGTAAGGACACAGAACCCTCTTGGCTCCAAGAATTCTCTGACATCTTTCCTGGACGAGCTTACAGGGCTACCGCCTCCTCGAGAAGTTGATCATGAAATCGAGGTGATCCCTGGAGCTCAACCCATCTCAAAAATGCCCTATAAAATGTCCCTTCATGAAGCCATTGAACTTAAAGAGCAACTTTCCCAACTCATTGAGCAAGGATTCGTATGCCCCAGTAGCTCTCCTTGGGGGCACTTGTTCTTTTCCAAAAAAAGAAGGATGGAACTCTCCACCTTTGCATAGATTATCGAGGGCTAAATCAAGTCTCACTGTCAAGAATCCCTCGCATCGACGAACTTCTTGACAGGCTTCATGGAGCCAAAGTCTTCTCAAAAATAGATTTGAGGTCTGGTTACTATCAGATCAAAGTCAAGGAAGCAGATATACGCAAGACAGCCTTCAATACCCATTATGGCCACTATGAGTTTATTGTAATGTCATTCGGGTTAACCAATGCTCCTGCAACCTTCAACCGCCTAATGCAAGATATATTCCGTCCTTACTTGGATGAATTTGTGCTTGTTTTTTTTGATGACATCTTAATCTACTCCAAATCAATGGAAGAGCATGAGGAGCATGTGCGTAGAGTTCTACAAATGTTGCGCAGACACAAACTCTATGCCAAGAAGAGCAAATGTACCTTCTTTACTCATCAAATTGAGTATCTTGGGTTCATTGTCTCCAAAGAGGTCAAAGATATTCTGGAGTGGCCACCCCCTAAATCAGTTCGTGAAGTTTGTGGGTTTTTGGGAATCACAGGATGGTATAGGATTTTTATCAAAGATTATGCCTTGGTAGCTACACTTTTGACGGATCTTCTTAAGAAGGATTACAAAATAGTGTGGCCTGCCAATCCATCAAAACAGCTTTGATCAGCTCAAGGTCATTATTACTTCTACCCCAGTCCTGAAACTTCCTGATTTCACCACAAGGAATTTGAAGTGGTTACTGATACCAGTAGTCTAGCACTTGGTGGTCTCTTAGGCCAAGAAGGACCACTAGTTGCTTATACTTCCTGCAAGATGAAGCAATATGAAGCAAATTATGCCACCCATGATTTGGAGCTCTTAGCAGTTATTCATTGCCTCAAATTATGGAGACATTATCTCTTGGGGGGCAAATTCCAGCTTGTAACTGACCACAAAAGTTTGAAGTGGATCTTCACTCAGCCTAACCTCAACATGCGGCAAAGGAGATGGATTGAAATTCTACAAGAATATGACTTCGACATCGAATTCCGCCCTGGGAAGGATAATGTGGTAGCAGATGCACTTAGCCACAAATCTTTCTTAAGTGCAATTTCAATGCCAAATAATCCCATACTGGTCAAGGTGAAAGAAGTCTCATCTCATGATCCAGATTATCAGAGGATGATGAAGTTAGTCAAAGAAGGGAAAAATTCAAAGAAAGAGAAGCATGATTTGGTCATCCAAACAGGTGTCAAGGTGTTGCTGCAAGACATTATAAACACCTGGATGAACTAATTGAACCATTATGAGTATGAATACAAGGTGGCTAAAATGGTGTTCTACATTAGTCCATAGTTGGGGCTATAGGAAATTTGTGAACTCAGAGAAACCAGGAGTGACTGACACTTTGGTGCTGAAGGTTGAGGGCTGGTGGAAAGGGAAATGGTGGTGTGGCAAGTGGAACAAAGAGGGTGGCAAGTGAGGATGGAGAGGTCAAAGGATGAAGAGGGTATGGAAGGTAAATCAGACTATGGGAAAGGGTGGGTACAGAAGAAGAGACTATTAGAAGAGGGGGTGGCAAAGGAGATCTGTATCTAATGTAATGTTCAGGAGTGGAAGGATATAGGGAAAAGAATCTAATCAAGGGATACTCCACTCATGAAGGAAGCCTCTACTTCAATCATAGGCTATGTATCCCTAAAGGATCCTGCTTTAAAGAAACTAATCCTCCATGAAGCTCATTATAGTCCTACTGCTCTGCAGGACACCTAGGCTATGCAAAAACATTAAATGCCATAAGAAGGAGCTTTCATTGGGCAGGCTTGAAAAATGATGTCCTTTGGTACTTGAAGCAATGTCTCTCATGCCAAAGGATCAAAGCTGAAAGGGTCAAGATGCCTTGGAAACTTCAACCCTTGGATATTCCCCAAATGAAGTGGGAGTGTATTAGTATGCATTTTGTCTCAAGTCTACCCATTGTTCAAGGAGGATATGACTCTATTCTGGTAGTAGTAGACTTACTTACCAAAGTAGCTCACCTTATACCAGCAGAGAAGACCTTCAAAGCTTTTGATTCATCAAGGAAGTCCTCAAACTTCATGGTCTCCCAAAAAGGATAGTAAGTGACCGGGATTCTGACTTCACTTCAAAGTTTTGGCAGTCCTTATTTCAAGCCCTGGGAACTCAACTTTGCTTTAGCACAGCGTATCATCCAGAGACCGATGGCCAGACTGAGAGAGTCAATCAAGTAATTGAAGACATTCTCAGAGCATATTGTGGACGGGAACCAAGAAGGTGGATTCAATACCTTCCTCTGGTAGAATTTGCCTACAATGCATCTTATCATCAGAGCATAGGAATGTCACCATTCAAAGCACTTCTTGTCTCCTCTAAATTTCTCTGATCCGACCATAAGAGTTGAGGCATCTAGGAAAATGCTCGAAGAGATGGAGGAACAAACAAAGGCAATCTAAAAGGATATTAAAGCTGCCCAAGATCGACAAAAGCATTATGCTGACACCAAGATGTCTGAAAGGATCTTCAAGGAAGGGGACAAAGTTCTTGTACGAGTGCGACCCAAACAAAGTTCTCTATCACTTGGGAAATATAAGAAGCTCAGCCCTAGGTATTGTGCCCCTATATAGTTTTCAAGTGTCTAGGTAAAAGTGCCTATAAACTCCAACTTCCAGCCCATATCAAAGTCCACAATGTATTTCATGTAAGTTTGTTAAAACCGTATGTACCCAGTCTCGATCATATTCTTGATGATGAACAAGTTATAATCCCTACTCAAGGAGTCCTTGAATTATAGCCCAGTAGCATCATAGATTCTAGGGAAAGGCAACTTCGAAATAGAACTCTTGTAGAACATCTAGTACAGTGGAAAGATTACCTTGAAGAGGATGTAACTTGGGAAGATGAAGCTACACTCTTAAAGGATTATCCCCAATTCATGTGATGAGGTGAGGACATCTCGATTTCTTTAAGGGGGGAAGGATGTAACATACCCATCTTCACTAATAAAGAAATATCCATGTAATAGATAAATTTATGAGTTTTTATGGTATAAAAATCAATGATTTTATTAAATGAGTCATTTCTACTTAGAATCTTCAAATTTTGAGCCCAAATTTGGAATTTGCGCGTGATTTTACCCTAATATAAGATTTTACAGCATCCAGAACGGACACCAGATCAAGCTTATACGCAAATTTTAGTCATTTTTAGTTAAAAAGCGACCACCTTAAACCTTAATAAATGCACGATCGGGCGTCCGATTGACGAACGGTCTGCACCCCAACGACTAGGAGAACATCCCCAACGACTAGGAGAACATCCCGGACAAAAAAAATTTTCACCCTTGGGGCGGTTCGACACGCAAATCGAGTCCAGTTTCCCAAATTTGGGGATCCCGTCCCAAAATTTGGACCATACACACTTACCAGGGTGCCCATACGATGGCCGCACAAGAACCAAAGGACGACCGCCCACTGTGTGGTCCACATGTGTACCGCTACTACGTGGACACCCATGCAAGGTACATGCATACCACTCCTTTCCCTGTTAACCGCCGACACTGTACCTTTCCCCCTGAGCCATGCAAGCCACTGATCTACAGCCTTTGCTAGTACACCGTCCTTTCGTCCTTGCTTTGTGCCCACAGTTATATAAACCCTCGGGGTGCTCCATGGGCAACACACGTTTCTATGTAGCTTAAGCTCTGCTGTGTCACTGTCCATACCGCCGTCTGTACTTGCTGTAGTACAGCCGCCCCTTACAGCTACCCCTCTCTACACCCCCTCATTTGCCACTTTTCAGATAAGGCAATTTTTCTCTATACCCCTCTTGCTATAGGAGGCAGTGTCCTTAACTCTTCTCCCCTCCCCCCGCATGTGAAGAGACTTACAGTAGTCCTTTTCCCCTTCAGCAAAACGTTTTTGTGATAAGGACATCTCACAATCCCCCCCATTTGCGTGGACTCTAGCAAGAGGTTTTAGCCTTAAGAGAGGGTTCATGCGCTGTGGTCTTTTGTTCATTCGGTGAGCAAACGATCTCAGAATTGAGATCTATTGAATGGAGCGTTTCGACCGCGAACGAGCCCTGCAAGACGATGTCCAAGATGCCCCTTCCCGAAAACGTCAAAATATTACCTCAGGAGGAGTGCGTAACAAATGAGATTAGAGAAGACGCTCCCGCCGATGCGGCTCCAACCCTCCCTTTACAAGCTCCTCAAGGAAATGGTGGCCAGGTTAGCTTGGTTATCTTTTAAAGAAGAGTTTTTTTTAAATATTAGTGTTAATAAATGTGTATCTTTTCCTTTTAAAATAATGACATAAAATTGTATGAAGTTACGAATTGAGTGATGCCGTATTCAATGAATTGCATTGAAATTGTTATCTTTAAAGAGTGCAAGTTTTTCCTGGTTTCGGCGCTAACTTCGTTTCGTGCTGCTTGTGTAGTCGGGCAGTGTCGTTAGCAAACCCGAGAATGGCCCAAGGTATCCCTCATACCATTGGGAGAATAAGGTTCTCCGATTGAGGCGAGAGATTATGATGCTGTCTAGTTCCGAGGGCCCAGGCTAGTGCGGTGAATAAGCCCACCCTAGTGTGCAGACATCACTCTGAGGGGCGGGAGGATCGAGCGATGGAGCCTGAGAGGGCGACAGGTCGGCTTGAGTCCTCGTGCCATAGTGACCGACGATGAGGTGTATGGTCCTGTAGGGTTTTGCCCAGCATGTAGAGGCTGAAAGGCCAAATTCTAGATCATTGGCAGTATAAAGGAAAAGAATAAGAGAGCCAGTTTGGCTTGTATGGAATTGATTTATGTATAAACTTTTTTTATAAATCTTGTCTTTGGCATTATTGTATTGTGGAAAAAAACTGTTTAACAAACCTTGTGAAAAGGGCCTTAATTAAGGAACATGTTTATTTATGTCAAACAGTGTGGTAGGATTAATTAGAAAACAAATTGATGCGTGAGTAGGATGGAAAGTGGGAGGATGGAATGCCCCGACGGCACCATCCTACGGACGGGTGGACCCGATTAGTCAGGTAGCTTCCCAACAGATTAAGTGAAAGCCCTATGCTAGATAAATAGGTTCTTGGGAGCAACTCTATTTTAGAAGACTAGGCGAGCGGCTGTGCCTTGCATGGATGAGGAAAAAAGCGTTGCCTCTAGAAATCAAGTTTAGTAGTTGCCCAATTTATGATGATCAATTACCCTATGGGTGATTTGATTTTTAGAAGATCACGCTGAATGTAGTTGGGGCATTTGTCAATCCAAACGGCATGACAGTAAATTCATAGTGCCCATAGCGAGTATTGATGGTTGTCTTCGGGATATCTTGATCATTAATCCTGATTTGGTAATACCCTGATTTGAGATCTATCTTTGTGAAGATCTGGGCTCCATTTAGCTTGTCCAAAAGCTCATCAATTCTGGGGATAGGATACTTATTCTTAACTATCAGCTGATTGAGACCTCTGTAATCCACACAGAGTCTTAACGTTCCATCCTTCTTTTTCTGAAAGAGAACTGGCGCTCCCCAAGGTGAAACACTAGGTCTTACAAACCCTTGTTCTAACAGCTACCTGAGATGTTCCTTGAGTTCAATGGCTTCAAGGATTGGCATTTTGTGCTGGGAATAAATCATCATCCTCACTTAGCCATTTTAGTTCTTTAGCCTTTAACTATGTGTCTACCGGATTCATTTTGACAACATAAATGAGCTGCTTCTTTTTAAGTCCTTTTAGTAACTTAGAAGCTTTTACTAATTGCAGATCTAGGGATTCGGCAACTCCAGTTCCTTGAACTTTGTTCCCATGAAGGTCACGGAAGGAAATGGTTCCATTGTGACAGTGAATGTCAACTTGATTTTTGTGGAGCCAATCCATTCCAAGGATTTTGTCGAAAACTCCCAAAGGTAAGACTTTAAACTCACAGTCAATTACATTCCCATCTAGATTAAACTCCCAAAGGTAAGACTTTAAACTCACAATCAGTTACATTCCCATCTAGATTAAACTGAATACGATTTGTCTCATGGTGAGTGAAAAGAATCTTCCCACTGGCCAATTCAACTTGCATAGGTTTCCCTGATTTCTGTTCTAAGACTAGCTTATGCAAGCATCCTGGGGAAATAAATAAATGAGTACTACCTGAATCAATTAAAAGCTTAAATGGCTTACCCTTATACTCAACTAGAGCATGGATGACTGAGAATTGATGATTTGGCCCTTGGTTTTCAATTGCGGCATAAATCTGACCTCTTTCCTCTTCCACTACTTCTACTATCGTAACTGCTCCGGCTGTTGTAGATTGGGGCAGAACTCTTTCTCTTTGGTTACCCCAGTTCTAGGAGGGAGTTCTAAGACTACTCTAAACAGAGGCAGATGGTTGAGAGCTAGAGTCCTCCTAGGATTGCCCTGATTTTGGCAAGACGGTTGACTGATACGAAGGGGTTGGTCTCTGCACTCTGGGTCCTTGACTGCCCTGTCCCCTTGACATGGCAGGAGTCGGGCAGTCTTTAAGCTGGTGACCAAAACCCTGACATCCAAAACACCTGTTCTCACTTCCCTCTGAATCCTTGAAAGAGGTGCGGCTCCTGAGAAAGTGTTTTGAGGGAAGGGTCTTCCTTCATTTTTGAATTTCCCAGCATCTTGATTCTGATTAGGGCCTTGCTGCCTCTTTGGGGGTGGAAAGTTTGAAGCTCTTCCCAGGGTTTGGAACCTTTTAAAGTTTGAGGGTGCAGGCATCAGCGAAACCTTAACAACAAATGCTTAGGCAAAGTCCTTTGCCATTCTGATAGCTTCAGCCATTGAGACTGGTTTGGCATTTTTCATAAAGTGTCCAATGGCTCGTTCATCCCTCGAATGAATCTGGCCATCAGCTGCTCTTCATCCAAAAGTGGAGAATATTTGAGTAGAAGGACAAATGCCTGATGGTATTCTTCAATCGTCCGGCTATCCTGCTTCAATTCCAAGAACTCATTCATTTTGGTTTCCAGGAAGCTCGGAGGACAGAACCTCTTCCTGAGGTAAGCTTTAAGATCTGACCAGGTCAGGGTATTTCGGTCGAGATGGTTTGTCTCGCAATGGTTCCTCCATGTGACCCTGGCCATTTCCACAATTTTCAATCTGGCGAGAGCCATCTTGCTCTTATCCTTATAACCGGTTACATCAAAATACTCTTCCATTGCCTCGATCCATTTTTCCACTACTTCTCCTAACTGTTCCCCTTCACCCTTGAAGGGACTAGGTTGGGATCGGTGCAGGGCATTATGAATGTCCGGATCTAACTCTTCATCATTGGAAAGAGGATCCGGCTGCCTACCCACGGCCTGTGTGCCTCATGATTCTGACAAAACGACATTTTTGTCAACTTAACTCTGTCATCAGATTTATGACTATTTAATTTTTGAGATTTATTTCTTAAATAAATAAATATTCCATCATAATTCTTGAAAACAAGATTCACGCTAATAATTTTATTAACCAATCACAAAAACAATTTGGAATCTTTTGCAAAACATCATTTATTATCAAAAGTTTTTGATATATACATAGAGCGTCTCGGCTCCAAAAGTCATCGCCTCAATCACGTACGCATAAAAAGGCGATACTGCGATGGAGACATGCTGCTATGATATACACGATTCATCACTGATAATGGTGCTGTAATTCTTCTCCTAGGAATAAAGCGGCTAAGAAGTCTAAAAATACTGCAAGAAATTCTAAAATTCCGGGGTGAATGATTAGAGTTGTACATAATGAACAACTCCTAGCCTTATCAAGATCATGGCTAACGAGATATTCTGTCTGAGTTTCTGTTGTTGATTGGTATTGACGTGAATACTTCGCCTTCCAGAGAACCACATATGCTGATGTCGCTCTACTGGATCAGGAAAGTATAGATCCTCAAAGTGACGAGCGAGTCTCACTGCTTTCTCGGGTTGTAGCGGAGTTGATGAGATTTTCGAAGGCAAAGGCGATCATATCCTGACTCTAGGGAGAGTTCAGGAATGCTAGACAGATTTAGGGCATCCATCTAAAAATCCAGTTCAATTTATGAGTTTTCAGTTTGTGAAGTTCATTTTAAACATAATCTTAACAAGTGAAAACATTATTTCCCAGATTTACTTTAAAATTTTAGGCAATTTTTGTTGCTGTTAGTTTACAACAACGCTCTGATACCAGCTGTGAGACCCCTCTGTCCCCTCCATGCACTGGATTCCCGGTTGCTAGCAGTGGAAGTAGCTTCCTCTTGCACGGGGCAGGGTTTCCCACTCGGGGCCTCGTCCTCGAATGTCCGGACATGGAGACTAATCTGGTGGTCATTCTGAAACCGAAACCGGAAAAATTTTCCTTGCCTGAAAAACGGGGACGATTCCACCTTTTTGATTTTGTTAATGGGGTCAAGAGACTAAACTATCCTTCACCTGATTAAACCAGATAGAAGGAAAACTATCACTGACTTAGTTTGAAGAAAAACGTTTTTTTCCTAACCGAAATCAGGCATAACCGTTGATCTAATCATTTGAGAAAATCAATGCTTTTTTCCTAACTGAAGTCAGACACAACCATTGATCTAATCATTTGAGAAATTCTTCAGGTTTTTATTTAACTACTCGAATTCTAAGCGTATTCCTATTAATTCAATTTAATTATTAAAACTCCACAGACCCATGGGTTAGCCACCACCCCCAACCACTGGAATCGATAGAACCAGACAATTACTCACCCACCCATAATTGAATGCCTTTCTTAACTTTTGCTTTCAAATACAGATACGCTCACACTCCTCTTTAAAACTTTTAACATATAAAATAATCCATTGATTTACAGTTATTGGTTACAGATGTCATAACTCAAAAATTTCATCCAGTCCCTTGTTTCTAAAAAAAAGAGTATCACTCTGGACTCTCCGCGTTGAGACCAACTGATTAGCACAACGAGACCCAGTACCATATTACAATAATCATTTCGCCCGTCATACATATCTTCCACGACATACGCATGGGTGTCCTAGGCACCGCGAGCCTATGCATCTCTTGGTCAGAACCCTCTAGGATCCTTCTTAAGTGTCCTAGCACTTCACTCAGGGACTGCTTCGTCGGCCCTCGCCCATCGTAGTACTGGAAGCGCACCATTTTTCAACCTTACCGAGGCTGGTCAAGACCTGGGCAGGCTTTGCCCCGCCATGTGAGCCGTCCTTTGAACACTCCCCCCACCAGCTGTCCGCCAACTGTTGCAACCGAACTTCTTTTAGAAAAACATATACCAAATGCTTCCTCCAGCATTCTAGCGTAAGACAACGCTTTAAGAAAACAGGGTTTCCATGTAAATTTTCAGTTTGATTTTCTTTGAATACAAGGAGTATTTCTTGAATCAGTATCCCCAAAACTTCTTGATCGAAATTCTGAATTTCATACCAGAATTCCTCGAATTCTGTAACCTTGATCCACAGATCAATTTGAAGGGTCTCAAACTTAGTTTCAAATTTGGCAGGAGTTTTGAGTGTATTTTTCTAAACTGGTCACACCTTCTTTCCTCGAAACTGACGAAAGAGTTTGGTCTTGGTCATAGTTTGATTCAAGGTTCGAGTCGGATAAGATTTTTCCTGAACTATCTTTCTCGACGAAAAGGTTTGATAATTCAGTTACTATTTTACTGAATTTCTTTCTTTGAATATTCACTTAACTGATTTCTAAATTACTTAACAAATTCCAATGAGGAATAAATTAATCATTTATCTGAATATTTTGATCTCGATAGATCTCTTGAATTTTCTTTTTACAATCCATGTGAATATAAAACGATAGAAATTTCTCTCTTACAGTATTTAATTATTCATTCATCAAATACTCATAGAATTTAAACATAGAATTTAAGAGAATTCTAATTTTGATATAAAAATTCTTCATGCATCTATTTATGCATAAAAATCAACTTCAATGGGAATAACACTTTTATATAAAAAAAATCCTTTTATGCATCTATTTATGCATAAAATCAAATTTAATAGGAATAACACTTTTAAAATAAAAAGAATTTATTTCTGCATCTATTTATGCATAAAAATCAATTTTTATAAGAATAACGCTTTTATAATTAAAAAAAATTCCTTTATGCATCTTTCTATGCATAGAAATCAAATTTAATAAGAATAACACTTTTGTAATAAAAAAAATTCCATTATGCATCTTTCTATGCATAGAAATTAATTTTAATAAGAATAACACTTTTATAATAATAAAAAAAGTCCTTTATGCATCTTTCTATGCATAGAAATCAATTTTAATAAGAATAACACTTTTATAATAAAAAAATTCCATTATGCATCTTTCTTTACATAAAAATTAATTTTAATAAGAATAACACTTTTGTAATAAAATTTTTTTTCTTTATGCATCTTTCTATTTATAGAAATCAATTTTAATAAGAATAACACTTTTATAATAAAAAAATTCTATTATGCATAGAAATTAATTTTAATAATTAATATGAGTGATATCCATGCAACATACTCTCCCATTGTGCAATTGAGTCTTGTTCGTGCTAACCCTCTTTCCAATTACCTTCTCTAATGCATGCTAGTAAGTGAGTATGAGTGATTTGACGTAAGAGGAGGGATGAGGACCCGTAGTCCAATATCCAAGGGTGAGACAATGCTCCCAGGAGATGCTGACAAAAACTGCTACCCCCACGGAGGTGTGGAGCATCACACACCCACTTTATTCCTAGGTTTGTTGGTGACCTTCCAACTTTTTGATGATACGTGGATCCTATTAGGAACATGAGATAGAGCTACTAGTAGAGTGGGAATGTGGCAATAAGTAGTGTTAGCCAAGTGAAGTTAAGTAGGAAAATTAGTAAAACTAGGCTATATGTATTCACACATGCAGGCATGCATGCATACATGCACAAAACACACACACACACACACACACACACACACACACACACACACACACACACACACACACACACAACTATTAGACATGCATGATATATAGAAACATGTAAATCTAGTAGAAATATATTTAGAAATAAGAAGGGTTCATATAAAAAAAAAGTTTAGAAAAAGAGAACATGGTCATAAGAGCTACACATGTAATGAAGGGATCATGGCTTTGATACCAATGAATAAAGGGATCTAGGGATAGAGATGAAGGATGCAATCATTAAAGGAGCACCACCACAAATTCGCTCATCATAGGGAGTAGCAACTAGACATGGAAAGACTGCCATGAATCAACCCCCAATAGAAGCTTGAGCTCTAAGAAAAGTATAATCAATGAGATCAAAAGTCATAAAAGGGTCAAAAAGGTACAATAGTCCTTGGCCTAGTGCCTTTTATAGTCCCAAGGCCCACATGCCCTAACACCACATGTGTAGGTGCCCCTAAGCCCCACATGCCTAGGCCCATCCCCCATGTGCACATGCATCCTAAAATCCCCTTTGTTACAAACCATCCTCTCTTATAATAATTTCATCCTCGAAATTGAAGGGTGGTTGTACATAACAAACACATACAAAAGGCTATATAAAAAGCCAAAAATCATATCTAAAGCTAAATGTCAATGTCATCGTAAACGGTGTATAACCCCTTTCGGATCAAATGGAAAGGAGTGTAGTGCAATGCCGATGACGTGTTCATGGCATTAACAAATAGAGATAAAGATTCTTTGCTATTAAAAACTTCATTGCTTTCTTCATTAGAGAATATGCATGTCGATTACAAGATGACTAACATGACAAAGCTAACAATGCATCCTCTAGGGTTGAATGTGAAACTAAGGAGTCACTTAATCACAGCTCGATGCACCAAAGCTAATTGTTCAAACACATAAACTATATCCAAACAAACGCAACCAAGTATGCTTTGAGAGCTAGGAGTAGTGGTCAAACCATAGGTATCCCCACATGTGAAAGCCCTGAGGAATATCTTAACAGATCTAACATAAGAACCTTAGGCCTTTCCTTCTCATGTTCCATCATGGGTATATTGTGGAGTATCTCTAACCTCGTGTATAATGGATGTATCACTAATCGAATGCTAGTCTTAATAATTATCAAATTCATCCCTATGATCCCCAAGAAGATAGGTAGGCATAGGTGTATCAACACTCATAATGCTTGATATTCCATCCCTACCCTCGAGATCATGCCCATATGATCACTATCACATACATCATCTTCATGTGCATATGTGTCCATGCCATCATGTGCACATGTATCACTATCATCATGCCCATATGATCACTATCACATACATCATCTTCATGTGCATATGTGTCCATGCCATCATGTGCACATGTATCACTATCATCATGTCCATGTGTATCATCATGTGCATGTGTGTGTGATACATCAATATCATCATATGCGCATGTGTGTGTAATACATCATCATGTGTATGATTATATACATCGTCGTCATCATCGTGATCCATGTCACTGTACTCTACACCATCAGGAACATAATCATGGTGGCTCAAGAGTGTAGGACACTCGTACAAGTCACCAAAAGAAGACTTGTCCATGCAAACAATGTGGAACCATATGTGTCAAGGTATCCAAGCAACAAATAACACGAGGCATGTGAAAAATGCTCACAACAGGAGGTGTGTGAAAAAGGCTCAACAAAAACAGGAGGTGTGTGAACAAGGCTCACAACAAAAACATGAGGCATGTGAACAAGGCTCGTAACAAAACACAAGTTGCATGAACACCCTCTATAATCTCAAAGTGTGTGAGTACACCTCAATTCTTAAAACATGTGGACAAGGCTCTTAATACACCCAACGCATCATGGGGTTAACCACTATGATATACCCCACATAAAACACTCCAAATGTGTGAATACCAAAATATGAAAAGGCAAGAGGAGGGTGTGAAATGGGTGAGTATGGACAAAGATCTTGAAAAGGGGTAAAAGAAAACCCTAAGGCATTAATGGAAGTCGGCACCCTTCTTTTTCTTATCTCAAGAAAAAAAACCCTAAGGTCTTAATGGAAGTATTCTATTAATGAGACTGATAGGAAACACTAAAATGTAAGACTAGGAAAGTTAATTTACATGTAAAAGGTTTTCATATAAATAAGGTTTAGAGGATTTCAAATTGGAAATACCTAAGGAATGGTTAATAGGCATTAAGTGAAAGTAAAAGGAAAGGCGAATGGTGTTCATTGGAAGCCGAATAGACACAAAAGAGGGAGCCTTTCTTTAGGGTAGTTAAAGTGACATTGGCTAGTGAAAAGGCACAATTAGCCAATGAAGGATCAAGGTTTTTTTTTGCATTAGTGTAATTAATGCGAGTTAATACATTTAATCCTCTCCTTAATTTGTAGGCATTGTGATTGGTTGGCTGTATTTAATGTGTGCAGGCTTTTAGACCACTAGCCAAAATTTCCAAAAGTCCATTTTGAGTGCCTAAACACATTTAATGCGTGCAAGCCCCAAGTCAAAGATTTTAGGAAAACCTCTTTTCGATAAAACTAAAAATTGAAATTATAAATAGTAAATAGAAAACGTAAAAAAATGAAAAAGTGAAAAGGTTAAAAAGTGAAAAGTAAAAAATAAAAAATAAAAAAGCAAAAATAAAAAAGTGAAAAGTGAAAAGGTAAGGTTGGGGAGGAAAAAGAGTATAGTTTTTTTTTGAAAAGTGCTCGCATAAACTTACCTAATATATGTTTTAGGTTATTTGCGATCGTGTTGACGCAACTTGTGTGACACTTGAAATTTTTTTAATTTTACATAGTTAAGGAGCTTCCTTAACTATGGGAGGAGCTAGTGCTGCAGCGCTTGACTGACCCGAAAAAAATACATGATTTCTTGTGCTAGACGAGTTAAGAAACACAAAAGACATGTTTTGAAAGAACTTTAGCCAATCTATTTTTTTTGAAAAAAGTAATTAAAAAGAAAAAAAATTTAAAAATTTACAAACTTGCCCGGGCATCTCTAGGATATTTATACACCCTATAATCACATGCACCTACAATCTGGGTATGTATTAGAGGCCGATATAGACGATAGTGCATCTATCGAGCTAGGTACATACTAGCGTCGTACACTGGGCTCAGGACCTTCGGTCGCAACCTAGTTTAGCATTGTACAAGAACTTGTACTAGGGACCAGTGATACATCGTCAAATTTCATGTCAGTGGAAGGATCACCAGTCCCAAGAAGTGAGAACCCTAACCAGGTCTCACTAGTCAAGCTAGCTCTACTAGCCTTTTTGATCGCATAGCTAGCTACCTCAGAGGTTCGGCCTCAACTGCTACCTCTAAACCAAACCTTATGACTTACAAACCGTATAATGAAGGACTTAAGGTTAACTCCAACCTGGTGTGCTCTCATCGTTTACAAGTAAGGAGAGTCCATGTTAATATCCTTGTCCATACAGCTCATGTTGCACTTGTTGCAACTATGACTATTAAACTACCCCCTCCACAAGTGCTTATGCCCGATGGTAGGACATTAGAAGAAGTGCAGGTGGTAGAGGCACTAATCCAAGCTGATAGAGCAAAGGAAGAAGAGACTTTGCAATTGGCACAACAACGATTAGTAGCCTAAATAGCGCAATACACCTAAAACGAGTCCCAAACCAAGACTATGGAGGTAGTACCCGATACTCTTGACACAAGCAATAACATTGTGTCTACCTCGGGGAAAGAGCTAGGCTTGCAAATCATGGATCAACGTCTCCTAAAAAATAATTGGGAGTATGAGCCTCAACAGAGACTTTTCTAGATTGCGCTAACAGGCCAAGCTTATGGTGTTAGTTGGGAAGGGATTGTCCAATCCATATCTAGGGCCACAACAGAGGAGGAGGAATGATTGCAGGGCATCTCTTTGATTGCATATATAAGATCATTGAACATGAAAGGATCCAAAGACCCATGGCACAAGTTGGGACATCCAAAGCAAGAATACCCACAATGAATGAAATGGTAACACCTCCTGTGAGCCCAACGGATCCTACTTTTGTAGTATCACCTAGCTATACCATGGACCAAACCACATCTTCTAACCCACAAGTCCATGCTGTAGGGAGGACTCAAGGGTAGACTAGCATGAGCTTCACCTTCTTAGATCCTAGAGCTGCCCCGCCCAAGATAATACTAGTACATTGTCTCATCTAGTAGCAAGCATGACACTAACTATGGCACCTACGACTGACGCCGCAGAATTCCCCTTGAGCCACATGCCCGCGGTTACCATGGTAGCCAACACCACTTCACACATGGAGCCTTGTGCACTTGGCATATTTGGGATTACCATTTCTAGAGGGGTCACATCTGATTCTAGTGCACCCATGAAACATCCCTTACCTAGAGTAAGTGTGCTACCAATTCCTGTTGCTCTGCGAGACCGGGCTACACCTAATGCCCATATGACTAAAGAACCTATTGGGGTGCTAGTAGGGCACATACCTTGTAGAGGGGTCACATTTGATTCTAGTGCACCCATGAAACATCCCTTACCTAGAGTGAGTGTGCTACCAATTCCTGTTGCTCTGCGAGACCGGGCTACACCTAATGCCCATATGACTAAAGAACCTATTGGGGTGCTAGTAGGGCACATACCTTGTGTAGCACATCTACCCCCACCGAGGTTTAGACCAATGCATCCTCATGCAGTGCCACATGTTGCACCTCCACCTACTCCTATCATTTCTCCTCTTATGCTAGCACCAGCTCTACCCATAGACCCAGTTACTTTTGCACATGCTTGGGAAGAGTGGTAGCAAAAAGCATAACACTTGTTTTGTGAGAGATGGTGGTCAACAAAGCCATGGAAAGGCTGCCCAGATAGCCAAGCTAACTCATAAATTCATTGGAGATGGTGATCCTAGGAGACATTTGGAAGCATTTGATCAAGTATGTGAGGCCCTATGAGAACGAAATGAGGTTTCCAAGACCAATGCTTTTAGTCTAACATTAAACGGTAAGTTTGGGGATTGGTATAATACTCTCAGGGTCAAGGAACGCTTGAACTTCACCACTCTTAGGAGATTGTTCTTGAAGCAATTTGTGTGTGAGAGGGAGTCTTATGGGGTGTAGCTTCACAGCTACACAAAGCCGAGAGGGAAGGAGACGAATCGATTATAGGGATTTCATCAGCCGTCTCAAGCATTTGAATGCTCGTTGCCCTCCACATGAACGCTATTTGAATAATAAATTGTTGGATAGATTCATCCATGGGCTTAACCATGAAGTGATCTATAATGGCTTAGTCATTATAGAGGGATCACTACATGGGATGAAGTCACATCAAATACCATCCAACTAGATGATAATCTCATGGTCAAAGGAGCTAAAGCATCAAATTCTAAATCTATTACTTCCAGAGTCACGGGACATAGCACTTCTACAGTTAAACCCCTTTCTAAAGGCAGCTCTTTAGGGGAGATGAATTTCACAGATTTCATTAAAGCGCTCTAAGAGGGAATGAAGGCCAATAGAGTCCCAAGAAGCGTATATATGTACTCAAGGAGAGAGCTTCAATGGTGCTCAATCTACCAACAAGGACATTAAACCGGTGAGTGTCTAGTCCTAAGGGCATGCTATAATGGTAATTGTACTTTTTGTGGACGTTATGGTCATGAGGCTTCACAGTGCTGCACATGTTTGCAAACCCTTGCTAATGCTAGGCCTCAAGAGTTGGCTTTACTAGCCCCATCACAGCCATGAGCTATAATGCCTACAGCAATATCTCAACCCAATATTGATCAAACAACACAACCTATTGCAAGGGGATTTACAATGCATAAAATGTGTCGTTACCTACACCAATTTTGGGACCTTAACCTCCACGCCCAAGGATCACACCATTAAATCAAATAGGTTCGAGGAACCTTTTGAGTGTCCAGACTACGAGGTTGTTTTGACTTAGACAGTGCCTCACATGTCGCCAAGGACTCCACAAAGCTTCATCCAGACTATTATGTAATGGATGGCAGAGGGGGATTAAGACAGTTTACCAACTTACCCCGTGATGGGTAGGGGTCAGGACATTAATGCCACAGCTAAAAGAATGCATCTTCAATGTACCAAGATCCCCATCGAGTTTTGAAATGCCCTCTAAAGTTTCCACATCTCAACCAAGCTGTGCCCTCAAACATGCCACTGGCTACTTGTAACCATTGTGGCATACATCATTGGATTAAGGATTGCCCCATCATCACACCCATAAACATGTTGGGGTAAGTAGTCAATCTCAAAGGCAGATCCTAATCTAGATCATACACCATTGAATGCTATCACCTGACTACAACCCCAAAACTAATATGTTCTTGAGCAATGATCTATGACCTCGGTAGCGGAATCTAAGAAGAAGAACCAAAACAAGAGAAAAAAGTCAGTTAAGAATGTGAAAATAAAGGGAGCCAAAAAGATAAATCTTGGGATGCCTCAAGAGCTAGTCTTCATTAGGGACCTAGATGAGGACTTGGACTCCTTGGACACAAGGGTTAATTCTAAATAGGGTAGGAAATACCCTCTAAAGCTAAGAGTATGGGTAAGGAGACCCCACGCGAACATGAGATTCTTGAAACTAGATCACACATGACAAAACTTGGCTCTTATCCTGACCTTCAGAAGGAGATTAAGCAACTTTAAGAAATTAGTGATTTAGTTACATGAAAACAAAAGAGGAGCTTAAACCAAGATCCAAGCAAGTTAGAGTCTCAGTAGATACTGTACACCTTAGTACCTTAATGCCTATACTGAGATTTGCAAACCGCTGAGTGTCATCATGGAAGAGATTAACGCCTCCACCTCTCATAGTTTGATACCTGATTGATTCAAGGGAAAACTACCATATGGAAACCCTGAGCCCATCTTGGAAATGGATTTTCCAGTCTCACCAGTACCTACTTATGGAAAGAAGGTCATGAACACACCACTAAATATCCCCAAATTGTTAGACTTTATGGCCTCACAAACCAATACAACTATAACCGCATGATTGAGTGGAGATCATGAATTGTTTGAAGTGACGAGAGCTGTGCTTAATGGGGAACTCAATGTTGAATTACCACCATTTGTTAACATGCATAAGGCACATCACCAATATAAAATGGCCTCACAAACTAGTACAAGTATAACCGCCTGATTGAGTGGAGATCCTGAATTGTTTGAAGTAATGAGAGCTCTCCTTAATGGGGAACTCAATGTTGAATTACCACCATTTGCTGACATGCATAAGGAACATCCCCAATATACAATGGAGACATCTCGAGTTGTACCCGAATCAATAGTCCCAGTGGTGGAAGAAGAAAATACCAAATCTATGGGGTTAAAATTCCAGTTAACAAACTGGGATAATATTTTGAAGGTGATGAGTCTAACACACTACTACCAATTATGGCCAAGGAAATCATAGTAATGGGAGTCCTTGATGGTGGTGCGGGAGTAAGTATAATCACCAAGAAATGCTGGGAGAAGATGGCCAAGCCATGTCTAGAAGTCTCAGACATCATTGTCAAGATGGCTAATGGGATTGTTGCCAAACCTATTGGGATGCTACAAGATTTAAAGATTAAGGTTCTCAAACATCGGCTTAAACATACCTTCATTGTTATGAACTTTTCCAATCAACAAGAATCATATGAAATGATTTTAGGATGCCCGTTCATGAGAGAAGAAAAGATGGTACATGACTGGTCTAAGAACCATGCCTACCTCCAATTCAATGATTTCATCACATTAGGGTTGACCTTGTGATTGGCCGCGTACATCATAATGGGTAGTGGAGGGCTTTTTGAAAACTATTTAGACACCACACTATTTAGACATCACCAGTTATTTACACCCATTGCAATACTGTTATAATTGTAGAGAAGAGACCGATGTAGGGAAGGACCCACCAAGATGCTAAAATATAAGCTATTGAGCGTGAAGATGATCTAAATTGGATACATATGATTGCTACAATAGCTAGGGAGCTAGAGGATCTACATGGGTGAGGAGCTCCCTAAGGTCATTCCCCTATGAATGGTTCATGATTTACCTTGTGATACGGAGGGGATAGGTTATAGTGAACTTGATTCCACATGGGATGACTCAAGATCAAGCACCAATAGTGATGAGGGGTCTGAAACAGAGACTAAAAGTGACACCAACTCCTCAGTCAACACAAGAAAAATAGAGCCCACAACATCCAACAAAACTACAGGGAGTAACTCTGAGCTTGATACGGATTCCCAATTAAAAGAAAGGGATGAAGTTTGTCAAGATGCGCCAAAAGGGAGTAACTCTGAGCTTGATACGGATTCCCAATTAAAAGAAAGGGATGAAGTTTGTCAAGATGCGCCAAAGGAGCATCTCCAAATATAGCAGAGATGTAAACGCTATGCAATGAATCATTATAAAAGGTTGCAAGAAAGAATAACTAATGCCCACAATAGCTGCTGTACATGGGTGTAGTTAACTTACATCAAAAGTTTATAGACAATTGGGGAGAAGAGTTACAAAAGGTTAAGTATAGTAGAGCACCCCCAATTGATATAGATAAGGTGGAAGTCTTTGATGAACCAAAACTGAGTCGCTCAACTAGAAGGAAACAAAATTGTGAGCTCACACAGAACGAATGAGAGGTTAAGGCTGCACATCTAAAGCAGCTTATAAAGGAAAGGAAAATGAGCTTGATTTGCACCCAGCACATGAGAATTACAAGTCATACACCATAGGGGAAGTCAAGTTATGTTTGATAATGCCAAACATAACCCCACAAGCGAGAGTGGAGGAGTCTATGTGACGGGCCTTGAGAGGTCAATGAAGTAGACTTGCTTGAGCCAGGAGAAGATCCTAAGCCTATCTACATAGCCAAGGACTTAAAAAAGGCCAAGGAGGTTAAACTTGTAGCTCTCCTCAAGGAGTATAGGTATTGCTTTGCGTGGACATACCATGATATGAAGGGAGTTCCAGCAAAAGTGGTAAATCACACCATCCCCATGGTACCCGAAGTTAAACCAATCCAACAACGATCCTATCCAATGAATCCCAAATATGGAATCATTGTTAAGGAAGAGATCGATAAACTCATTGAGTTTGGATTCATCTATGAGATTTAACACTCATAGAATGGGTCTCACCCATTGTGGTTGTGCCCTAGAAGAATGGAAAACTTAGAGTGTGTGTTGATCTTAATAAAGTGAATGTTTCCACACACAGGGATCACTACCCCTTTGCCATATTTAGAACATGTGCTCGAACAAGTTGCAAAAAAGCAAGGAGGCTTATAGATTTTTGGATGGATACTCAGGCTATGATAAAATTTCAATGGCACGTGAGTGTTGAGATGTCAAGCTCAACATGAGCTGACACTCACGAGGCGCCTACTTGACCGTTCAACATTTACATCATTGGCGAGTTTGATAGCTCGCACCGACATATCTTTGCTAGAGGTTCTACAACTGGACTACATTGACTCGTCCACATCTACCCACTCCTCTTAGTGTGTTCACAATATGGATCTCTTGTATATTGTGAGGTTCCCCGACCGCCCGCTCTGGGGCTCCTACCCCGACGACGGAAGTGGTGTCGGCCTCCCGCGTGGGGCGGGGTCCACACGCTTGGGGCCTCGCTCGCAGATGTTCGGGAGGAGAGGCTAGCCCGGGCGACCCCCGGGCCCGGACGACTACCCTCGCCTGAAAGGCACGAGCGATTCTGCCAATTGGGAAAAATCTTCTAACGGGGAAATTACTCTAACGAGTCAAGTCTTAACTAGATAAACTGATCTAACCAAACTTGAAGTCACATGGTCAGATCAAGAAGAGACTTGCACTTAGACCATGGAATCATCGCTTCTCAGGATTTAAGACTAAATAACATAACTAATCGTATCTAGTTGTTTCTCAGGAATCCTCTGATCTAGCCTAACCCCATCCGGCCCATGGGTTAGCCAACCACCCAACCACTGAATTGGTGGGATTCCTTTATAAAGATTTGGTTGGGTTTTTGCCCTGGTACCCGAGGAAAAGAGTTCCCAGGCGATTCATGCAAAAATCAAGGTAGGCATACCATGTACATACCCAATATGAAATTGCCATTTATAAACAGATTCGACTGGCTTTAAAAACAATCCTTCAATAGAAATCATAATATTTCATTTTCTAAAATTTCGAGTCCATTGTATTACAAAAATTATCCTCTGAACTCTCCGTTGTTGAAGACCACTTGGCCAACCAACGAGATCCAGTATCAAAATTTGATTCCCAAAAATCTTTCCTTTTTATCCATCTAAAATCTTCCTCGATGTACGCATGGTGTCCTAGCAACCATGAGCCCGTGCATCGCCTGGTCAGAACCCTCTAGGATCCTCCTTAGGTGTCCTAGCACTTCACTCAAAGACCGCTTTGTCGTCAGTCCTCGCTCATCGTATCGGAAGCGCACCATTTTAACCATATCGAGGCTGGTCAAGACCTCTACAGGCTTTGCCGCGAGCAACGCCCCCCTTGACGACTCCCCGCCAACAGAGCTGTTCCAACGAACCTTCTCTTAGAAAACATAAGCCAAATGCTTCCTCCAGTATTCTGGCGTAAAACAGTCCTTTGAATGAAAAAACAGAGGTTTCAATGCAAGTAAAATTCCAATTTGAGATTGGTTTTAAAAACCCTTTTTCCATAATTCCCAGTTTCATAATGAGGATCCTTGATCTCTCATCAGGGTAATCTACCCATCATTCAGTCTGATTGTCCAACTAGTTTAGTTTCTGATAGTCTATTCTTTGTATTTAGGAACTGGAATTGGTCACGACGTTTTTATCTCATTTAGATCAAGAGGAGGACAATTAGGTTTACTGTCCGTCCCTCACGTAGTCTAACCAAATTCATTCGGTTTAGTTCTACAAGGATTCCCTTCAGATAAACATCTAGTTTTGGGTAAATATCCGTTTAGTGATCTTACCAAATTAAAATATCCAAAGATATTCTTTATGCCACATAATTTCTCGACCTTAATGCATTAGGTAGAATTATGGTGGAAATTCATCTTTTGACACTAAGATTTAATTCAAATCTCTCTTTTCTTAAATATCATAAAAATTCTTCTTTTAACTAAATACCAATACCTATTTTTTTGAATAAAATTAAAATCCCTCTTTTTCTCATTTAGAGAGTGCAATCCAATTATCATGGGAATTCCTCTTTTACCATAAATTAAATCTATCTAAAATTCTTCTTAAAAATTACATAAAAATATCCATTAATTCCATTAAGCTAAAAATTCCACTTTTATCATTTAAACATTTGAATTCCAATATGGTGGGAATTCCTCTTTCATCATTTAAACTTATCTATACAAAAAGATAAATTTAACTAAATTTTCTATTAAAAATTTAAATAAAAATCTTCATTAATTCCTTTACACTAGGAATTACACTTTCCTCATTTAAATATTTGGATTCCAATATAGTGGGAATTTCTATTTCATCATTTAAAATTTATCCATGCAAAAAGATAAATTTAACTAAATTTTCTCTTAAAAATTTAAATAAAAATCGTCATTAATTCCTTTGCACCAGGAATTATAGTTTCCTCATTCAAATATTTGGATTCCAATATAGTGGAAATTCCTCTTTCATCATTTAAAATTTATCTATGCAAAAAGATAAATTTAACTAAAATTCTTCTTTAATTTTTAAATAAAATATGCATTATTTTAGCATCACAATTTTTCTCTTACTTCATTGGAGTACATGGATTTCCATTATCATGGGGATTACTCTTTTAACATAAAAATGGATTACTAGAAATTTCTCTTTTTTGTAATTAACTATTTATGTATAAACATAAAAATCAATTTTCCATGGTTATAATGAGAATCATTCGATTAATCTAGGATGATTAATCCTAGAATATGGTAGGAAGTCCTCTTTTCATATTATGAATGAAAATGATTTATGTGTTAATTTTATAGAAATTTTACCACCATAGCTTTGCTGCTATTACTGGTAATTCTCAATAAATTTGAAAGAATAACGTTTAGTATTATTCATGTGATTAGAATAACCACTAATTGGATCATTATCCAATTATGGATTGATTCTTAATTTTACCATAAATTTAATAGCATAAAAGTATTAAAAAGCCATTATTTTGGCCTCCAATTAGACAAGCATAGAAATTACTTTTAGATTAGAGAAATGCTTCATGAGAAGCTTCATTCAAATTGAGAATAGGTCATAGAAATGACCATTCTTTGGGGGAGAGAGAGAAATGCTTAAAAACCATTATAAATTAAGCATAAATGGAGATTTATGTATTTCTTCATTACAATACATTAAAGAACTTCAATAGTATACAAAAGCCATTCAAATTAATGCTTCTCAAGCTTGAGAGGGGTTGAGAAGAGAAACATTTGGAGATTTAAGAAAAAGAAGACAATAATCCACACTTTACCTCCTAAATTACTTGATTCTTTGATCACAGTAGAGGCCCCCAACAAATCAATTGGTTTGGTATGTTGTTGGAGTCTCCAAGGAAGATTGAAGAGAGAGAGAAGCTCCAATCTCTTCAATTTGTAGAGGGTTTTTAGAGGATAATAGAAAATAAGCTTAACTTAGAGTAATACCGGCATAGCTTAGTTCACAGATGAGAATACAAAAAAGAATGAGGGTCTATTTATAGGTGAGGGAGGCCACTATCTGAGTCCAACTAAGTTCTATAATTTTCCAGCTTCAGTTTGGCTGAATTTGGACAAGTTTTGGACCAGTTTGGCTCCCTTTTTGATTTGGTTTGATTTAGGAGAGAGGAGAGATAAAAATATCCTATTATTTTTTAGTTTAAAACTCATCCACACATGTGAAATAGGTGCCTCCTTGAAGGACCCCCTTTTCCTTACCCATGTGTCAAAAATAAATGATTACTCCAAAATATCTCATTTTTTTTATTAATACTTCATAATTTTTAACTAATAATAAACCTAGTACTTAGTCAACTCTTCATCTTATGTGGGTATTTACTCATTTTTGGGTATTTTCTTTTATTCTTTGGATTTATCTTGTCCCAACACTTGGATTAATCTTATTGGTTCATAGGAACCTTAATTGGACCATAATCAATTTTTTTTCAAAAATCTTGACCCTTAGGCTAATGTCTTCTAAATCAATTTTTATTAATTCCAATTGCACCTTGGAAAATCTATTTTGATTTTTTGTTTGAGGGAAACATTTTTTTGATATCTGTAGAATTTATTTATCCAAAAATATCTCAATATTAATTTACCACTCTCTAAAAATTTATTTATCCAAAAATATCCCAATATTGATTTATCACTCTCTAGAAATTTTTATCTTACTAGGCAAAGCAAGGAAAAATAATATTTTCTTGTATTCAAAAACATAGAATGATTACAAGGGATTGAAGTAGAGGCTTAATCAATATTCAGCCTCCTGAGGAGGAATCTTACATCCTCTCCCACACTTGAAAAACGCGAGATGTCCTCATCTCGCAAAGTGGGGGTAATCCCTCGCCAACTCTTCTTCTTTCTCTCAAGTGGCGTCTTCTGGAGGAAAGAACTACGACTTTACTATGAATTCTCTAAGGACTACGACTTCTCTGAGGACTCTGCTCCTGAGAATCTTCTCCCAAACGTCAAGGATTTCCTCAGGTTGGAGTACCATCTGGCCTTGAGTCTAGCCTTGAGTCAGAGAGATCAATTGTTCATCATCCAGCATGTGACTCGGGCTAGGTACATATTTCTTAAGCAAACTCACATGGAATACATCATGTACCTTGAGATGGGGAGGCAGAAGAAGTTTGTAGGCTAGATCGCCCACTTTCTTTATGACAGCATATGGCCCATAGTATCTGGGGGGAGAGAGCTTCTTGTACTTCCCTAAGGAGGATAAGGAACTTCTTTTTGGTCGTACTCGAATGAAGACCATATCTGATTCTTCGAACTCTCTCTCAAATCTCTTTTTATCTGCATACTGCTTTTGCCTGTCTTGGGCTACCTTTATATCTTTACGAATTGATTGCATCTGCTGGTCCACGCTGTCAAGCATTTGTCTGGACATTTTGACTCTGATCAATGGGTCCAAGTCAACGGTGTAAGGCAATCTTGTCCATACAAAGCTTTGAAAGGACTCATCCCAATGCTGAGATGATAGGAAGCATTGTAAGCAAATTCGACCAAATACAGATGACTTAACCACTTCTTGGGTTCCCTGCTGCTTGCAGCATGACCGAAGGATATCTTCAATTACTTGATTCACCCTTTCCGTCTAGCCATCAGTTTCAGGGTGATAGGCTGTGCTAAGATCCAAGAAAGTTCCTACTGCTTCAAAGAACACAGTCCAGAATTTCGATGTGAATTTGGGATCTCGGTCACTTACTATCCTCCTAGGTAAACCATACAATCTGAAGATCTCCTTAAGGAAAACTCTGGCAACATCCACTGCAGAGTATGTTTCTTTCAGTGGAATTAGATGGGCAACTTTGGTCAGTCTGTCAACCACCACAAAAATGGAGTTGTAACCTGATTGCACTGAAGGTAATCCAGTCCATACTGATGCATTCCCACTTCATCTGTGGAATGTCTACTTGACTCTCTCTGCCTTAACTCTTTGGCACATCAAGCATTTTCGCACATGATCAGTCCTAGCCAGAAGAAGCTTTTCTTCACAGACATATAGGTTTTTATAAACCCTGGATGTCCAGCTATCAGGCTATCATGGGCTTCTCTCAGAATTCTTCCCTTTATTCCCTCATCATTGGGGATACATAGCCGATTTTTACATGCATCCTTCATCCAATTTGTACCCACCAAAAACTCGACTCATTTCCTGAGGAGTCTTACTTTCCTACACAACAAAAGGGTAGCAATAGGGGCAAAGAATTTGTCTTGCATGATTTTCTCCTTTGCTTCATTGATCAATGGATTTGACACCACTGTAATTGCAAGCAAGGAGACTTTTCTGCTGAGCGCATCTGCAACCACATTTTCTTTCCCCGATTGATACTTTATCTCAAAATCAAATTCCTGCAGGGTCTGCAACTCCTTTGACACATGTTGAGATCCCTTTGGGTGAAGATCCACTTCAGACTTTGATGATCTGTCATCAAGGTAAACCTTTGTCCCAAAAGATAATGTCTCCACAACTTC
This sequence comes from Cibotium barometz, assembly GCF_041138505.1. Classification (NCBI taxonomy): domain Eukaryota; kingdom Viridiplantae; phylum Streptophyta; class Polypodiopsida; order Cyatheales; family Cibotiaceae; genus Cibotium; species Cibotium barometz. The sequence continues at coordinate 32,913,810 of NC_141066.1, forward strand.
AGAGCATACACTACTAAGATTAACTCCAAGTCATGGACGGCATAATTTCTCTCATATGTTCTGAGTTTTCAGGATTCATAGGCCACTGCATGACCTTCCTGCATCAGAGCACCGCCTAAGGCAAACCCACTGGCATCAGTATAATAACTATTGCGAAGGGTTTGGTAAAATCTGGCAATTTAAGGACAGGGTTGGTTACTAAGGCTGTCTTTAGCTTGTCAAAGGCACTTTGACACATTGCAGTCCACTGAAAAAGTATACTTTTCTTGATAAGGTTAGTCAAAGGGGACGCTATCTGAGCATACCTAGGTATAAAGTTCCTATACCATCCGGTTAACCCTAAGAATCCTCTGACTTCTTTTACTGACTTGGGTTCTAGCCATTTAACTACTGCTTGGATCTTTGTGGGGTCAGGAGAAATCCCATCCTTTGACACTATGAATTCCAAGTATTCAATCTGGTCAACAAAGAAGGAACACTTGCTCTTCTTTTCAAAGAGTTGGTGTTTCCTTAGGATTTCTAGGACTTTGCGCATATGATCTTCATGGTCTGTAGCATTCTTTGAGTATATCAAGATATCATCAAAGAAGACAAGAACAAAATCATACAAGTATTCTTTCAGAATATCCTCTATAAGACGATTGAATGTTGTCGGGGCATTAGTCAATCCAAACGGCATGACTGCAAACTCATAATGCCCATAGCGAGTATTGAATGCTGTCTTTGGGATGTCTTGCTCCTTGATTCTGATTTGGTAGTACCCGGATTTGAGATCCATCTTTGTGAACATTTGGGTCCCACTTAACCGATCCAGAAGTTCATCAATCCTATGAATAGGATACTTATTCTTAATTGTTAATTGATTCGATCCTCTGTAGTCAATACAGAGTCTTAACGTTCCATCTTTATTCTTTTGAAAGAGAACGGGCGTACCCCAAGGTGAGACACTGGGTCTGACGAATCCCTACTCTAATAGTTGTCTTAATTGTTCCTTAAGTTCTATGGCTTCAGGGATTAGCATTTTGTATGCACACTGGGCTACTGGGACTGAGCTCCGAGGGTTAATTCGATCTCATGATCTACTTCATGAGATGGAGGCATCTCAGTCTGCTCTTCAAGAAAACACATCTGCGTACTCACTTAACCACTCTAGTACTTTAGCCTTGCATTTTATGTCTACTGGATTCATTTTAACAACATACACAGCTTGCTTCTTTTTGAGCCCTTTTAATAATTTGGAAGCCTTGGCTAAATGTAGTACTGGGGATCCGAAAATTCCAATTCCTTGAACTTTACTCCTGTGAAGGTTAAGGAAAGAGTTGGTTCCTTTGTGACAATGAATATCAGCCTAATTCTTTTGGAGCCAATCCATTCTAAGGATTCCATTATATGTTACATTCCCATCTAGGCTAAACTGAATAAGGTCAGTCTCAAGACGAGTGAAAAGAGTCTTCCCACTGGCTAATTCCACTTGCATAGGTTTCCCTGATTTTTGATTTAGGACTAATTTACGCGAACATCCTGGGGAAATAAAAGAATGAGTACTGCCTGAATCAATCAAAAGCTTGAATTTCTTACCGTGGTACTATGCTCGAGTCTAGAGGATTGAGAATTGACGGTTATTCCCCTGATGCTCTATTGCTGCATAGATCTGTCCTTTCTCTTCCTCTACTTCCTCAGCTATGGTGACTGCTCTAGCTGCTGCAGTCTGAGGTGGAACTCTCTCTCTTTGGTTATTCTAATTCTGGGAGGGAGTTTGGAAACTGCTTTGCATCGAGGCTGCAGGAGGCTGAGTTGGCACTCTTCTTGGGTTACCTTGATTCTGGCGCGCAGGGGACCCCGATTGGTGGATTGAAATGAAGGAGTCGGTCTCTGAACTCTGGGACCCTGGCTTCCTTGGCCCACCGAAGGAGATGGGAAATCCTTAAGCTGGTGCCCAAATCCCTAACATCCGAAGCATTTGTTCTCGCTTTGAAGTTCTTCCCTTTGCATTCTAGAGAGAGCCAGAGTTTCTGAGAATGTACTTCGGGGGAAAGGTCTTCCTTCATTTCTGAAGCTTCACGTCTCCACATTCTAAAGCTTCCCGTCTCCACATTCTGGTTAGGACCTTGGTGTCTCTTTGGAGGCACAAAGTTGGAAGAACTTCTCGGTGTTTGAAATCTTTTAAAGGATGAGGGAGCTAGCTTTGGCGGGACTTTTACGATGAAGGCTTTGGCAAAGTCCTTCGCCATTTTGACAGCATCAGCCCCATGGACACTGGCTTGGCATTTTTGACCAGTGTGTCCAAGGGTTCGTTCATTCCCTAAATGAATCTGGCCATGAGTTGCTCTTCATCTAGAGGTGGTGAATATTTGAGTAGAAGAGTGAAGGCCTGATGATATTCCTCGATGGTTTTTCTCCCCTACCCCAGCTCTAAGAATTCGTTCATTTTGGTTTCCAAAAATCTAGGGGGACAAAATCTCTTCCTTAAATAGGTTTTAAGGTCGTTCCAGGACTGAGTATTTCTGTCCAGACAGTTGGTGTCACAATGGTTCCTCCATGCCACCCTGGCTGTTTCCACTATCTTCAGCCTGGCAAGAGCCATTTTGCTTCGCTCATTATAGCCAGTGACGTCAAAATATTCTTCTATGGCTTCCACCCATTTTCCATAGCCTCGCCCAGGTTCTCCCCTTCTCCTTTGAAGGGTCCTGGCTGAGTTCTATGAAGAGCCTTGCGAATGTCACAATCAAGCTCATCATCTTCAGAGAGAGGGTCTGTGGCTGAGTTCTATGAAGAGCCTTGCGAACATCACGATCCTGGCTGAGTTCTATGAAGAGCCTTGCGAACATCACGGTCAAGCTCATCATCTTTAGAGAGAGGGTCTGTGGTGGCTGACGGCCACAGTTTCCTCGTCTCATGATTATGTCAAAATGATATATTATTAAATTTTTATTTTTGATATCGTCCACCACGAGATCCTAAGACTTAAGAGGTTCAAAAAATAATTTCTTAAACAAGACAAATGATCTTATTGGAGATTTATGACATATGTCCAATAATAGATTTTTCTTTATCAATTCGTCCATAAACAATCACTTATACAATAGGAAATTTTTCTCCAGAAAACATTTCTTTATTTATATAAAAGTTTCAATATGTACATAGAGCAGCTCGGCTCCAAAAATCAAAATCTCCTCGGGAGACGCATAAGACGGCGGTACTGGCCATAGCCATGCCCTGATACAAACGTTCACTTACTACCAAGGGAGCTATTATCTTCTCCTTAGGAATAAAGTGACTAAGGAGTCTATAGATTTGGCATGAGAGTCTAAAATTCTGAGGCATTGAATGATATAGAATGACACCATGTACCACTTTCAACTTTATCAGAATCATGGCCAATGAGAGGTTTTGCCTCAGCGTTGCCTTGCAAACCACTTATGCTGTCATCTCTCCGCCGCCGCTGGGTCAGGAAAATATAAATCCTCAAAATGGCGTGCGAGTCTGACTCGGCTTGTTCGAGTTGCAGTGGAAGAGATGATATAAAAATAATTTCTTTGATTAAAAATTCTTCATTAAAGAAGCTTACGGAATGAAAATAGATTATGAAAAATGCCTTTTCTGAGTTTTTGTTTTATAAATTTCTGATAAGAATTCGTACACTCGGGGCCTCACCCGTGGATGTCCGGGACGAGAGGCTAGCCCGGGCGGCCCCTGCGAGATCGGGCTCGGAAGACTCCCCTCGCCCGGAAAGCACGAGCGATTCCGCCCAATTGGGAAAAATCTTCTAACCGAGAAATTACTCTAACGAGTCAAGTCTTAACTAGGTAAATTGATCTGACTAAACCTGAAGTCACATGGTCATATCAAGAAGAGACTTGCACTTGGACCATGGAATCACCGCTTTTTTCCTCATTTACGAGACACAGCCGATGATCCCCTCCCACAAAACAAGGTCTTCTCAAGATTTAAAACTAAATAATGTAACTAATCGTATCTAGTTATTTCTCAGAAATCCTCCGATCCAGCCTAACCCCATCTGGCCCATGGGTTAGCCAACCACCCGACCAATGCATTGGTGGGATTCCTCTATAAAGATTTGGTTGGGTTTTTGCTCGGGTACCGAGGAAAAGAGTTCCCAGGCCCCCTAACCGACGATTCATGCAAAAATCAAGGTAGGCATACCACGTACACACCCAATATGAAATTGCCATTTATAATAGATTCGACTGGCTTTAAAAACAATCCTTCAATAGAAATCATAATATTTCTGATCATCATTTTCCAAAATTCTGAGTCCATTGTATTACAAAATTGTATTACAAAAATGTATCCTTTGAACTCTCCATTGAAGACCATCTGGCCAACCAACGAGATCCAGTATCAAAATTTGGTTCCCAAAAATCTTTCCTTTTTATCCATCCGAAATCTTCCTCGACATATGCATGGGTGTCCTTGAAACCGCGAGCCCATGCATTGCCTGGTCAGAACCCTCTAGGATCCTCCTTAGGTGTCCTAGCACTTCACTCAGGGACTGCTTCCATCGTTCCGGAAGCGCACCATTTTAATCGTATCGAGGCTGGGACAGGCTGCTTTGCCACGAGCAACGTCCCTTGACAACTCCTCGCCAGCTGTTCCAACAAACCTTCTCGACAGGCTGCTTTGCCGTCGCGAGCAACGTCCCTTGACGACTCCCCGCCAGCTATTCCAACAACAAACCTCCTCTTGGAAAAACATAAGCCAAATGCTTCCTCGAGCATTCTGGCGTAAAACAGTCATTTGAATGAAAAAACAGAGGTTCCAATGCAAGTAAAATTCCAATTTGAAATTGGTTCCAAAACCCTTTTTCCATAATTCCCAGTTTCCTAACGAGGATCCTTGATCTCTCATCAGGGTAATCTTTATTATGGTCAGTAGCAACAATAGTCCCAGGATTCACAACAACAACACATAGGTGGAAGATGCCATTTTAGAGGCAAGGGGAGTTAAAGAGGTCGTGGTAATTGGCAAAGGTAGCATAATGATACACGAGGGTATTTTTACTGTGGTAATCCTAGACATGTGCAGGCAGATTACTATGAAAAGCAGAGTGACGCGAAACGAAATGCAGCAAAACAACTATGCATCCTCTGGTAGAAATAATGAGGATAATGAGAGGTTGTTTGTTATGCAACATCTCGTTAATGCTATGTCTGAAAAATGATGTAGCAGCATGTAAAGATGATGTATGGTATGTTGATTCAGGTGCTTTGAACCACATGACAAGTCATGGTGAGTGGTTCAAGGAAATGAAGACTTGAAAGACTAGGTTTTGTTGAAACAGGATCCGATTGCCCATGTTGGAGATGTGCCATGGTCTATGCAGAATGGTAAGGTGAAGTACCTTGCAGATGTACTTCATGTTCCAAATATTACAAAGAATTTGGTTTCAGTTGGCCAGATGATTGAGCAGGGTTTGAAGGTTTGATTTAGTCCTGATGTGGCTATTATGTAGAAGACTTTAAAGATAAGTGCAAGTTGGTTGCAACACTTCAGGCATATTTACATTCAATGTAAACATTCTACCTACTATGAATAGGTAATTAGAATTATGGTCAGTAGCAACAATAGTCCCAGGATTCACAACAACAACACATAGGTGGAAGATGCCATTTTAGAGGCAAGGGGAGTTAAAGAGGTCGTGGTAATTGGCAAAGGCAGCATAATGATACGCGAGGGTATTTTTACTATGGTAATCCTAGACATGTGCAGGCAGATTGCTATGAAAAGCAGAGTGACGTGAAACGAAAAAATGCATCAAAACAACTATGCATCCTCTGGTAGAAATAATGAGGATAATGAGAGGTTGTTTGTTACCCAACATCTGGTTAATGCTATGTCTGGAAATGATGTAGCAGCATGTAAAGATGATGTATGGTATGTTGATTCAGGTGCTTTGAACCACATGACAAGTCATGGTGAGTGGTTCAAGGAAATGAAGAGTCTTGAAAGACTAGGTTTTGTTAAAACAGGATCCGATTGCCCATGTTGGAGATGTGCCATGCTCTATACAGAATGGTAAGGTGAAGTACCTTGCAGATGTACTTCATGTTCCAAACATTACACAAAGAATTTGGTTTAGTTGGCCAGATGATTAAGCAGGGTTTAAAGGTCCGACTGATGTGGCTGTTATGTAGAAGACTTTAAAGATAAGTGCAAGTTGGTTGCAACACTTCAGGCATATTTGCATTCAATGTAAACATTCTACCTACTATGAATAGGTAATTAGAATTATGGTTAGTAGCAACAATAGTCCCAGGATTCACAACAACAACACATAGGTGGAAGATGCCATTTTAGAGGCAAAGGGAGTTAAAGAGGTCGTGGTAATTGGCAAAGTCAGCATAATGATACACGAGGGTATTTTTACTGTGGTAATCCTAGACATGTGCAGGCAGATTGCTATAAAAAGCAGAGTGACACGCGAAATAGAAAAATGCAGCAAAACAACTATGCATCCTCTGGTAGAAATAATGAGGATAATGAGAGGTTGTTTGTTATGCAACATCTGGTTAATGCTATGTCTGGAAATGATGTAGCAGCATGTAAAGATGATGTATGGTATGTTGATTCTGGTACTTTGAACCACATGATAAGTCATGGTGAGTGGTTCAAGGAAATGAAGAGTCTTGAAAGACTAGGTTTTGTTGAAACAGGATCCGATTGCCCATGTTGGAGATGTGCCATGGTCTATGCAGAATGGTAAGGTGAAGTACCTTGCAGATGTACTTCATGTTCCAAACATTACAAAGAATTTGGTTTCAGTTGGCCAAATGATTGAGCAGGGTTTGAAGGTCCGATTTAGTCCTGATGTGGCTGTTATGTAGAAGACTTTAAAGATAAGTGCAAGTTGGTTGCAACACTTCAGGCATATTTGCATTCAATGTAAACATTCTACCTACTATGAATAGGTAATTAGAATTATGGTCAGTAGCAACAATAGTCCCAAGATTTACAACAACAACACATAGGTGGAAGATGCCATTTTAGAGGCAAGGGGAGTTAAAGAGGTCGTGGTAATTGGCAAAGGCAGCATAATGATACACGAGGGTATTTTTACTGTGGTAATCCTAGACATGTGCAGGCAGATTGCTATAAAAAGCAAAGTGACACTTGAAATGGAAAAATGCAGCAAAACAACTATGCATCCTCTGGTAGAAATAATGAGGATAATGAGAGGTTGTTTGTTATGCAACATCTGGTTAATGCTATGTCTGGAAATGATGTAGCAGCATGTAAAGATGATGTATGGTATGTTGATTCAGGTGCTTTGAACCACATGACAAGTCATGGTGAGTGGTTCAAGGAAATGAAGAGTCCTGAAAGACTAGGTTTTGTTGAAACAGGATCCGATTGCCCATGTTGGAGATGTGCCATGGTCTATACAGAATGGTAAGGTGAAGTACCTTGCAGATGTACTTCATGTTCCAAACATTACAAAGAATTTGGTTTCAGTTGGCCAGATGATTAAGCAGGGTTTGAAGGCCCGATTTAGTCCTGATGTGGCTGTTATGTAGAAGACTTTAAAGATAAGTGCAAGTTGGTTGCAAAAGGCAACATAGTAGGTAGAATTTTTACATTGAATGTAAATATGCTTGAAGTGTTGCAATGTTTGTAAATGGTTCAGGAGTTGTTGCAGCAGATACAGACATTTGGCATAAGAGAATTGGGCATGTAAATGTGTAAAGAATGAATGAAAGTCTATGCAGACTAAAGAGATTGTGACAGGGCTACCTAAGTTTAAAGTTGAAGGTACGCAGAAAGTTTGTGAAGCATGTCAATTTGGAAAGCAAACAAAACATGTATTTCCACATGATAGAAATGTGAGCAGGAATGTCCTAGATGTTATGCATTTAGATGTATGGGATCCTGTGAAGACTATGTCTATGGGTGACTGTAGGTGTACTACGTAACATTCATTGATGACCACACGAGAAAAGTACTACGTAACATTCATTGATGACCACACGAGAAAAGTGTGGGTGTATTTCATGAAGGAGAAGAGTGAAGTGTTCACTCATTTTTAGAATTTCAGAGTCATGGGTGGCTGAAAAATAGACAGGATAGCATGTGAAGTACCTAAGGTTAGATGGAGGGGGAGAATACTTCTCCAATGAGTTCTCTGAATTCTTGCAAAAGAATGGCATTCAATGACAATTTACATGTAGATACACTCCATAGCAAAATGGAGTTGATGAGAGAAAAAATAGGCACATTACAGAGATAGCACGAGTATTGATGGTAGAGAACAATATGCCACATAGCTGTTGGGTTGACGCTGTGTCTATAGTAATTTATATCATGAATAGGACCCCTACTACATGATGTGACGCTAAAGGAGAAGTTTACTGGCAAGAAACCTGATTTGTCTCACTTGAAAGTTTTTGGATGTATTGCATATGTACATGTGCCAGATGAGTTGCGTACTAAGCTAGATCCAAAAGCATAAAAGTGTGTGTTTATTGGGTATTCCCTTGAGCAAAAGGGATATAGATATTATAATCCTACTACATGTGAATTGAGGGTAAGCATGGATGTTGTATTTGATGAGATGAGTAGTTGGTCTGCTGCTGCTGCTGAAAAAGATGTTGGGGCTGATGTAAGTGGAAATGTGGTTGCATAGAATGTTGTTGGGGCTGATGTAAGTGGAAATGTGGTTGCATAGAATGCAAGTCAGCAAATCACAGTCATTGAGTGGACCAAGAGAGTCCTCATCTAGCGGTTATGTTGATAGACCATGGAGTGGTAGGTTGCATCATAATACTAGTCCTGAAAATGTAGTTGGTACATCACATAAAGGCAAAGAGAAAGTGGTTGAGTCCCTTGGTATGCCTAATATTTCTGCAGGGCATTCTCTTATTGATGGAGATTCTAGTGGCTTAGAGATGAGCCTTAATGAGGAGCTTGGGGTTCCAGTAATTAGGACACCAGGTGTGAAGAAGACTATGGAAGCCATGAATGCAAAGTTACAAAGATCTAGAAGAGTCAAAAGCCCTATGCAAAGGTTGACTTATGATGGTTATGTGGCACATCACTATGCTTATATGGCAAAAGTTGTGCCCACATGTTTTGATGAGGCTATTGGAAATGTGTGTTGGAAGAAATCTATGGATTAGGAGATGGATGCATTGTATGGAAATGAAACTTGGGATTTGGTGCCATTGCTTGAAGGCCAGAAAGCTACTGGCCGTAAGTGGGTATATAAGGTGAAACATAATAGTGATGGTAGCATAAACAGGTACAAGGCTAGATTGGTAGCCAAAGGATATGCTCAAACACATGGGATTGATTATGAGGAGACATTTTTCCCAGTTGCAAAGATATCAACTGTGGGAGTTGTGATTGCGGTGGTTGTAGCTAAAGGCTGGTTTTTACATCAGATGGACGTAAAAAATACGTTCTTGCATGGTGACTTGCAAGAAGAGGTGTATATGGATCAGCCACCAGGTTTTGAGGATACAGGTCACCGAGAGTATGTCTATAAGCTTCATAAGGCCTTATATGGACTGAAGCAGGCTCCACAAGCATGGCATGACAAGATTGTGAAGTATGTTGTCACTATTGGTTTTCATATGGCAGATGCAGATCACTCTTTGTATGTGCACAAGAGTGATAAGGGTATTGTGATCATCACCATTTATGTAGATGATCTTATTGTTGGGGGTGACAACTTGGATGAGATTGAGCATGTGAAAAGTCTTCTCAAAAGGAAGTTTTAGATTGACACTCACCAGGCGCCTACTTGACCATTCGACATTTACATCATTGGCAGGTTTAGTAGCTGGCATCGACATATCTTCGCTAGAGATTATACAACTGGACTACACCAACTAGTCCACATCTACCCACTCCTCTTAGCGTGTTCACATTATGGACCGCTTGTATATACTCTATTATGTGTGTTAGTCACTTTATCTTCTTTGTAGACCTCTTTTGTTGTGTGAAGAAGAAGAAGAATTTTCAGCCTCTCACCTTGTGTGTTCTCTTCTAAGGTATGTGTGAGTGTGTGTGTGCTTGCAAGAGCTCAAGCTCTTTCCTCCCCTGTATCTTTTCAGTGAGGACCAAGCCAAAACAACCTTTGTCACTAAGCATGGTGTATATGCTTACAGAGTTATGCCATTCGGTCTAACCAATGCACCAAGCACATTCCAAAGGCTTCTGAATACTGATTTTAAGAACTTCTTATAAGAAAGTTTCTTGAAGCTTTCTTGGATGATTTGTGCATTCATTCGTCTTGGAAAGAGCACCTAGCCTCCACCTAGCATGTCTAAAAAGGGTGTTTGAAAGGTGTTGATTTTATTGCATATCCTTAAACCCTTATAAATGCAATTTTGAGTAAAACACAGAGATATTCTTGGGAATATAGTGTCCAAAAATGGGATTTCCATTGATGAGACCAAAATTAAGGTCATCTTGGTATTACCCCCACCAAAATTAAGGTCATATTGGTATTACCCCCACCAACAAACTACAAGGCACTCCAGAGATTCATCGGCCATGTCGGCTACTACCATCAATTTATTCTTTTCTGTGTAGAAATAGCTTGTCCTTTGTACAAGCTATTGATTGTATTTATATGGACTGAGGAGTGTCAAAAAGATTATGATGCATTGAAGCAAGCCTTGGTTGGCCAGTACTCCAATCTCGCAAACACCTAACTAGGATCTCATCTTTCATGTGCACATTAACGCCTCTAATTTCACAATTGGATGTATCCTAGCACACCCAAGGGAACACAAATTGGACTATCCTATTAGTTTTGCAAGTCAAAAACTAGATGAGGCTGAAATCAATTACACCATCACTAAGTGTGAAGGGTTAGTAATGGTTTACACTATAAAGAAATTTTGGCATTACATTCTTGCTAAAAAATTTGTTTTCTATATTGACCATCAAGCCTTGTTGTATCTAGTAAATAAACCATGCTCCACGGGAAGGATCACAAGGTGGTTGTTGATTCTTCTCGAGTTTGATTTCATAGTAGTTGTGAGGCCTAGCAAGAAACATATCATGGCAAATCATCCATCCCACATACCTAATGGCGAGGCACCAATGATAAGCTACCGGATGCTACGCTATGCAAGGTTGAAGCACAGGACATCTCACGTAGCAAGGTTGGCCGAGGTCTTGACCAGCCTCGGTTTGATTTAAATGATGGTGAGCTTCCGGTACGATGGATGAGGGACCAAGGAAGCGGCCTATGAGTAAAGCGCTAGGTGACCTGCGAAGGATCCTAGAGGGTGCTGACCATACGGTGCTCGGGCTCTGGGTCGCCAAAGATACCCACACGTGCATCCGAGAAGATATTTGAACAAGGAGTAAGAGTTATTTTCTGAAACCGGGCATGGATCTGGTTGATTGACCTTGCTGGTCCTCAACGGATGAGTCCATGGCTCTTTTATATGGATCTATTGGTTGATCTTGGTGATCTTCAACGAAAATTTTTACGAGCTAGGAACTATCGAAAAGGCCCCTGAGTGGACACGTAGTGAGCATTTTGGTTTACCAATGATGAGTGGAAATTAGGATTCAACCGGATATTTTGGAGGATTATGATCAGTGACACTATGATTTCATTGATTGTTTTAAAGATAGCTGAATCTGTGAAAAAGGCAATTTCATATTGGGTGTGTAAGTGGTGTGACTAGCCTTAAATTTGCATGAATATCTGGCTAGGGGGCTTGGGAACTCTTTTCCCTGCTAGTACCCAGGACAAAACCTAACCAAATTCCTAATTGGATCCCATCACTACAGTGGTTGGTGGGCGGTTGGCTAACCCATGGGATTGGATGGGGTTAGGCGCTGGACTGATGGATTCGTAAAATGAGACTCAATTCTGTTATAGTACGATAGATGAAGTAAATCCCGACGGACAGTAATTGTTCTATGGAAAAGAATCAACGGCTGTGTCTCTCAATGAGGAAAAAAGCGTTGGTCTCTATGATCGAAGTGCAAGTTTCTTCCTTGATCTGACCGAGTTTCTTTACAGGTTCGGTCGGATCAGTTTGGTTAGTGATGACCTTGACTACGTTAGAGTAACAATATCCGGAGGCATCGCCCGTGCTTTCCGAGCAAGGGAAGTTTTTTTCGGGTTTGGTTTTGGAAGAACCGAGGGATTAGTCTCTTATTCGGATATCCATGGACGAGGCCCTGAGTGAGAGGACCCTGCACCACGTAAGGAGTGCTACTTCCGCTGCTAGCACCCCCGAATCCGTTGCGTGGAGGGGGCAGGGATCTTTCACTATATAGCACGAGTTGTTACAATGGTATATAGCATTTCCATATAACTATATTCTTTATAGCACTGCTAGACAATTATGTAGGACTCCCATCTATAAATCATCGCATATCTAAGTGTTTTAAAGGTATACATGTAGCAGTGCTATGTAACATATAACATATAGCTCTAGCCATGCTACATAGCTGTGCCATATAGCAGTGCTATATATCAGTGTTATATAGTAGTGATATATAACAGTGCTACTTTATGTAAAGAATGTCATATTTAAGTGTCTAAAAGGTATGTAGTACTACCGCTATATAGCAAATGTTACAATGGTATATAGCATTTTCATATGGATATATAGCAATGTCTACTATATAGCAAATATACATGTATAGCATTTTCATAGTATGAAGATGCATCCCAGCATTATAACATTTTCTTGAATATGAAGATGGTTTTAGCCTAAAAGATGCCTTTCATGGTTTCACCATGTCCTCCTCCACTTTTTGGACATGAGCATGGGGAGATTTTGATGGTTGGAAATGAATCCAAGTGTAGTGGTTGTGGGTGTTCTTTTTTCTTTTATGTAAAGGAAGTCTTCTCACTTCCATGTAGGCATTGATACCATTTTCTGTACTTCTTTGCAATGGGCGGATGATGTTCAAGTATGCAACTTATGAGAATAGTGACCTAATACTCAAGGAAATGGGGTTGATAGATGATGATCCAAATGAAAATGAGGATACTTCTAATGAGCATGTGGAGTATAAACAAGGTGAAGACCATGTGGAGGGGTCAACAGGTTGAAGACCATGTGAAGGGTAGACAGGTTGAAGACCATGTGAAGGGTAGACAGGGTGAACACTAGAGCAAGAGGATTCTACTACTAAACAAAGTGTTGAAGACCATGTGAAGGGTAGACAGGTTGAAGACCATGTGAAGGGTAGACAGGGTGAACACTAGAGCAAGAGGATTCTACTACTACTAAACAAAGTGTTCTTTGTGACTCTAGAATCAATGATTATTTCTCTTTCTTTAAAAAAAAAAATCAACTACTAGAACTGGACATGAATGGCCTACTACTAAACAGATACAATCCAAGGTACGTAGCAGTGCTATGTAATATATAACATATAGCTCTTGCCCTTCTATATAGCACTACTATATATCCTTGCTATATAGCACTGATATATAGCACTGATGTATAGCATTGCTACATAAATAGCACTACTAGATATATATGTAGGATTGTCTCCTAGCCTGCAAAAAGCATATCATATCTAATTACTAAAGGTAATATTTGTGCTATGTAACATATAACATATAGCTCTAGCCCTGCTATATAGCACTACTAGACAACTATGTTAGAATGTCTATCTGTTGTAAAGCATGGCATCTCTAAGTGTATAAAAGGTATATAACAGTGCTATGTAACATATGACATATAGCTCTAGCCCTATTATATAGCAATGCTATATGTCACTATAATATATAGAAAAGCATGGCATATCTAAGTGTCTAAAAGGTAATGGTTGTATAGGCATGCAAGAGTTCCCACTAAAAGGGCACATAGATGTGGAGACTTTTAAGTGATTCACAAGAATAAACAACTAGTGCTTGTGGTAAGACCAAATAATGATGAGAAGTTTTTTATTTGGTGCTCTAAGCATTTCCACCTAATGATATGGACCAATTGCATGGCGCGCGCAACATGGATAAAGCAATGAAGGCAACATTTTCTAGAAAATGAAAAGACAATAAAGTATTTTTAAGTATACTAATCTCCTTATTTTTGGTACTATTGTTTTTATAAATAGTTGGACTAATATTTAACAACACTTATCGTGTTGTAGGTTGATTCTCGCAAAATAACACTGTTCACAATGCCCGCATGATTTTAGGCACATATCCAACGTCATGAACTTGGACAAACCAATTTTCTAGAAGAAACTGAATTCTATGTGGAATCATTATCCACAATTCAACAAACAAAACACATTATTGGTCGATGACTATTACAAATCTATCCCCGATGACTGGGAGAACTCTATATCGCAAGAGCACGATCCATGGTACATGACACGATTTCTTATGTCGTGGTTTGTACATGTGGAGCATTGCAGATGATCAGTGGACATTTACTCGACAAAATTTGGTCCTAATAAATAGCAAGTATAACATTTCTATCGATGTTTTTGACTATCATGTTTTATATACCACTACCATAGACCCGGCCAACAAGGCAAGTGACCTGAAAAATATTGATATGAATGTATATACATCTATGAACTCAATATAGATATCTTTCTAACTAATTGTGCACACTCTTCCTATATTTTTATGAATGAAGTTTATCAAGTTTCTCAAGATATGGAGATTGAGCCACTGTTTCATTATTTTATACTGACCATAAAAGTACCTTGACTCCAAGCCTGTGAAAATTTAATACATTGAACTATTAAATGTACTTTGACTCCAAGCCTATGAAAATTTAATACAGTAACTATTAAATGTACTTTGACTCCAAGCTTGCCATGTCATATGGCAATGCATGATAGATTACTTCATGTACCTCATGAGAAAGGAGATGGGTGCTCTTAGCCCCATCTGTACAGAGGCCTTTCGGATTCTTCTGGTTGGGAGGGGCACCACTAGATTCAACCATTCTTGACAAGACTTTGCATAGAGGTACCAAGCTAATTATTCACATCCTAGAGTGGAGCCCCTCTACATTTGGGAGGTGCATCTCAGATACCTAGACCAAGAAACCATTAGAAGAGGCCAATTTTCCATGCCTAGCTCCAAAGCTCTCCCCATTGCTTTTTCTTGGATCTAACTTTTAGGCATTGGTCATTGTTAGTTGGCCTGGCCTAATACAAAGTTTGACCTCAATTTTTCATATTTAGGTTTTAACCATTCAAGTTTGACCTCAATGATCATTGCTAGTTGGGCTAGCCCTATACAAAGTTTGACCTCAATGGTCATTAGCCCCATACAAAGTTTGACCTCAATGGTCATTGTTAGATGGCCTAGCCCTATACAAAGTTTGACCTCACTTTTCCATATTTAGGTTTTAAATCATTACAAGTTTCCCAAGCTAGTTACATTTTCACACCAGGCTACAAATAGTAAGTGGTAGTGTGGGAGAGAAACCTTAAGTGCTAGCAGTATTCTCCAGTGGGTTGACAAATCCCATGTCGAGTCTTGAACCAACAACAGACAGAGTTTTCCCCTAAAATGGACTAGAATAAGTACCCTCCACACCTCACTTGTTCCTGGATGAAAATTTGATCAAGTCTAAGCCAAAATTCTTATATTTCCACTTTTGGTCAGGGTTTTGTACAAAAAGTAGGCTCAATACACATACCCCAACTCAGGCTCATTGCTTTCCGAGGTTTGGACATTGGCTAGGAGATCTAGCTTGGCATAAAGACCCCTAGGTTTTTCAGCCTAGATCTAGAACTCTCCCCATTTGGTCATCTTTAGATGTGACTAGACACAGGTGCTAGCTAGGACAACCTAAGGTACCCTCACACCAAGTTTGGCTTTGATCTAACATTGTTGGGTCATAGGCTTCTTTAGTAATTCTTGCTAAAAATTAGCAGTACCTCACTGCAAATTGAAATGCAAACATCCAGAGGGTGCTTGGTGCTTGACACTCCAAACAACTTCCTTGTCAAGTATGGTGCCATTTGAGAAAGCGTTGGACTAGTTTGAAGCCCTTTTTGGTTTTTTAGAGTAAAAAGTTAAAAATTTTTCAATGTGAATTCAAAAATCCTTGGGAAAAGAGCATTTGTTGCCAGCTAATATCTCATGGCTAGTCAGGTAGATTTAGATAAGGATTGGCACAAAGGAGGCCCATACCTCATAGACCACACCTGGGAACTCACATTTTGGGACAATGTTTCTGAGTGTTGGAATTGAGTTGGCATAAAAACCATCTAGTTTTCAATGCATGGCTCCAGTATTCCCCCCTTGAAACTATTCTAGAATCTAAGCTTACACATTTTCTACTTGAACCCAAATTTGAGATCTTTCTAACAACTTTGGTATAGTGTCTATTTTTACCCAACTTTGTCCTTTTCTAGCTTAAATTGGTATATTGGTGATTAAAACATGTGGGAAGTGGAATGTGGATATATCTCATTAAGAGCTAGAGCCCCATACCTCCAAACATCACTAAAGTTTTATATTTCTAGCTCTCTGTGAAGGTACAGGGACTCATTTGAGCCATGGTTTTGACCCATAGCTTAGAAAAGTTATTGGTCCTTTAAGGCCAAGAATAAGCTTTTCTTACTTGAAGAAGATAGGAACCTTTATTTTAGACTATTACGAGTCATTTGGGGCTCGTGAACATGCTCCCTAAAGCAGGTCTAGATTTTAGACCAAGTTTACATAAATCATTGAGTTTGGACTCATTGGGGCAGTATTTCTATGCACTTGTATAGTGGACAAGTTTGATAGGGAGAGTCTAACACAACCTTGTATGCTTCTACAATTTGGTAGCAAAGTCGATCAATTAAGCCTGACGACACAAGGTGTGTGTCGAGTTGAGTAGTTACTCGGTGAGAGTTCGACCTCTTGTTGATCATGAACAAAGACCCTTTTCCACGAGGAGTGTGTGGAGTCAAAGTGAGAGTCCAACCTCTTGTTGATAGTGAGAAAGACTCTCTTCCATGAGCTTGTTGGTTGCTAGTAAGGAAATTGACATTTTGAGGAAAGGAGGAGTGATGTCTAGTCACCAACCTATTTTTTGTATTTCTACCTCCAAGGGAGAAGTAACCACAAATAAACATTGAGTGAGACTCCTCCATGGAACTCAACAAGGAGGAGAGCCACAAATGTCTCAACACTAAGAAGCTATTTCATAACTTCTACTACGACAAGTATGTTACATTGATAGAGTGAGAACAATATTGTGCCCAATCTAGGGACAAGCACTTCTCCATATCCCAAAAACCCAACATTATTCGGAATAGGTAGACCCAATTTAGGGTTCTACTTCTATAGAGATGATTGGGAAAACCAATACATTCCATGCAAGCAAAGAACCCATGCAAAATTGAATAGCTTATGAAAGAGCTTAGGCAAAGGGAGAGTCTTCTTTAACTATCCACCAGGTTTCCCTTGGTTCTAATTCCATGGATGTAAATGCAAGAGTAGGTGATGATGAGGTCATCTTTAGAGGGACTTGGGAGCTTCTAGTGGACTCCCTAAATTCACTCACTTCCATAGTGCTCCCATAGAGATGAATCAAGTTGTAGGACCTCAATTCCTTTAGGATATGATGAAGGGTACTCATGCCATGTGCCATATTAACTCTTTTCCATCCTACTCCCATAGAGATGAATCAAGCTTTAGCACCTCTGATTCCTTCAGCAAATATGATGTAGGGTACTCATGCCATGTGCCATACTGTTATGTCAACACAATGGTCCTAGCAATCTCATGTGGTGAACACATGTTTGCCTATCCTATGGCCATCAAGACACCAATGATTTCAAGAATTCCTTCTACCCCCATGAGACCCATGTACACTACCAGAGTTTTTGAAAGAATAACAAGATTACATCACCCATGCCCTACCTACATCCCCCCAAGAGTGCATGCTATGCCAATAAGTAGGGGAGTTGCCACCATGGGAGTTCTTGTGCCTACAACATTGGAAAAACCCACACGTGTAGAACATTCTGTTCAGCTTACACCACTTGTGGTCATGGTTTATATAAACAAAGATCGAAGGCTGAAATCTTCTTCTTGTTACTCTCAAAAGAGGTCTATAAAAGATAAGTGAAAACCATGAGAAGTACCAAAGTACTATGTACAATCGGTCCAGAACATGCTAAGCAGGTGAGTTGGCAAGATAAGTATGCCATAACCCAGTTTGACTAGGTAGGTATAGTCCATCTATAGAATCATTGGCAAAGATTCATCGTGTCAGCTAAAATACCAGTGGAGTATAGGTGAAACGGTCACCCAAGCACGTCATGAGTGTCAGTTGATATTGAGCTTGACATGTCAACACTCCCCCTCGAGCTCAACTCTATCTCCAAGACTCCAAGCATAGTGTGGAATCTGCAAAGCTTCTCTGCTCCCAAGGCCTTGGTGAAAATGATAGCTAGTTGCTCCTCTTGTTTGCTGATGTACACAAGATGATCATCTCCTGCCTACTATAATGAAGTGAAAATGGATCTCTATATGTTTGGTCCATGCATGAAACATTGGGTTCTTGGCCAATTGTACAATGCTACTAAGGTTGTCACAACAACAATAGATGAAAACCTGCCTATCCACATGCGACCTCAAATCTCCAAGTAGCTTACGTAACCAAGCTACCTTACATGTCGCCATCATAGCACCCATGTACTCTGCCTCTGTACTCAACAACAAGGCAACTATCGAGTACAGAGGCAGGGGTATTTTTTTACTCTGTAGTACAGAGTCATGTATTCTTCCTCTATACTCAACAAGGCTACTTCTTGCTGCTCCATGTGATAGCACCACTCCCAAAGGAAAACATAAACCCGCCTAGTAGATCTTCTGGCCAAGATGCTACCAACCCATTCTGTATCAGTGTATCCATACATCTACAACTATATACCATCCTCATAGAAGATACCATAATCACTTTGGACCTCATGTAGCAAAGTGTCCACCTCACATTATCAAAATTTTGCTTCTGAGAAACTTGCATAAACTAACTCTCCAACCCAATTATGTAGTTCATGTCTAGCCTGGTGATCGTCATGTAGATCAAGCTGCCCACTATCTTCTTGTACATAGTGGCATTCTCCAAAATCTCAACTGCGTTTGCACTTAGCTTGCCATTTTGATCCAATGGTATAGAAATGGGCTTATAACTAGCCATATCATATTCGGACAACATGGCCAATGCATACTGTTTCTGTGGCATCCATATGCCCATAGGTGTCATGATGACCTCAATGCTAAGAAAGTATCTTAGCTCAACCAAATCCTTCATGTCAAACTTCTTCTTGTGGAGATCCTTTGCATTGTCAACTTCCTCTTTATTGTCATGCAAGTCATTCACATAGACGGAGATGATCACAATCCCCTTATCACACTTTTTGCACATAGAGTGAATGTCAGTATCTACCATATGAAAGACAATAGTGAAAGATACCATGCAATCTTATCATGCCATGCTCTTGGTGCATGCTTCAAGCCATATAAGGCTTTTTATAGCCTGCACACATAATCTGAGTGTCTCAAATCCTCATAACTAGGTGGTTGTCCCAAATATACTTCTTCCTACAGCTCACCATGCAAGAATATATTCTTTACATCCATTCAATGATCCAAAACCCAACCTTTTGACGCAACCCCACTGTAATAACAGCTCTCACGATTGCCACATCTTGGCAATGGGGCTAAAGTCTCCTCATAATCAATGCCGTAGGCTTGAGCATAACCTTTGGCAACAACTAATCTTGCCTTGTACCTACTAATTCTCTCGCCTTGTAACTACTAATTCTTCCATCTGAACTGTGCTTCACTTTGTAGAACCACTTACATCAAATAGCCTTATTACCCTCAAGAAAAGGTGCTAATTCCCAATCTTATTTACATCCACAATGCAGCCATTTCATCATCATCCATGGCTTTCTCCAAATGTACATGCCCAATAGCATCCTCAAAAACATGTGGGTTTAACCTCCTACACAACCTTTGCCATGTATGCATAATGGGGTGAGCTACATAACAATCATACAACGTCAATCTCTAAATAGGGTTTTTGACCCTACCCAACTTGCATGGTCCTGGATCTATCCTTGGTGTCCTCATCTACCTTAGCTAGAATCCCAAACTCCTCATCAAGGCTCTACTTTGAGCTACTAGACTCTCCATTAACATATGAATGCCATGTTGAAATGTCAGACATACCAAGAGACTCATCAACCTTCTATGTGATGCATGTGCTGAACCTACAGTACTGATTTTCTGATGATGCAGACTACCACTCCATGGTCTATCAACAACAAACCCACTACTAGAGGACTCTCTCAGTCCACTCAATAACTGAGATTACTGATGTGTATTCTTTGCAACCACTTGCTCCTGTGCATCAGCCCCAATCGAGTCTTTTATAGAGCAGTACACCAACTACTCAGCTCAAAGAGAGCGTCCCTTCTCACCCTCATCTCACATGTGAAAGGGTTGTAACGTCTGTATGCCTTTTGCTCAAGGGAGTAACCAATGAACACACATTTTTTAGTCTGCTTTCTTGAAGATCTTTCTTGAAGATGTATAATTATTTTTCTCACATCTATCTTTGCCCTGCTTGCTTGAAGATTCATAATTGTTTTATTGCAACTTACCACTTCTTTTGCCACTCTGCTTCTTTGTGACATTCTGCTGCAAAGTGACCTAGTTTTTCATAATAAAAGCAATCCTTTGAACTTGATCCCAGTTGCCAATTGCCTCAACCTCTCTAGCTCCACTGCCTTGGGAATGACCTCTTCCACCTATGTGTGTTTTTTGTTGTTATCCAAATCATTGGACTGTTGTCCATAATTTTGATTTCCAAAATGGCCACCACAACCTCTACCTCTACCTAAATTTGAGTAGAAGGCATGTTCTAAAGTGTTCTTTCTTTGGGATAAAATTCTTCACCCAAAGACTTTTCTTCCATGATTAACATAGTCACCAAATCCCAAAAATTGGGAACATTATCTCTGTACAACAATAGAGGTCTTGAATGGCTTATATTCTTTGCCAAGTCCATTCAAATAGATGCTCACCAAGTCATTGTCTTTCATTGAGACATTAATATATCAAAGTTATTCATCAATACCCTTGATCTTCAATACATACTCATTGATAGACAAGCTCTTCTTTTCCACTATATGCAGCTCCTGTTTTAGCTGCAACTTCCTTGCCTTTGTGTTTATGTGGAACATCTCCACAAGGTTTTATCATGCAACTGCTAGAGTGTTGGTATCCTATATATGCCCTATCATAGCGTCTATCACACTGAGAAAGCCAATTTCCTTACACTCTGGTTCCAGTCTTTGAATGCCTTTATCTCTGCTAGAGTAGCCTTCTCTTCAAGCAATTCCAAAGACTCATCATTGTCTCCTTCAACATAGTCCCAATATCCTTTTCCCATCAGGAAATTGGTTATCTGAACTTCCATGCATGGAAGTTGTTCTTATAAAGCTTCTCAATGATAATTTGGTTGATTTTATCAGACATATTTGCTTACAAAACAACCAAAAATGTGCAAATAGATAATTTTTGTATGCAACCTATGACACATTAGTATTTTATGTATGCAACATGCAACACAGCAGTATTTGTTATAACTCCTATAGCAATACTTCTACATAATCTGGATACACATGTGACTATAATACATATACATACACCCACAATTAGCAATACATGTGCAATCACTGTCTCGACACCCAAATTGCACTACTACACTGCAATAACTAGAGTTCGGACAGAAACAATTCTTCCAAACTTGGAACTTCCCAAAAGTGCTCGAAAACACCTTGTGGTAGTTTACGAATAAAGGTCGAAACGCACTCAAAATGCAAATCTGGCCGCAAAGTACTAAGTATAAATTACTAAGCACAATACATACACCTCCATACCTACGAAGGCAGCTCCTCAATCAGAGATGTGTAGCTCCCAGAGCTACCAAAACAAGAAGGAAAATAGATGATGATGCTCTTACACAGGTGTACCACTTCCTTTGCTTTCGTAGCCTCCCTTTCTTGTCGCTCGTATCCTTAGCCTAAACCAAGCTCTGATACCATGAAAAGATTGGGGGAGGAGAGAGAGAGCTTAAGCTCTTGTAAGCACACACGCAATAATGGGATAAGACACACACAAAGATGGAAGGCTAAAATATTATTCTTATTGTTACACTCAAAAGAGGTCTACAAGAGAGAAGTGAAAACCATCATAAGTACTAGAGCACCATGTAAAAGCGGTCCATAAAATGTGAACACGCTTAGTAGGTAAGCTGGCAAGATAAGTATGCCATAACCTAGTTGGACTAGGTAGGTGTCGTCTAGCTATAGAATCACTGGTGAAGATTTGTCATGTCACCAAACACGCCAGTGGTGTAAAGGTGTAATGGTCACCCAGGCACGTCATGAGTATCAGCTCGTGTTGAGCTTCATATCTCAATAATATGGCTGAGGAGGATTTTAGTGCGCATAGTAGTTTAGATTAGTGGGGCTACATCCTTGCAATGCAATAATGAGAGTTGCATGGATATTGCTAAGAACCCTGCGTTTCATGCTCGAGCGAAGCACATTGAGATTCAATATCATTATGTGGCGAGAGCTGATTGAGGATGAGATAGTGGAGCCAGAGTACTGCTCTTCTATAGACCAAAGTTGTGCCGACATCTTTACCAAGGCTCTTGGGAAGGATGAACTCATCACTTACCAGAACTGTGCCGACATCTTTATTAAGGCTCTTGGGAAGGATCATCTCACTTGCCATCTTTATCGACTTAGCGTTGGGCTAAGAATATAATCTGTCTTCGGGCAAACATTGAGGGGGGGTGTTAGTATATGCTCAATTCCTGTCTCTCAACAATAATCTCACATCTATGTTTGGTGCACATTTGTAAAGGCCCCCATTATGAGGAGAAGCCATTGGTGCACATGTCTTTGGTGGGAACTCTGGTTTAGATACCAATGGGATCATTATTGTGACCATTGGCAAGGAGATAGTCAAGGGTTTAGCGTTAGCGGGGGTCCAAGAGCAGGAGCCCTCGGCCCAATGATATGGGTTCATTTTAGTAGGTGGTAGCCAGTTGGCCACATTTTGAGGGCGGTGAGATCGTGTCCATGCCAAGTAATCCCCCGTATTACGTGCCTACCATACCACCTGTAGCACTATATATGGACATAGTTATCGCAAGCTAAGGTATCCAAAGATTGTGTCGACACACTCTACACTTAGTACTTCCTCCATCCAATTTGTCTAGATCACCATCTAAGCTCTACTTAAAAGTGTACAAGTGGATAGCATCCCAAACATTGTATATATCTTAGAATTTTAAATTCTCTCTATTCTATATCTATTACACTTTGTTTTGCTATCGATCTTTCCACTGTGCTATATTCTTATAAGAATGACACGTTATTTGAGTTCCAACTGTGCGCATGGCATAACATGCGATTTCGTTAGGAATCTCATATTTTTATGAAAAGGAATAATGCGTAATTCGAGAGAAAGAGAATCTTGTGCAATTCGACAACCCATTTTTCTTCTTTCTGGGTGGTTGCACGTAATTCAATGTGGAACTGCACGTTTTTTAAGATCTCCAATAACACATTTCTTTGAGGAATAGAAAATTTGACCATTTTGTATTTTTTTGTATTTTTTGGTTTTCTAGAATTTCTCTGTGTTTTTCCAAGGGCTCATCGAATCATGCATGATATGTAAAGAAATGTGTGTGATTCAACTACTTTGAAGATTGTCACATCATTTGAGTTCAAATAGCACACTACTCGACTAATGAATGGCGTGCAATTCGAGTGTCACCAAGTAGTGTCATAGCTGTTTCACACGTATGTGTAGCCACTTTTTATTAGACTAATGAATGGCATGCAATTCAAGTCTCACTAGTTAGAACTGCTTCACAAGTGGTACTGCCGCCCCCGCGGTCACTTTTTGTCACTTTTTCTTTGGAGTGGTGTGTTGGATTCTTTAACCACTTTGAGGATTGTCACCTCATTTGAGTTCAAATCGCATGTTATTTGGCTAATGATGAATGATGCATGACATGCAACTCGAGTCTTAACAATCAATGTCAGAGCTATTTCACACATACTTGCAACCACTTTTTATCACTTTTTCTTGGGAGTGGTGTGTCAAATTCTTTAATGCCCTTAATTCTTCTTTTGAGGCCAATATTTCCTCCAAGATTATAGGGATAAGAATTGAGGTGTATGCTAAGAACATGCTTAATCACACCCTACATCATATTCCTAGATCAGTCTCACCACGTCATTCTTAGATGAGTCGTAGATAAGTCAATGCATCATTCCTCTCTAGGCAACATGTCATTCCTTTTGGAAAAACGTAAGAATCTCATAATTTTTTATATTTTACATTTTTGTGGTGTTACCATAAAGGAGCTATGCACTTGTAGAGAGTAAATAGAGAGAGATATTTGGAAAGATCTATCACAACCTCAATGCCAATGTGAGGGCAAGAATGGGAGAGAGATGCAGATAGAGAGGGACAGGAAGTGGGAAAATACTCCAATCCACTAGCAAGCATGCATGCATCAAAGAGAGAAAGTAAACATTCAAGCAAGCAACACAAAGCTAGACTCAATTATGATAGTGGGATTATGTGTTTTCTCATTAGTTAAAATGGCATACAAGCCTTATATTTACAATGTCTAGCACCCCAGTAATGTCTAAGGGCCCAAAAAGTTAGAATAAGATAATTTCATAGGTTATCTGTATGTTATTGGTGTTATGCAAGTCATAAGCTAAGTATTCCGATGATCATCAACATTGCACAAGTCGTAAGCTCGGAGATATCCCAAATTTTATTACATGAAGCACCTATCACAGATACAAAAGGATTTGACCAAAAAGGTGATGTCGTGCATTCGGAGTAATGTTAGCCAGTGTGATTAACACTAATGGATGGCATTACCTTATATTAACATCAACATATCCAAACATACTAGCATAAAGTTACAAGGAAGAGAGAGTAAAGAGAACACATTCAATTCATGGCACAAATGGGAAGTATCAGAATAATGCATGCTTTCTCCACTAGGCCACTTGAGAGTAAGTAACCCGAGGGTGCCCATTTGTATTGGTAGTTCTAGCTCTTTTACATCGATAGAGAAGGTATACTCTATAGTCTTATGTTAATGAAGTTTATTAACATCCAACATGGATAGTTCATTCACATGCGATTAATGGACTTGATTTGGACATCAATGATGGGCCCACACTTTAGCACACATTTGCGCATATCTTTGGATATTACCATGGATTCCAATAGTAGTGTCGAGAGGAGACATCAAGAGCCTAAAATCATGTCTTGAACATGTCTTTAAATTCGACAATATAGTAGTGAGAAAAGAACTCTTGATAACAAACATTGCTTTAGCGCCCACTGGGCCACTACGACATTCTAGTTTAGCCCTCTCACTAATTCCAAGGACAATCTATATCAGGAAGGGGTGTATGTTAACCATATAGAGTAACATTATTTTGTATGCACGGCTGCGCCACTTTGTAATCACCTTTTTTAACCACACTAAGTCCTTCATGTTCTATGACAGGATTTTGTAATCACCTTTTTTAACCACATTAAGTCTTTCATGTTCTATGACTATAGGCAGGTTGCGACATGTGTATATACATAGCCTAGATTTTTAGCTCTACTAGCTTTTAGACCCTCTTGACATTCTATATGGGCAGTTGGCCATTGTAAATACAAGGCTTGTATCTAAGACATTGTCACTAATGAGAAAAGGATGTTATCCATTTTCATAATTAAGTCTTCTATTGCTCTTGCGTTGATAGCTTTCTTGTTCATGCATACAAGTGGATTGTATGGTCTTGGTGTGTTACTTGTGTGGTCTCTCCCTCTCTCTCATAGCTTCTCTTTCGTCTCACCTGTCTTGCAAGCGCCCTTGGCGTTGAGGTAGAGGTGAACTCTTCAAGAGATCCTTTCCCTCTTTGCTCCTCACCCATGGTGCACATGGTGAGTCCCTCCTATGTGAGTATATATATACACAAAGACGTTAAAATTTAGTAAGGCAAATTAGTAGGTTCCTCCTGCTTAGTAAGCCATTGACAGGGCCTCTTTTCCTTACCCCCTACATGCCACACAACGACTATGTGCTTGGCTATGGCTCTTGCAACTCCTCGCAAGATCTATACTATAGTTAGAAGATCTTCCAAGGAGAATCCAAGTACGTACACAAATCAAATTTTGCATTGAGATCTAATATACTATGAGAAACCAATTACAGTTATCATGGTACTATGATTCAAAAAGATGAAATTTATATTTAAACATGTACACACATATTAAATGTGTGTTTAAAGGGTTCATACACTTTTGTTACCCAATAATATAATCCGCATATTACAAAGCTGTGAAATCCATTTGTTAAAATGAAACATAGCACTGAGCCTTACATTTACAGGAGTATTTTCAACCAGAACAATACCTCTTGTACAATACACCATGCCAAGAAATGTGCATGTATGCATGTAGAAGTATTAGACCATGTCCATGTGAATGCATGTGGTTACATGTGCCCATCCATTCAGATGTGCACGTGAGACAGAGAGAGAGAGAGAGAGAGAGAGAGAGAGAGAGAGAGAGAATATGCATGGAATCATGAACGACAGGAGCCTACAAGGAGAATGGAGAAAAGGAGGAGACACCAATGGAGATCCAATATGCCAGAAGAGGAGGCAGCATCTCCCAAAAAATACATTGAGATAGTAGCTAGTGTACACCCCATCTTTAATCCTACACCCCTTTCCACCCTATCTTTAATCCTACACACCTTTTCCTGTTGCACTTCACCATGACCATGCATGCCAAGGAATGTGCAATGTTAACATATTCAACCATGTCCATGTGCAGATCTGTGCCTAGTTGATCACAGCTCAAAAAACAAAACAATACAACCATGTCCATGTGAATGCATGTGGTTGCCAGTGCCCATCCATACAGTATGGCATGTGCATGCCCGTGCATGAGAGAGAGAGAGAGAGAGAGAGGGAGAGAGAGCATGTGCACTTAGTCATGTAAAACAGAAGAAGAGACACCACTTTTTGGAATGTAAGAGAGATTATGTTCGTTATGTAGTGATAGAAAACCCAGCAGGTGTAGCTGATAGAGTTCGAACCCAGTTGCTCATCCGGCAACGTCAAATACCTTCACCACTACACTACACTCCCATGAGAAGTGGATTGCATATTTATCAGAAGATTATTTACTAAAATGAAATTTGACACAACTAATTACAAATTTGATCTTTGTGATCTTAACATCTGTGATGTTGTAGCCTTTGGACTGCCTCACGGATTATCATTGCATCGACAAAGAGAAGTGCCCTGGAGTTACACATGGCAAAAGAACCAGACACTCCCATAGTGGAGTGTAAGAAAGCAAAATCCCAGGTGGTATCCTTTTTTCCCCTCAATATGGGGCAGTCCTTCACTAACCACTTACACATGTAATCACCACAAGTGTACCTGTGTACTTGGACATTAATGAAGGGAACAAAATCAGTCATTACTTGCCAGGGCACTCCTATTATTGAGGAAACCAGCAATGCAATCTCTCTTTTAGAAAAGTAACTTTGGAAGAGGCTTAAAGTAAAGGGAATATCTCTTGCCAGGGCACTCCTCCCATTTAAAGAGGAAATCAGATATGGAATATCTCTAGCAACATTCTCGGAAGAAAAAATATCTCTAGCAACACTAAGGCTAGAAAAGTACCTTTGGAAGAGGTTTCAAGTAAAGGGGGTCTTTTGAGTGCCATAATAATCGTATTGGTTTCAGTATCCTCTCTCTGTCTCTCTGTCTCTCTCTCTCTCATGTGTAACCTACAGGCTATAATGCTTAACAGCATACTCAAGAGCTTGCTGGCTTGGGCCCAATATTTCTTTCACTTTCAGTCCATTCTTATAGATTTTGAATGTTGGAACAAAGGTGACACTCTCTGTTTTGGCTATATGAGGGTTTTCATCTACATCCACCTGCAGAATGCAATGTAGGGTGCATCAGCTTGAAGTCTGATTCAAGAAAATAAAACACATTCTTGGAATCACAGCAAGGGTATGCGAGGTATAACAGTGGCAAAGGTTGACAATATAGCTACCTTCACAAAATGTACACAAGGATAACGCTTGCACAGCTGGTCTATAAAAGGAGAGATCTGGCAACAGCGATCACTCCATCTCGTGATGAACTCCACCACAGACAATCCTAGACCAAAAGTAGAAGAAATGTCAGGACATGGCTGCTCAAGTCTGCATGTGAGCTTGCTTACATTTTATTTCTAAGTAAGAAAAGCTAATTGTTCAGTTTTCTACCTGGAGAAGTGACCACCTCTCTGAACTGATCTTTATCAAAAACCTCTTCCACATCTCCACCAAATTTCATTTTGTAGATCTCCTCTCCTCTAGACTTCTTGATTGCAACCTGTACATCAAAAAAGCCACGCGCAACTTCCATATCACCTGGCATTTCCCTTCTCAAGACCTCATAGTCCCTGAGAGCATCCTCCCACCGCTCAAGCTGCAAACATATATTTTCAAAGTCGCCAACAACAGGGCAGGAAGTTAAGAGCTGATGTCTCTGCTACAAAACTTCAACAATCGACACCGTTCATTTAAATCAATGCAGAAAAAAGATAAGCTTGTTGAGGTCCTAACCTTTGTGCTGCAATTGGCCCTCCTCATGAGAGCTTTGATATAATTGGGCTGCGCAATCAATGCAGCATCACAGTCTTCTATTGCCTTCTCCCATTGGCCGAGCTTCGATCTGCAAGCTGCCCTATTACAAAGCAGGACAGCATTGGTTGGATCACTTTCTAGCCCTTCACCATACACAGCACAAGCCTCCAAGAACCTCCCTGCATTAAACAACTCATTTCCTGACGTCCGTGTTTGCCCCACAGCTCGAGCTCTCCTTAGCAACCCAATTGCTTCTGGATTGCGTGGATCTATCTTAGCAGCAGACTCTGCCGCACTAATTGCACCCTCGAACCTGCACAACCATAATGTTTCAAATACTACTGCTTGAAGAAAAAGGTCTCAATTACTCGCTTGAATTGTTGTAATCTACAAGTCACAAAAACACACACAATAAATTACTGCACATGATTTCATCTCCCATGCCATGGTTGGCATGTTAATGATTTGCTTAAATGAAGGTAATGATGGCAATCTAGCTACAATTTTTACACGTTGACGCAGCAGACTGCGATCTTTGTTATTCGGATCAGGCACTGTTGTTTTAATTAGTATTCCAACTAAGCATGCTTGACAGGCTGAATTTCAATATCAATGTCCAATTGCAGAGTTTTGAAAACAAATCTGATTTAATGACCTCGAATAACAAGCAAAATATTGGCATAAGCCACCTACTAAGAGGATACAATGCAGCCTCGACCTACTGACGTTCTTTTGTATTTCAATCCAGCACGCACTACCTCCTCCAGTTAACCCACCTTCCAAGAGACATTTCAACATGGGCTCGCAACATATACAAAAAGGAGTCAGCTGATGCCACCCCTAGCTTGTGCAAGGAGCTCTCCAGCCTTTGGGCTTCTGCACACACTGCCTCTGCTTCCTCTGGTCTGTGCAGCTTTAGTAAGGCCTCCGATTTGTATCCAAGAACCTGAATTCAAGTCGGGTTTAAGATAATTAATCCACCTTAGTTAAGCTCAAGACATCAACATTTAATCTCCATTGTATAATAGCCGTAAACAAAATTAATTCCCCTTTCTAGGCTGACCATTACTGGTTTCAGGTTTGCAAATCAAACTAGGACTAAACAATTCTTATAGAGTGAGAGTCCCAATACCACAATACCTGGGGTGCAGTATCAGCACCAGCAACAGCTGCAGCATTGCTCTCCCGTAATACACTTCTCCAATCACCAACTTTTCTTGCCTCGATGCACCTTGAGACGTGCCTCTCAACTGTCTGAAGGGATTGCATATCTCTAGCATCGGTATGCTGCACTGCAACTTGAAGGTGTCTCTTGGCACTCTCAATGAGACCTAGTCTGCACACGAAACTACCTAGATTTAGCAAATCCAACAGCTCAACACCAGGACACTACATCAATTTAGAAGACCAGAGGCTCAAATGTAAACTAGGAAGCTACTCATACACCACTGATTGGCAGCTGCAAAGAGACATAAAAAGCAACCAAAAAACTCAAAGTTTACTTAAGACTGCTACTCATGTGAGCAACTAGGGAAATGTGAGGAGAAACATAACATTTGGCTCACCTGAGGTAGAGATGTGCTGCTCTCTGGTGAGCTCGGGAATATCGAGGATCTAGCCTGATTGCCTCTTCACATTCCTGCACAGCTTCTCCTAACCTGCCCAGTCCAGTGAGAGCTGCTGCTCTGTTACTCCTGTAAGGAGCATGGTTTGGACACATAGCAATGCACTTCTCGTATAAGGCCACAGCCTCAGAGAAATGCCCCTTCTTGTACTGCTCATTGCCAGCATTTTTAATGTCCTCCGGATCTTCCATTTCACTCCCATTTCTATGGTCTTCTACCAGATTGCTGTTCGTTTTTATAACAGTTCCATGGCTCAGAATGTTGCCATTGGACGCATTGGCATTCCAATTACCAGGGCGCACATTACCCAGATTGCGATTCAAAGTGCCTTCCACACAGACTCTGGGTGTAGAGAGTCCTTTCACATTTGTATTGCAGCCAAGGGGCTCCATATCATCTGATTTCTTTGCAGGGCAATCCCCCGACTTGAGTAGGTCATTGCAGCTGGCCTTACTAGTTGAAATCTTCAGTTTTCCCAAGTTACCTTGAATGTTCGCACCACTCAGTATATTACCCATACCTCTTAAGCTTGCAGAATTGGAACTGTCTTTATTGTTCAAAATACTTCCGGCGGAAAGCCGTCTCCCACCTTCTTTAGCAGTAGGACTTCCACCACTGGAACATGAAGAATCCGCAGAGCCATACCCACCCGTAGAAGACCTCCTCCATACATCTTTGGCCATGGGGCTTCCTCCGTCAGCGCTTCCGCCATTGGAAAATGAAGATCTACTGCCTCCATCTTTGGCAGTAGGGCTTCCTCCATTGGAGAATGAGGAGTCTGCAGATCCATGGCTACCAACAGAAGACCACCTCCCTCCATCCTTAATAGTTTTTGGGCTACCTCCAACTGAGGACGAGGAATCGCCCACAATAAGACCTCCATTCGGGCTCTCTTTCAAGTTGCCCACATTTAACCTGCACTTTGCAGCAATCTGCTCTCCTGACTTGTAAAGCCTAGTGCCAACATCCAAGTTGCCTCGGTTCAATCCCCCAGTATTTGTGAAACCACCACCCTGCTCTGCAGACTTGTGGATTCTAAGAAAATTGTTTGCCTGCCCATTAGAATTCTGAATTTTTAGCATGCCATTGCAGTTATTAACAACTTCTAACTCTCCTAATTTTCTCTGACTTGCAGGTGTTGCAGTAGCAGCGGTGGTAGCAGTGCCACTGCTAGGCACCAATGCAGAGTCTGAGTTCAGAGACTTGGCTTCCCAATTGATGGGTTGAGATTGGGAGGATTTGAATCCAATTGCATAGTCTTCTTTTTCTTTTCTCGTCAAAGGGTGAATCACATTGCTTACCTTCTCTGATAATTTGCTTTCTTTTTCCATGCTGGTTCCATTCCTGTAGTGAGATAAGGGTTTCACAGAGGCATTGCAGCCACCATGGAGATCAACTGACTGAAGACGCTCTCCGCCCTTGAAGTTCTGAAGCATGTTGTCAGAGCCAGCAGCAGCAGTGCAGCTCCCATTTCTCAAAGACTTTGCTTCATGGCTAGGATCTACTTTGGGTGTGTCCTCACGGAAACTCCCACCAAAAAGAGAAGGTTTACTACCTGAAGTGGGCTCCTTCCGAGAACTCTCGGACGAGCGGTGGTAGCCAGCAGCAGCAGTGGCAGTATTGTAGCATCTGGACCAATGTGGGTACTTGTCTACATCCCTATTAGGACTGTAGAGCTTGCTATGGAGAACGCCTACATACATATCCATGGCACTGGGGTGCTTTCTCCCTTCTGCATGGCACTGAGCCATTGCTTTGAGTGATTGATAAGAATAGTAGCAATAAGTCTCGACTTAGCGCGTACAGTTTTGTGTACTACAAAAAAGCAGTAGTTTGCAGGCCGATGCACCTTCCCATAAGAGTAACCACAGAGATGGGCGATTGAATGGGGCCAAATCAGTAATGCAGGTTGTCAAACAAGCCCATCCCTCATTTTGAACTTGCCCACATTGAAGAACACGAGCTTGTTGAAGATGAGCAAGCTAGGCAAGCCTAGAGGCTGCAGGATAGAAAACTGGTGAGAAGAAAGCAGAGCCATCTCCAAGAAGAGAGGGGAAGAGCAGAGAAGGGACTTGAGATGCTGCATTGTGATCAGTAAATGGGCAGGGTTAAGAAGAGAGAACGGGATCGATTAACCAGCAAGGCAACAGAGTGGCTTCCTGGAGACTCGAGGGGAACTGGGGAGTGGAGATTTTAAGTTGCTTAGCAGGAAAGCTGCAGGGTGGGGAGGATAATGTCAGAAGGAGAAGGTGGGGGTTGGCCCAATAATGAAGCCAGGTGGAACACGGGGGAAAGCAAAGGACTCTACCAAAAATTGAAGGAACCCAGATTCCAAAATTAAGCCCAAAAATCAAAGGTTAGGCATGTGAAGAAAAGAGAAATCAAGCGAGTACATGGGCATGGCCATGGCCATGGCTATGGCGATGCGAACAGGAAGCGCTGTTGTGAGGAGGGGGCAATGCGAAGAGAAAAAGGGGAGGGGAGCTGTGCAGAAGAGGAGGAGGCGGCGGCGGCGGCAGATATGGCGTTGTTTCCCCCCCTCTCCCTCCGGCCAGCTCTCCTCAGAGCTGGGCGCCATAGCCACGAGCTCTAAAGGTGTTATCTCTGCTCCGCCTGCAGGCTCCTAAACCGCCAAATCTGGAAGCACGCGGGCGAAACGGTTTCCCGCCGTTCCCCCACCCCTCGCGCCTACACGTGCGTTACAACCCCATGCATGCATGACTGATGACCACACCATCCTGCAAGGTGCAACCATCCCAGCTGTGGGTTCTGTGGGTATGCGGGGGCAATGCCCATTCGCATGTGACCGCCAGCTGTTCCCCTCATCGCTGCCCATGTGCGGGCGGTTTGCCGGTTCCCCGCCGTTAAATTCATATTGCCGGCCATGTTACTCTCCTCCCTTTTTTTCTGCCAGCTTATCTTTTGACCCTTCTGTACTCCGACGCCTGTCTCCCCCTGCCGCCACCCCATGCCCCACCAGCCTCCACCCTGGCGCCCACATGGAGGCACAGATGGGCGCAAAAACTGGGCGCTGGCCATTGAGGGGCGGCTCAAATACATGCAAAACTTTGAAAAGCCCGACAAAAAATAGGTGAAAACTTATGAAACAAGCCATTCTTCTTTCACCATGTGGTACTTGTTAAGAGGATGGGTCCTTTACACCACAATGATGTGGGGGGATATCCTAGACTTCTTTCCCACTTGTGGAGCACCCCTCTCCGAATGCCGAGGTGCGAGTTCGAACCCCCTCTGGCAAAAGAAAACCCCCAAAAAAATTATGCCAATTGAAAAAAATGGTATGGTAGGGTTTCGAGACAACTTGTTGCAATTTGACAGTTCAAAATCCTATAGATTATGTTGGCGAGCCACAACCACAAGATTTATGGGCATTTGATGTCTTGTTCTTGTTCCATTCTCTCTCCCATTTTGCAACATTTAAAAAACATTTTTTTGGTGATCTTATTTAACCCTAGCCAGCATAGTAACCAGATGATCATTGATAAAACGAGAAGGGAGAGAGATGATGTCGAGGCTTCTCCTTCTCCCCTGGTAGATATTTCCCCCACCAACAACAGGATTCATGTTAGAAGCACCACCTAGGAAAGGTCGCAAGGTTCTCCCCCCTCGTCCATAAGCCCATCGAGCACCTCGCCAACTGTTGGGTCATTATAGGAAAGAGGCGATGCAAGCGACGGTGACATCTTTCCAGAGGCAAGATGGACATATTCTCTCTAATGATGCAACAAGCCTCGAAATCTCTAGGCAATCCCCCAAATTACCCCTCATCCAGAAGCAGGACTAGGCCGTGGACATGCGAGAGGACACCTAGCACATGGCAGCCGGATGCCCTCAAACAGCACGGACTCGATTTTGCCGCCTCTACCAATCTAAAGATCTGCAGTTCACTCCAGTCCCAACCCCTTCTTCCCCAACTAGCCCTTCATGCAGGGAGCCATGCAATCGTCTTCCCTAGAGGGCCCCTCATTCATCAGAGCTTTCCGGAGGCTGTGCCTTTCAACCCTCTTTTCTCTTAGAGATAGAAGGACGGGGAGGACATGGAGAGATCCAGAGAGTAGCTACCCCAACTGATCCAATGAGCTCTCGTAAAAAATAGAAGATTTCATAGCATTATAGAAGAGATGCAAATCGCCATGCTTATAATGGTTCTACACAGAGCTAAAATATCCGGGAGGAGCAACCACACGAAGCTGGTTATGAAGAAGTCAAAGGCAATAGCGATTCTAACAAGGAGAATAATGGAGGTACAACATGTAAACTTGATGTTTCCCTTCCTTTCCATATGGTTAAGGATTGGATTCAAGTTTACCAGACTATATAGAAACCTCCCTGATGCATGTTTCCATTGATGCAACAAATAGAGGCACTTCATAAGAAACTACCCTCATAAAAATCCCTCCCCCAACACTAATAAGGAGAACATTCCCCTAACAGGAGAAGCTACAAGGAATGAGGGGTTTCAGACTATCTACAGAAGAGGGAGATTTCTAAAACCCATTCAGAACAAAACTATAGCTAAGGGGAAGAATCAAAACAGGTTTTCTCCTCTCTTGGTTGATCTCCAAGATCCCTCTCGACTAGAAGAAAAGGTTGATCTCCAAGATCCCACTCTTGGTTAATCTCCAAGATCCCTCTCAACTAGAAGAAAAGGTTATGAAAGGTCAGTGAACATGTCCAGAGTACTCAAGTTCAAGATAACCTAGAAAACATAGAAAAGGAGATTGACAATTTGGACTTTTAGGAAGATAATCCCTCAATTATCTTAACCCCAAAAGAAGAAAGACTTCGATAATAACCCTACAAGGATCTTAGTGAGAGTGGAAAAAAATTATCTCCAGATAGTGAAAAGTGCTACCTCCACCCCATCCTTTGCTACCCCTTCAGGAACTCAAAATCTCGAAGGTAGGTGAAAGTGTGGAATCCCCCATTCCTACATAAAAAAAACCCCATGGTGAGAGGGAAGTCGGTTCCTAAAAATTGAAGGAAGTAATGTTTAGCAATATCTTCTCTTTTAAAACTAAGGGTTTAACAGACCTAAACAAAGCACTCATGATCAAGAACTAGCTTTTCAAGGAAAAAAACATGGATTATATTTGCCTTCAAGGAGTGAAAGCAACTATAGCTTAGTTGCTATCCAATATGATTAAAGTTTCTAAGGAATTCCAGCGGTTTACCACTGACCACATGCAAGGGTGTGGTGGTATAGCAGTTGGGATCCATAAATAGATGGTCCAAAGCAATTCAAAGTAGTGTCTCAGACCCCTCCAACAGGTGGGTTGCCATTAAATTGTTCACCAAATTCCCTTAGTATTTGGTGTCTATATATGCCTTTAGCCCAAGGGCTAGGTCTGTTTTAAGATTTTCCACAATGTGGGGATTTTTGGCTCCCCTCCTCGGGTATCTAAGGAGAGACAAGAAGCCTCTGCCAAGACAGGCTTGTGTAGAAAAAAGATGGTATCCCCTCCCCTAAGAGCCTCCTTGGAAAAGGATTTGTCCCCATTGAAGAACTAGAGAAAGCCATAGATTCATAAAAGAATGGCAAAAGTCCTGGTCTAGATGAACTACATAGTGAATTTTATAAATGCTTTAAAAGATATCTGATCTCGCCCCTTATGAGCTTGTGGAAAGAAGCCCTCTCTTTTGGAGCTCTCCCTACTACCATCAATAAAAGGGTAATAAAACTTATTCATAAAAAAAGAGGCCAAGGATGAGCTGAGTAATTGGATACCGATAGTTATGTTATCATTTGCATACAAAGTCTTTACCAAAGCCTTACAAAGAGGTTGGGGGACACTTGAATGATTGGATGAGGAAAGAGCAAAAAGGTTTAAGGAAGGTCTCATTTTTGTTTAAATTGACCTTGACAAGGATTATGATAGACTTGAATGGGACTTTTGCTCCAATTTATGCAAGACATGGGTATTGTTCCCAAATTCATAAGGCAATGTACACATTGTTTGGGAATGCCAAGGTAAGAGTTGTATAGTCGATGGTGTGCTCTCTGACCCTTTCCCCTTTAAAGGATGCCCTTTAGTCCCGCTATTGTATGTAATAGCTATAGATGCCTTGGATGGCTTATAGAAGGTGCCTCGAAGAAACAAAAATTTAAAGGGATCGAACTTCCCCCCCACAGCTAGAAACAAATACTTCTCCGATAGTTTATAGATGATACAAATAGCCTACTTCACAACATGACCCCCAATATATACAGTTGTTCTTGGAATGCTTGCAAACTTTCAATCTAGCCTTAGGCTCTCAGATTAACCACCCAAGAGTGGTATCATGACCCTTTATCAAGACCCCATTTTAATGGATTATAGAGCACGGATGTTAGCCTATCCCAAAGGGGAAAATCTTCAGACTCCTAGGCATATTCCTATGGGCTTTGGGGTTAACATTCATCAAAGATGGGAATGGATCATGAACAAAGTTTGAAAAATGGAAAGGGCTACATTAGAGCTTTGTAGGAAGGATTCTAGTCCCTAAAACCCTCAATTTTGTATATTTTATGATGTTGGAGACCTTCTAATGTGTCCTAAACGTGTTGGAATCTTTTTGTATGAACTTCTTGTGGAGTGGTAATGTAGAGGCCTTCAAAATGCCTAAGGTGGCTTGGAATTATTGCACTCTCCCAAAAAAGTTGGGGGACTAGGGCTTCCTGATTTTTGTGAATTAACTGATAGAACAATAGCTAAATGGTCAATCGGAAGCATTCTCTTTCCAAATGAGGAATGGGCATAGCTGCTACACATTCCATTTCATAGCTTATTTATGAGCGATCTACAGATTAAGCCTACAGATTGTTAATTGGTTAAAGGGATTGGGAAGGTTCAGAACAAATACAAGACCAACTTGTCTCTTCCTAAAAATCTTAGATTCAAAAGGAAGGGTTATACCACAGGGACTCCATATTGTTCTCACAATAGTTTGTCAAAACTACATTTCGAGGGAGCAGTTCCCCACCACAACTTTCAAACTATAGAAGAAAGGGTTGTCTACTTGGAGTGATACATGGAACTTCCAATGCCAAAGATGGCTAACCAGAATAGAGCTTAAGTAGTTGTATAGATTCAATGAAGTGGACGTCCATGTAATGTCTATATGGGACAATAATATTACTTCCTATATCTAGATCAAAAACCCCCTTGTGCAGGTCAAAGCCATTGTATGGAAAGGCATGGATAAACTCCTCCCCATCCCTCACTTTAAAATGATTGAACCACCCTTGCATGTTAAATTGAACAACTGGTGGAATATAAGCTGGGATAGGAGACAATGGGAGTTTAGGTTCAAGCATGTGTAGTCCAAGATTATTCCCTCGAAGATCTCATGTCTCATGTCTGGTTGATTTTGCACAAAGTAGCTTGGACAAATGAAAGGGCCTTCAAAATAGGCATTGGTAATGGAGTCTGTCCAAGGTGCCAAAGGTAGACAAAATCTATCCCTCATTTATTCATTACATGCGAAAGTAATAAAGTAACTTTCAAAAAGCAACAACATCAGGGATAATGAGTTGATCTAATACATCATGGAGTTGGTGGATTTTCAAGTTTATGTAAATGGGGTGCTGTAGAAGTTAAGCTTCTTCAAATAAAAAGCTTCATGTACCTTCTCCTATATTAATATATTTTAAGCATTTTTTAAACAAAAATCCCAACCAGTGATATCTTAAATTTGGTCATTTATCCTTTCAAAAATCTACACATTAACCAATGTCATTACTATGATTTATGAGTCTTAGTTCTTAAATTAAAGGCGAGCCAAAATTCTAATCAATTTTTCATTATTTGAGTTGTGAAAATAATAATATGGATGGTTTTTATTTTTTAAGGCACTCTTTATACTTGGAAGGAATAGTCAAATTGCTTGCCTACTGTTTGCTTATACCCAAAGACTGTATTTGTTTCCTTGGTTTGACTTTCGCTAAGAAATATGTTTAAAGAGCTTGTTACTGTTTTTCTTCATTCAACATGGTTACATAATGTCCACATTTTAGTTTTTGTGTTGACATCTCAACAAAGATGCATGATGTGCTTAGTTTATTCATCTTGTCTAATGCTAGACATTGTGATGCTTGGGGGATTGGATCAATCAAGGAGGCTAGTTTATAGTGGTTTATAACGTAATGTCCCATTGAATTTGGTAAGAAAAAAATTTGTGGCTTTGGAGTAAACCACTTGAAAGTTAGTCAATCAAATGCTGTAATTTTTAGCTACCTTTACATGTAAGGAGTTGTGTGTTATGAAAGAAAAAATGTATAATTACACATAGCCTTATATATAATATGGTATACACTTTTTTACATTTTGAAGTCTTTTGACATTTTCAATATGTTACATGATTGCGTCTCGTCATCTTCTTTTGGCATCAATATTTTAATGTATGCCTTACTTTCTTTCCTTTGGTATGCATATAAAATTCTTTAGCTTCTTTAATTTCATTTTCTTTCAAGAATATGGTGATAGTTGGTTTCACTTTAAGCATCTCTTCAGAGAAGCACTTGTATTATGTACAAAAGTGCATGTCCTTTAAATATTAGATTTTTAACTGGCTTCCTTGATTGGCTTTCATTGAACAACATAATGAGAGTTTGTTTGTGCCATATCATTTGCTTCTCTAAAGAGTATATTTATGTGAAAAAACATTTTCCTTCTAGGCATCGTACTTGAGCGTTCACGAATTCGGCACCTTTTTGCTTTAGTTGTGCTGCGATGCAGCGATGATGAGCTCATATGTGATCTGCGCTTTGGTACCCTTCAAGTTCTTAAATTATCCACTTTGTTCAATAAGAGAGAGAGAGAGAGAGAGAGAGAGAGAGAGAGAGAGAGAGAGAGAGAGAGAGAGAGAGAGAGAGAGAGAGAGAGAGAGAGAGAGAGAGAGAGAGAGAGAGAGAGAGAGAGAAGATGGGGGGGTGTATTGCGCAAAGAGCTAATCGGGACAAATAGAAATAGGAGCATAGGAGTGATATAAAGTTTCTTATAAACACAAACGATAATTATCCCATTGTTCTCTTATTAAGTACATCAGGATTTAAGTAGTCTCCCATTGCTCTTTTATAAGTACATAAAGATTTGAGTAAATAAGATCATTGCCCCCATCATGTAATCAATCCTAGCCTTCTTCTTAGGATTTTTGCAAAACCCTAGTATAAGAATGTGGCAACAAGAGCTGGTATTTCCATCCACTTCTACTACTTGTGTGATATCACCATCCACCTTTGGACATAGTATATTTAGTAATATACTAGTTAATTCTTGCAAGAGGAGTGACATAAAGTTTCTTATAAACACAAACAATATTTCTCACATTGCTCTCTTATTAAGTACAGCCGGATTTGAGCAAGATCTCCCATTTCTCTCGTATAAGTACATCAAAATTTGAGTGAATAAGATCCTTGCCCCCATCATGTAGTTAATCCTAGCCTTCTTCACATGATTTTTGCACAACCATAGTATAAGAATGTGGCAACAAGAGCTTGTATTTCCATCCACTTCTATGCTTGTGTGATATCACCATCCACCTTAGGCCATAGTAATATACTTGTTAATTCTTACAAGAGGAGTGATATAACGTTTTTAGTAAACACAAACAATATTTCTTTCATTTCTCTCATATTAAGTACATCAAGGATTTGAGTAAGATCTCCCATTGCTCTCTTACAAGTACATCAAGATTTGACTAGATAAGATCCTTCCCCACATCATGTAATCAATCCTAGACCCCTAGTATAAGAATGTGGCAAAAAGAGTTGGTATTTCCATCCACTTCTACTGCTTGTGTGATATCACTATCCGCCTTTGTGGCCATAGTAATATACTAGTTAATCATTGCAAGACTTCTACTTTCTCCACCCTTACTAGTACTGTCATTGCACCCTATCTGCAGAGAGAAAGAGAGAGAGAGAGGGAGGGAGGGAGGAGGGAGGGAGAGAGGGAGGGAGGGAGAGAGAGGGAGGGAGGGGGGGGGGAGAGAGAGAGAGAGAGAGAGAGAGAGAGAGAGAGAGAGAGAGAGAGAGAGAGAGAGAGAGAGAGAGAGAGAGAGAGAACAAAAGAAAGAAAAAAGAAAGATTGTATTAACGTCTCTCTCAGGCCAAAGAGAACTATCCTATGAGACAAAACCATGTACAATGTATGTGGTATCTCTGAGTATCAGGTGGTGCTCAATGCACAATACAACAACTGGAAGAAAACTGCTACTGTGAGGTCGGGATGTATGTACATATATAAGGATGGAGCACTACTGGGGTAAATGCATAACTATATGCCAAGGTGATACAACGATGCTCAATGCAAGCATGCTCCTAGTTAGCTCCATCATGTGGTGAGGGGGGGTGTAATATGTCATACATGTCAGCGCCAATTGTAATGATATGCAAGATGGCCGCTAGATCAATGGGCCCCGGCTGTCCTCTCTCTTGTAGTCGCGTTTGGTGTCGTGCCTGAATGTCCCTAATCATATGTCGATGTCTGTGGGAAGGTCGGTATCCAGGCGCTCGTGGACGCCGCAATGCTCGAATCTCCTCTACTCTCCTCAAAGTGACTCCTCGACCCATCACTGTGGGATCTGGCATGGCAGTCCTCCTTTGGAAGAAATCGGTCATCAGCTGAGTCTATCAGATCTAGGCTCTCCTCTCTCATGACTGGAGTAACTGCTCTTTGTGTCTGTATATCTCTAGTAAGAAGCACTCAAGTACTCGTTGGTTTGATATCTGCAGGATGGACTGAAAAGATGTGTCTGCTCCTCTGAAGAGAGTAGGGTAGGTGGCTCTGATATCCCATCATAATATGGACATTTGCATACAAAGTGTGACTCGCTCCCACATCCTCTCTGCATAATTTGCATAATCTCTCCTCCCGCAGGGATGCGGGCTACTCGTCCAGCCTCAATCTCCAGGGGGTGTGGTGAAACTCGGAGCTGTCCAATCACTACTCTCAGAGCATTTGTAGATATAGATCCATGTAGTGCGGTCTCTGAATGAAACCATCATGAGTCAACATCAAGAAATGATCTCTATAGTATGCCATCTTCGTACGAAGAGGTTGTGATGGTGTCACCCATGTGCGCATGATATGTCTCTGAATCAACTCCTATGCCCTGATGACTCTATTCCTCTCAGTGTGTGAGAGGGAGAGGTGTGGGGCATGTATATCATATTGGGTAGGTGGTAATTGGTCCATATCATATTGGGTAGGTGGTAATTGGTCCATATCATACCCAAAACTCTGGAGCCACTGGACTACCTGTGTATACCATGAGCGATTGTCCCCTGACTTTGCAAGCTACCTGGTTGCCTCAAAAGCAATGCGTGGGGGCCGGTCCATCGGCATGTCACTGAGTCTGTGTAAGAAACATATTGTCTGAAAGAGTGCTTCCACTAGCATCTAAACTCTGCTCTCACAATGTCATGGGGAACGGATGGCTTGCTATGAACCATCCGGGATGGCTTGCTACGAACCATCCGGGATAGTAGTATGACCTGTGGGCGCTCTATCTAGCTCCATGTGGAGGCTTCCAAGCCTGGTGTCCAAACTAGGGCTGCGTACATTAGGGCTGGGGTGACTAAAGTGTCAAAAAGCCACCCTTTTGTACCAGGCTCCTGGAAATGTGGCTGATGGCTTTGTCTCTCTAGCATAGCCAAGGCTGCATAGGCTCGAGTCAATCGATCATGGGCTGCCTGCATCATAGAGAATCGCCCAGCTTTGCTGGTGAATGTAATCCCCAAATATACATAAGATGTAGAGACCTCTACTTGGCTGCCCTCAAACATAAAAACAGATCTCCTCCTCATTGTTGGCGATGTATGGAAGATCATAACCTTGGTTTTCCCAAGGTTCACTGTGAGGCCTCTGTCTATGTAGAAAAGCTCTAGAGCCCCTAGATTTTGCGGCTCTCCCATGTTGTAATCTCCGTATAGCTCTAGTGACCATCTCGCTCTACTGGTGAAGAAAGTAGGGGCTGTGGGGCGCTGCTCTGATGGTTGAGGGATAGGTGGCTGGGCTGGGATCTGGTATAGTCTCTCCGTGTGTAAGCATGCCATGCAGCAGGGTCCTCTATTGGTGTGGGTGGAGAAGGCTCCCTGAGCTGCGCCAGGCCACATCTGCATCTCAGCTCATCAAAGCAACAAGTGGTGGATGTCCCAATACTGTGCCTCCTCATATGCCCGTTTATTACGTCGTCTAGTAAGGGCGGACATCTATCGTCTAGCCTGGCATAGTGTAATCTGGCCCAACTCTCTCTGTACTCTCAGCTGTCTGCATAACTGGCGGCACTCATCATCATACCAGTGGTTCTGGGGCATAGTCCTAGAATGGGTGCTCTCCATGCCATGTGTAGTGTGGGGGAAGCTCTCCATGGCTGCTGAATGCACAATACTGACGTAAGTCCATCCGTGAGTGCCGATAGAGGTGCTTATGGATCTAGATGTAGTATCCCCTCATAGACATGGTTTGTGTATATATCCTCCAACTCTTTAGTGAAATGGATGATGGTGTGAGGTGGTTGTGAGGGTGTTTCTAATGGTGTGTGGCTGGTTTCTAGTGATAGCACAAGATGTGAGTGGTTACCTTCAAAAGTCCTGAACAAAATCCATGCCTCCTATGGACCCCATGACATTATCGACTGTGCTGC
The DNA here is from genome assembly GCF_041138505.1 of Cibotium barometz. Taxonomy (NCBI): domain Eukaryota; kingdom Viridiplantae; phylum Streptophyta; class Polypodiopsida; order Cyatheales; family Cibotiaceae; genus Cibotium; species Cibotium barometz. The sequence continues at coordinate 32,956,765 of NC_141066.1, forward strand.
CTCCACCCGCTCCTCCCTTTTGGAAGCATGTAAGCCCTCCAGGGTTTGACCAGTGCGTCATACCATTATAGATAAGGAGCTGGTGTGCTACACCCAAGGCCAGTAGGTGTGATCCATAACTTGGGTTGTCACCCAGCACATCGGTCAGCAGATGATACTCTCCCCAACCCGTCTGTATCCATATCAAGAGCATCTAGTAGTATAGGATCTACAAAGTCAAAAATCTCACACTGCCGGCTCTGGGTTCGGGCATTGAAGTCCCCCACAAGGAAGACTTCACCCTGCTACTGTGAGAAATGAATGATGTCCTCAAATAAGATTGAATAGGGTGATTGCTCCGTTAAGGAACTCTCCTCCACCGCCTCCTCATATCTGCTTTCCAACTCCTCCCCCATCTCACCAGCATCATCTGTGTCCTCCTCAGTCTGTGTCTCTGAGTCCTCCTCGGTGCGTATGTGGACCCCTTGGGTGGAAAATAGCATATCTGAGAGCTGTATCCATATCCACATGTATCTAGCCTCCTCATCCACCTTCTCCACCCTCACCAAGTGCTGTAAGCCACTCCTCACAAGTACTGCTACTCCTCCATACCCCCTGGAAGTACCCTGTCGTCTAGTCCTCCTGTATGCAGACTCCCATTGATAATCAAGTACTCGTGGTAGTCCCCTCTCTGGGCTCTGATGCATCTCTGTCATCATGATGATGTCTTAGCCCTCCATCACCTCCTCCAATCTCCCTGGGTGTGTCCACAAGGAACTGTCATAGTTCCATATGGCAATCTGTATCCTTGAAGTGATGTCCTTCATCGATGTCTCATAGGCCGTGAGTCCCTATGCAACCGGCCGGCCGATCGTCAATGAAGACCCGGCCATCTCTGTAAGCTTTCTTCCCCTCCTTTCTTGCTTGAATCACCTTGGGCATGCAAGCTTTGCAGTGCTCCACTTGCATCTTCGTGAGAGTGAGATCCTCATCAATATATATGGGGCTGCCTGGTAGAAACCTTAAGATGATCCTCTTCTTCATGAATGTTATCTTGTCATCTTCATTGTGAAATTGGAGGACAAGAACCCTCCTCTTCTCCTCTTTCCCCAGTCTCCAAGCCTTTGTGAAGGGCAATGCAGTGTCTTGGGAATACCCGAGTGTGGTACATAGAGCTTTACCTTCTTGCTTGGGTGTATCTTTGGATGCGGGTAAGCCGGATACTCGTACATTAAGCCGGTGGCGTGTCTCATCTTCTCTTCTTCAAGTCTTTGGCCGCCTCTATGTGTGCCTCAAGGGATTGTGTAACCTCTTTGGTTATCTCCTCTTTGATGTTTTTCTTCTCTTCTTTGCAGAATTCGCCTTCTTCCTTTCCAAATTTCTCTCGGAGTGAGCTCACCTCTCCTTTGAGAAGCTAAATTTCAGCTTGTAAAGCCTCCTTTTCTTGTCTCCATATCTCTCTTCTTGTTTCCAATTATCCTCTAACTTGGTGAATTGCTCCATCATTTGTTGAGGTTGCTGTCCGCCATTTTCTTGTTGGTTTTCACAGTTGTTTCAAGTGTATCCTACCTGGAATTTTCCATTTTCTTAGTATCTCCCATAGTGGGGGGTGTTCTCTTGAGTGCTCAGGTCCTTATGGAGGAGGGAAGATGGGGGTGGGAAAGGAGCTCTCTCAGGTGAAAAGAGCCATCAGTTTGCAGCGCTTCCCACAGTATCTCCCATAGTATCTCCCATAGTGGGGGGTGTTCTCTTGAGTGCTCAGGTCCTTATGGAGGAGGGAAGATGGGGGTGGGAAAGGAGCTCTCTCAGGTGAAAAGAGCCATCAGTTTGCAGCGCTTCCCACAGTTAAGGGCGGGGCGGGTTAGCACAAAGGGCGGGGCGGTTGGCGCACAGAGCTGGGCAAGGGGGCATCAAGCAAGAGAGAGAGAGAGAGAGAGAGAGAGAGAGAGAGAGAGAGAAAGTTGTATTAATATCTTCAAAAGGCCAAAATGACCTATGAGACCAAAAGGTTACATCATATCCATGAGGTACATCATCCTGGGTACAAAATAGTAATAAAGAAAGATAACAAAAAATCTAGAACTTTAAAATTTGATCTAGGTACATGAGCAGAGGGCTCTCATATCACCCTAATACATCCCTTATGGGCCGCTGTGACATGGTGCTCAAGGTGGTAAAACTGAGCTGGCGCGAGAAGGTCCTGTGATGATGGCCTGGATCTTCCTGTGGTGGCGTGGCCATGGCCGAGGGACATGGGGTCTGGGGCGTTGAGATTTGCATAACTCAGTGGCTCTGTCGAGTGGTGTCACACCTCTCAGCCGAGCTCCTACACTAGCCTATGGTTTGGGTATGATGGGTGGATCGACCCTCGGAGTGCTGGTATGGAAGAAGTCGGTGAGAGATCTCTGTGGTGCTGGTCCTTGAGCAAGTACAGTTGATCTGGATCTCACTAAGGACTCCCTGTGTCTGCGGAGCTCTAGAAGAAAAAGTCCCAAGCATCTCTGATCGGCAAGTCCATGATCCTGGAAAGTGGTCCGAACCCAGCTCTGAAGAGGCAGTGGAACCTCCCCCGAATCATCATAGTATACAGGGCATCGGCATATGTAATGGTCCTCTGCCTCGGGCTCTATGTGATAGAGTTGGCATATGTCCTCTGGTGTGGCCACCCTAGGCCCATATCTGGCAGTCTCCACTCTCAGCTAGTGGGACGAGGTGCGGATTTGGCCGATCGCACATCTCACCCCAAAGGATAGGTGTATGTCCATGTAGCATGGACGAATGATGAACCCATCCTCTGTCAGGCATAGGAGGTGATCTTTGTAGAAGGCCATCTTCGTCCCCAGTGGACGACTAGGTGAACTCCTCTGAGTATCTAGTCTGACAATGTTTTTCCTGATAACCCTGTTCCGCTCTGTGCGGTTGAGAGTAAATGATGGGGCATCTATGCTGTACTAGAAGGGGGGGAGTGCCTCCATCTACATACCGTGCATGCCAAACCAAGTGTCTACCTGTGCATACCAACACTCTGTATCTCCCTCAAGTGTCAATTGTCTCAAGGACTTCAAGGCTAGCTAGGGGTATCTATCAAGTGGAAGCTCCCATAGCCTATGCCAGTATGTCATTGTCTGGAATAGACCCTCTGTCACTATTAGTGCAGTGCCCATCTCTGCTCGCACAATCTCATGTGGCACTGATTGTTTCCTCCTAATCATGCGTGAGATCATCACCCCAGTAGGGGCCTCTCCATTAGTTCCACCCATCATATACCTCCTCTATATCTGTCTCGACCGGCTCTCTCCTCTGTCTCTTCCTGTGATATAAGCTAGGACCCTAGATGGGGGCACCATACAGTAGTGCAGGTGTAACTAGAGTATCAAATAGCCAAAGCTTCGTCCTTGGCTCCTGAAACTATATCTGTGAGCATTGCCTCTCTAGCGAGCCAAGGGCTACATATCCCCTCGTGTCGGCTGCCTTCCGCATCGAGAACTGAGGTCCAGCAAAAGTGATCCCAAGGTATACATATGAGGTAACATACTCCACAGGCTCTCCACTCTATGTAAACTGTATTGCAAATCTAGTTATCCATTGTGAGGAGGTGTTAAAGATCATGACCTTGGTCTTTCCAAGGTTTACAACAGTAAGGTCTCGGTCCTCGCAAAAGGCCCGTAATGCATCCAAATGCCTCTACAGCCCCTCTGGTGAATCAAAAATAAGAACAATATCATTTGCATATAAGAGGATCGGTATCAAGACTCCTATCAAATGTGCTATTGGTCCTCCCTATCTGTCTATGTAATCTGAGATCTCGTCAATGTATAGACCAAATAGAGTAGGAGACAAGGGGCATCCTTACTTCACCCTGATAGTGCTGTGTATGATCTCTGAGTCACCTCCTAGAGCCCGTACTCTACCTATGACTGACTCATAGAGTGTAATGATCCCCCACAGCATCTCTGATAGCACTCCCATATCTTGCAGTCTCTTGATCAGTCTGGCCTGTGGGAGAGTATCAAAAGCTTTGCGAAAATCCACAAAGCAGCAGTATATCCATTACCCGAAGCTCTCCCCTCCTCAATGATCCCTTGTAGTGTAAAGATATGATCTAGTGTGGAGTGCCCTCTCCTGAAGCCTGCTTGCCCCGATGCTCTGAGTCTTTGCTCCTCGGACCATCTACTAAGTTCATGCTCCAAAATTGAACCATAAATCTTGGCCAAGGTGTGACCAATCATGATAGTCCCTAGCGTGGGAGAAATGCTCGGTGAGGAGTACATCATGATCTTGTGCTCTCCCAGTCAGTCCTGTCAATAGCATCTCTCACCATGCTGAGGTGAAAGAAGGAAGAGTGTGGGGGATGAGGTTCGGGTGGATGGGGGAGAGGTGGCTGCTCGAGGACATGGTAGAGAGAGGTGGCATAGGTGTGCTAGGTGCTGGGTGAAGTAATCGAAGTTGGAAGGCGATGATCCTGGAAGATCCTCCAGGCCTCCTTACAGTCCCTTCCAAGAAATAGATGGTATAGCTCGTGCTCAAGCTTTGGCTAGGTAGGCTCTCTTCTTTCTCCATCTGAGACGTCGAAAGATCACTCGTGCTTGTTGGAAGATCCTCCAAGCTTCCTTACAGTCCCTTCCAAGAAATAGATGGTCCTTACAGTCCCTTCCAAGAAATAGATGGTATAGCTCCTGCTCAAGCTTTGGCTAGGTAGGCTCTCTTTCTCCATGTGAGACATCGAAAGATCACTCGTGCTTGTTGGTGAATGAGTGGTGGATCCTAGTGCCATCTCCTGATGTACACGGGCTTGGGTATCACGACATTCACGACATTCCTAGTCCCTCTTGGTGATGTAGGGGTAGCTCTGGAGTGTGGGAAGGCAGCTGCGTATGGAGGGTGCTAAGAGGTGTGTAGTAAGCTCATCAAGTGGGATGTGGGGGTTGAGATCGGAGAGAGGATGCGATAGACATGATCAAAATAGATGGAAGAGGTCTCTGGTGAAGTGGTATCTCGGACGATGATGGGGCAAAGTAGGTGGTTGCATGGTGTATCGGCATGTCTGGGAGAAGGCCAGGTATGCATGGTCAGTTGCAACACCGATGAGGCAAGGAGAGATTGTAAACTTTGGAATGAGTGGGATCAAAGAGAGGAATCCCATAGATAGTCCACCGTACTAGCTCCATGTTTGAAGGGGTAGGAGGTGAAGGAGTTGGATTTAGGCCATCTACTAGCCAGGCCATTATAAATGGCTAGCCTATGAGCCCCGCCGAGGGCTAAGAGATACTCTCCATATTCTATGCGGGCTGCTGTATCCTATGATGTCTGCTTAGATTCGTACCCACTGTGTCAATCTCTTGGTACATGGGATCATCTGTCTCAAAGAAGGGTACCTGTGCAACTGCGGTGCGGGCATTGAAGTCTCCAGCCAGGAGGATGTCCCCTAGACTAGAAAACTTCATAATGTCACCATAAAGGGGCAAGTACAGGGACTCTCCATGGGTGGCATATTTAGAATTGGAGGGTGCAAAAAAGCAGTACATTGCAAGGTAGATGTCTCGGGCCCTCTTTATTTGGATCCTCACCCACAAAAACCATGCAGCCTCATCCCACATCTGACCACCTGTATCACATGTGTAACCTCCTCTCTATATAGTAATGCCATCCCTCCCGACCTCGGGTACCCCCTACTGTGCGTGGGTGTTGTGGGCAGTGAACAGACTCTCATCTGTATCTTCTCACCTTTGGAAGCCGACTCCCCTCGCAGCACTAATGAGTCTCTGTGTATAAGACCAAGTCTCTCCCTCTAAATGTCTCCTCAAATAGACCTGCATCTGTCCTCAAGGTGTCATTGCAGTTCCAAACCGCAATCTCTAGCTTGGTCTCCTAGGTCTCGCACCATCATTGGGCACGTCGCTGGGTGATGATCACCCTCCCATCTCTGTACACTACCCATTTCCCTGCCTTCCGTGCATCCAAGATGCGTGGCATGCAATCCCTCCTGTGTGCCACCTGTGCTAGTGTGAGATCATCTTCGAGGTAAGTCTTTTCTCCTTTTAGTGCTCGCCTTTTGGTAAGGAATGCTTGCCTCGCCTCCAACCCCGCAAACTTGAGGATGAGTGCGCGTTCCTTGGTGGTGTCTTTGCCCACCCTCCATGCCTCGACGAAGGGGGTATCATCGATTTCTAGCTTTCTGCATAGTGCTATGGCGTCCTCTTTCGGGAGCGAGGCTCCTTCCTTCCATCCCACCACTCTCACATTCAATGCCCTAATATTCCTTCTTTTCGCCTCTTCGAGTGTGTCATTGATGATGTTTGGGGATGATGGTGCGTTCCGTTGCTTCTTGGCAACCTCAATCCAGCTGCCCGCTTCTTCCACTTGTTTCTATGTCTTCTTAATCACCTCGGCCCATGTGGTTGCCTCATTTGCCTTCTTCTCCTCTTATTCCTGGAGGGTCTTCATTTGCTCTCTAAGTGTATTCAGCTCATCATTGAGGGATAGTTGAATCTCTCCTTCTTCAAATTGAGTACATGCCCTCAAGGTCTTATTTTCCACTCTAAGGGTGGTGACTTGGGCCTCCAGCTCCGTGATTAGTGAGGTGTGGTGGCTGGTTTTTGCATCTAACATTTGGACCATTTCCTCTTGCATCTTGCTTAGCTGAGTTGCCATGTATGCCTGCATGTCTGCCTTCCACTTATCCATCTCCTCTTGCATGGAGGCACGCAACTCATGTCTAAGGTCACCACTATCCTTGTTCTCCTCGAGCTTCTTTTGTAGGTGCTCAATGTCCGTATCCTGCATTTTAAATACTTCTCTCATGGTGGTCAGGCATGTTTTGATATGCGGGTCGCCGATCTTCTCTGCGTGCTCGCCCAAATCGACCTGTATTTCCTCTCCTTCTCACCTATAGTCCTTGTTGCCCGGCGAGCTATCCATGTTGGACTGAAGGGGTCCCCCTTCTAGTAATGATTTTGCTCCTCAGCTGGTGGCCCCCATAGATGGCCAGCTGCAAGTGGGGAGGCAAGTAGCATGACAAGGAGAGAGAGAGAGAGAGAGAGAGAGAGAGAGAGAGAGAGAGAGAGAGAGAGAGAGAGAGAGAGAGAGGAGAGAGAGAGAGAGAGAGAGAGAGATGGCCGAGTCCTATTGGGTCGAGCAGAGAGAAACGAAGAGCTTGTGGGGGCGTAGTGAGAGAAGCGAAGCGAAGAGAGAGAAGCTTGTGGGGGTGCAGTGAGAGAAGCAAAGCGAAGAGAGAGAAGCGAAGAGCTTGTGAGGGTGCAGTGTGTGTGTGTGTGTGTGTGTGAGAGAGAGAGAGAGAGAGAGAGAGAGAGAGAGAGAGAGAGAGAGAGAGAGAGATTTCAAGGCACCATTAAAAAACAAGAGCTTTAGTGAAGAGATGAAAATTTCTTCATAATGATGCCCTCTTGCTTTTCTTGTTCTTTATTATTGCAATGGAGGGAGGTTATTTTTTTAGTGTTTAGCTATATTGAGAGGAGAGGAGGAAATTTTATGTGAAGGCATAATTGTATTGTCACTTAAGGGCATTCAAGTTACACACACAAGGGTATTTGGACCTACTTTGGCACATGAAGCTTCATTATATAAGTGGAAGAAGTAGGACAAAATGCTACGATAAGGTGGACGGATTTGAGAAAAAGTAAAAATTGTACCTAGCTCTGTGAAAGGCAAAGAGGGGGTCAAATTCCATGTGACCCACCTACACTTATGAATTAGAGGCTATATGAATTTACATAAGCACAAGTTCATTTTTTGCCCTACAAGTGTTAAAACGTATGATTGAGTACATTACTTCGAATTTCTCATTTGTTCCTATTTAAAATATAATAGCAGTGTTATTTTTCATCGTAAGTAATCAATCCTTTTCTCTCAACTTTCTTAATACAAGACCCATACAAGAGAAAAACAAGTGCAAATATGAATTTATATACATGAAGGCAAGTTCATTTTTTGGCCTACAAGTGTATAAACCCTATGATTAAGTACATTACTTCTAATAGATCATTTGTTGCTTTTTAAAATATAATGATGGTGTTATTTTTCATCGTAAGTAATCAAGCCTTTTCTCTTAACTTTCTTAATACAAGACCCATACAAGAGAAACTGAGTGCGAATTTGTTTTTAGTTTTCTTTTCTCTATGAATCATTCCATATGAAAAATCTCTCTCTCTCTCTCTCTCTCTCTCTCTCTCTCTCTCTCTCTCTCTCTCCCTCTCTTCCCATTAAAATATTATTGATTTTTAATAAGAATATAATTATGTTAACATTGTAATGTATAAATGTTACTATTATGATATTGGTATAATTATTATAATTATATATATTCTGATTAATAATAATAATAATACTATTATTGTAATTGCTATTACTATTACTATATCTACTAGTAAGGCTATGTAAATACTCATATTAATATTATAAGTTTACCTCTCTCTCTCTCTCTCTCTCTCTCTCTCTCTCTCTCTCTCTCTCTCTCTCTCTCTCTCTCTCTTCCATTCAAAAAACACACATAATTAAACTTTTTGGGGTAATATCAACTTCAATGCATTTGTCTTCTTTATAATAAACATCTAAAGATAAATGAAGAGTGAAAACTAATCAATTTCTTCCAAAAAATCTAGTTCACGACCTAATAAGAACCTTAATCCTTTTTATGGTAATTTTTTTAAACTTTCAATACATTCTAAATTAGTAATATCCTTTGTAGAAATGTCACTAGTCTTACTTTTATTGGAAAAGAGAAGGATGTTAAGTGGTTTTATAAATTAATCTAGACATATTATTAACGTGAATGTTCTTCTTGGACCTTGAAGGGATGCTTGTTGCCAACTTCCACACATATTGTGATATGTTTCTCCATGATTGTATATGTATTAAAAATGTTGATATTAACCTTCTTATACACTTTTTCATTTACGTGGATGTTCGTGTATGTGCATGTACAAAGATAGATCTTAATAACTAAAAAGTAGCTTTTCAACAACAAAATGTTGTACGTAACATGTTAAGAGCATAAGAATGATATCCAAGCTAAAGCTGAGGTACTTTTACATATTTATATTTTTTGGTGTTAAAGACCCTCTTATAGCTCACAACTCTAGAGTTATAATGTGGTGTCCCTTTTAACATTTTGGCTTTCAAGTTAAGACAATCAAACACTCCCTTTGAGCTCACAACTCTAGAGTTATAGTGTGGTGTCCCCTTTAACATTTTGACTTTCAAGTTAAGCCAATCAAAGACTCCTTTTGAGCTTACAACTCTAGAGTTATAATGTCGTGTTACCTTGAGGCTTCTAACAATTAACTTTTAGAGTTTGAAGTCAAGCCAATATAAACAATTGAAGCATTATTATATTCACTTTTTGTTTTAAGAAACAAGATATTGATATCTAAATCTAGAATCACAAAGCAACCTTAAAGATAAAAGGCTTGATTCTTATAACTTTATAGGTATTATGACGTTTGCTATTTTTTTAACTATATCTTGTTATACACTCCTTTTCTCCATGAATGCCATTTTTAAGGTATATTTAATGCTTCTAAAATCCATTATCATGAATTGTTGAGCACCAGAACCTTTTACAAGTTTTAATCACTAAAAATTTACATCCTTAAGAGTCAAGGCATTGGAAAATTTATTTTATTTTTCTTTATTTATCCTTTTCATGATGGAACTTATATCATTTGGGTCAAGCCTTGTGCCTTTTGTAATCATCCTCTGGCATGTAGTTCAAACCAATCTCAACAATGGACTAAGTTAATATGTCTTCATGGTTACATTTTGAGTTTCTCACATAGTTCAATACACACAAGTTGTATAATAAGTCTATCAACAATGCTATATTATTTAAATACATTCATGTGTCATAGCCCTTTTTGAGTCTTATACAAGATAACCAACATTACATATAGTCTCCCAAAACCTTTCTATTGCAAAAGGGTAACTAAACCATTAAAAAAAGCATGTTTACATATTATTACTATGAGTGTGATGGTTTTAGGCAAAGTGTAATGTTTGAAAGGGTATAATTAGCAAATATTACTTCACAGTTATATTAGAAGTGTGACAAGGGATATGTTTTCCTTTGTGGGGTGGGCAGCACACACAGAGAGAGAGAGAGAGAGAGAGAGAGAGAGAGAGAGAGAGAGAGAGAGAGAGAGAGAGAGAGAGAGAGAGAGAGAGAGAGACGATTAATATAGTGTGAAAACCTTTAAAATATCAAAATCATTACTTTTTGAGAGCTTGTGATATAAAGTGTCATTCCCTAACTTGGTATTGGTACAATTACTGATTTTAGTATTGTTACACTAGTATGTTTATTCAAGGTCTACTTTCACACCCTCTCATAATAGAACAACAAAACTATTCCTTTTGGTACCCTAAGTTTTATATTCTAATACTTTATCATAGCTACCTAAATTTTCCTAACATATAAGGACAATATATATACTAGATGACTGCCCACTTGGCTCAAGCCTACTTGCACCACATGGTGTCCTTGCTCCACACACTTCCATGTTGCCCACCCACTCTAGCTTGATAGGCCCCACACACCCAGACTCCTTCTCTCTCTCTCTCTCTCTCTCTCTCTCTCTCTCTCTCAACACCTCCAAACCCACCACCACAACATAACCCTTGGCCCTTCCCAACAATGACCCATCTACCTCCAACTGAACTACCCCTCTTGATAGAAGCTCTAAGCTCCACAAGTACCATGTGCATAGGAGGAGTGCTATACACTTGATTTTCAATTCACAAGTTGGACGACTCACCTAGAGTAGCTAGCTAGCTTAACCACCCAACCGTAGCTTCATGTGGAACACCCAACTAGGCTTTTCTATTAACCCATTGGTCACATCACATAAGCAAAAATTCAATGCTTCATACTTTCATTCTACTCTTTTGACTTGGAAGGTAGTTTTAAACGTAAAGTTCAACATAGTCCACATCTTTGGCCTATGGAAATCCATCTTGACCCAATTTAAAGCTCATTGCACTTGAGGTCTTTTAAGAGGTAACCTCTTCCTCATGTCCTATCCTCAAGCACTTAGACCTTCCTTCTTTGGAATAATGAATCATGCCAACTAGATATTTCCTTTTTTTTGTAGTGATGAATGATCCCAAATGGATCTTTCCTTTGCATTGATGAAGAGCCCCATCCATGACTAATTTTCCATTATAGGCAACATACTAGTTATCCTTCTGTAAAAAATGATAGAGGCTAGATTGAATTTTTGTGAACAAATTAGGTTCACAAAACCAATATGGCATTAAGGCTTCCATCTATTGTGATTGTAGAACTCATTCAACCATGTAATTTAAATTCAAGGTCCCAAATCCAACAAGACCATTACATTTTTGGATCTTAGAAAAAATACACGTGGAATGGAAATACCTTAATAAATGAGTTACTCCCACATAATCAATTCCAAGAGAAATAATGTCCCACCTATGCATTCACTTAAACAATTACTTAAATTAAATCCACAAGTATTGTGGTCACACTATGATTTAAGTATTTAAAGCACATATTCAATTGCTATATATCAAGGTGTTTATTGAGGTGGAAAAATGTTTGAAAAAGCTACCTAAATTCCAACAAGGACTCAAGTCTCATGATAGTCCAAGGTAAGTCTAGCATAAAGACCTTAGTCTTGGTGGTCCATAGTCATAACAGCAAAGTAGTAAAAGTAACAGTAGGAAAAGTAGTAATAGCAGTAACAACAATAGCAATAGTTAATAGAAGCAACACCAACAACAGTATAGTAGCAGCAAACAACCAACAACAATAACAACAACAACAGTAAAGTAGTGGGCAGGCAACGACACAATGGCATAGCAGTAGTGGTAGCAATAGTAGCAGGTAGCACCACCAATAGCAGAGTAACAACAACATCAACAATAGTACTAGAGCATAGTGGCAGGCAATGGGCAGAGTGGTACAATGGTAGCGTAGCGGCAACAACAACATCAACAATAGTAGAGCAATGGGCAAGTAGCGCACAACAGTAGCGATGGTGGTAGAAATAGTAGCAGTAGTAGTAGGCAGCGCACAACAGTAGCGATGGTGGTAGAAATAGTAACAGTAGTAGCAGGTAGCAACAACAACTTCAGAACCAGCAACATCAATAACAACAGAGCATAGTGGTAGGCAATAGGTAGAGTGGTATAATGGTAGCAGTACCAGCCAGCAGAGCAGCAGCATCAGAGAAGCAGAGAGCAACAATAGTAGTAGTAAGATTAATAGTAGTAGATGTAGCAATAGCAATAGCAATAGCAGTATAATAGCGGCAACAATAACATCAACAATAGTAGAGCAGTGGGCAAGTAGCGCACAACAGTAGCAATGGTGGTAGAAATAGTAGCAGTAGTAGCAAGCAGTGCACAACAGTAGCGATGGTGGTAGAAATAGTAGCAGTAGTAGCAGGTAGCAACAACAACTTCAGCAACAGCAACATCAACAACAACAACAACAGAGGATAGTGGCAGGCAATGAGTAGAGTAGCACAATGGTAGCAGTAGCAGCAGCAGTATCAGAGAAGCAAAGAGTAATAATAGTAGTAGTATTAGTAGTAAGATTAATAGTAGTAGCAATAGCAATAGCAGTATAACAACAATGGCAATAGCAACAGTAGTAGTAGTAGTAGCAGCAGCAGCAGCAATAATATCATCAATAATAGCAACCAACAACAATAACAATAACAACAGTAGTAGTAGTAGCAATAGCAGTATCAGAGCACTAGCACCACCATTAAACAACAATAATAACAACACCAATAAACAACAACAGTAATAGCAACAACAACTCATTTCAAAAATGGGATCAAGGAGGATAAATGCATAATCATTATAATCATGATTAAATGAACATAATAATTAGAATAAAAATGCTATAGTCTCTCTCTCTCTCTCTCTCTCTCTCTCTCTACATATATGTGTGTGTATGCATGTGCGCACACACGTGTATGGAAACTTCCTTATAATTATTTGCATTTGACAATTTGTTTATTTGTGAAATACATTTGCAATTTGCAATTTGTTTATTTGTGAAATACATTTGGCCTCATTATTCACTCGCATTATTTTTTGACCCGACGTCACATATAATGCACTGTTTGTTTTTGCTACTACATTTCATACGAAAGTTTGTTTGTTTTTTCAAAAAAATCATTAAATTTAAAGTCACTTAAGTGACATATAGGTATTCAAATTTAAGTGACATACTAGCATGTTGATTTAGGTGCCTCTAACCACATGACTAGCCATGGTGAGTGGTTCGGAGAATTAAGGGGTTTAGAAAACTAGGCTACGTAGAAACAAGTGATGAAGCAACATACCCTATTGTGCATATTGGAAAAAACGAAGTATCTTACATGATAAAAAATGAAGTATCTTGCTGACGCGTTTCATGTACCGATAATATAATAAAGAGCCTAGTTTATGTTGGGCAAATGATTGAGCAAGGTTTGTGAGGTTTAACCCTCATGGATGTTGCCACTTGGTTGCAAGGGGAAATAGAATTGGTAGAATGTTTACATTAAATGTAAGCATGCATAAACTTATAGTTACAATGTTTTCACATGGTGCATGTTTGATTGCAAACATTTATATTTAAACACATTAAACATGTCAATGTTCAATGGTTAAAGAATATGTAAGCCTAAAGTATTATTTAGGTTTGCTAAATCTTAAAGTGGATGGAATTCACAGAGTATGTGGAGGCTAAGCATGTATTTTCACATGATAAGCATGTTTTAGATGTGGTGCATTTTGATGTTTGGGGGCTAACAAAGACACATCAATCAGAGGATGCCACTATTATGTATCTTTCACACTAGGAAAGTGTGGGTGGGTGTATTTCATGACAGACAAAAGTGAAGTGCGTACTCACTTTAGATCTTCAAAGCTATGGGTGGAGAAAGACAAAGGCACACATATAAAATGCCTAAGGTCAGATGAAGGGGGATAATATTTCTCCAATAACTTTAGTGACTATTTGAGAGAGCATGGGATAAAGAGGCAATTTACATGCAGGTACACCGTATAACAAAATTTGGGTTGTAGAAAGGATGCATATTACAAAAGTTTCTTGTGCATTGATGAATAAGAAAGAAATGTCTCATTCTTTTTGTAATGAAGCAGTAGCAACTACAATTTATACCATGAAGAGGACACGACCACCACTGCAGTTATTAATGGCATGATGTCTAAACAAAAGTTTACTTTACTGGCAATAAATGAGATTTGGTACACTTGAAAAGTGTTCGGGTGCATTGCTTGTATGCATCTACCAGATGAAGTGAGAACTAAGTTTAATCCTAAGACAAAAAGATTGTCATATGGTGGTACTATAGGTGTTGAAAATTCAACAATTTCACATGTATCATGCAAGGGAATATAAAAGTTGAATGAACCTTTTATAATGCCTAATGTTTTAGTAAGTCACTCCTTTGTTGATAGAGATAGTGGCTCAGAACAGAGCCTTGATGACTAGTTTGGGATCTCGGCTATTGTTACACCTAATATATAAAGAGCCAAAGTAGTGTTGAGGATACCTGGCAGTACAGGTGTAAGCAAGTCTATTATAGAGTCAAATATCCATAGTGGATAGGTTGAGATATGATGGTATATAACCTATCATTATACATATATGGTCAATTAAAAAAAGCATGTTTTGAGGAGTCACTTGGGCATAAGCATTGGGAAGATTCCATGAATGAAGAGATTACTACATTAGAGAGACCTGGGATTTGGTGCCTTTGCCTAAGAAAAAGAAGGTAATTGGTGGTTGTAAGTGGGTCGTCTATAAAGTGCATCATGATTCGAATGGTTTTGTAGCAAGTACCAAGACAAGCTTAGTTGCCAAGGGATATGTATAGACATATGGCATTGAATATGAGGAGACATTTAGCCTAGTTTCTAGGATGGCAACCATGAGAGATTGCTATTATGGATGTAGCTAAGGGATGGTCTTTACATTAGATGGGTGTATATAATGCATTTTTATATGGTGACTTACGGGAGAAAGTTTATATGGTAAGGGATGTGGCTTACAAGAGAAAGTTTATGTGGTAAGGGATGTAGCTAAGGGATGGTCTTTACATAAGATAGATGTAAAGAATGTAATTTTACATGGTTAATTATAGGAGGAAGTTTATATGGTACAACAACCACCGAGGATCATACACACTCAGATTTTATTTGCAAGTTTCGCAAAGCCTTATATGGCTTGAAAGCAGGCACCTAGAGCATGGTCAAACAAGATAGAGGAGCATCTTGTTACTATTGGATTTTAAAATATCAAATGTTGATTTCTCACTTTATGTGAGAAAGGCTGATAGGGGGATTGTACTAGTGGTCATCTATGTTAATGACTTGATTATCACAGGTGAGAGTTATGATGAAATTCATGAGATGAAGATGCTTCCTAAAAGAAGAAATTTGAAATGAATAATTTGGGTGAGCTGCTGGGATATTTCTTGGGTATAAGGTGATTAGATCACCTCTATACCTGTTGATGGCATTAGCTTTTATAAAGGTTAATTTGGACATGATGTCCAAGTAAGACACTCTTAATGCCTAATCTTAGTGCCATTGGAGTAGAATACGAGATTGTTTGCATATATAGGTGATCTCTTGGAGGAACCTACTATATAGGAACATAGTAGGTAGTTTAATTTACATGACTATCACCAAGCCATATTTGTGTTGCTTGGTTGGATTGGCAAGTCAATTTATGTGGGTCCCAAGAAAGCCACATTTAGATACACCTAGGAGGATACTTAGGCATATTAATTCCACATTACATTATGGACTTCTCTATGAGGTTGAGATACATGTATAGGTACATCAGTACATCGATGATGCAGATGCGGCTCGTAATGTCTCATACAAGATATCTACTAGTAGCTTTATGTCCTCTTTTGGAAGAGCTACTATTTGCTAGAGTAGCAAGAAGTAGCTATTTGTTGAGTACAAAGAAGCTAAGTACAAGGATGATGCTGCTATTAGTTGGACTAGCAAGAAGTAGCACAAAGAGGCTGAATACATGGGTGTTGTTATGGTGACATGTAAGGGAGTTTAGTTGTAGAAGCTACTTGAAGATATGGGTGAGCCCATGGATAGGGCAATTTTCATTTATTATGTTAACATGAGCAACATACAGTTGGCCCTGATAACCTAGAGTATCATGTTAAGATGAAGCACATTAAGGTACATTATCATTTTATGAGGGAGAAGGTCTGAGCAACAGCTAAGTGATGTGGATTGGTTTATATAAGCACAAAGGATCACATGGGTAACATTTTCACAAAGGCATTAGGTATTAAGGTCTCACAAAAACAATGGCACATGGTCTCTATTGGTGGATCGATTAGGTACGAGTGGGTATTTAAAATGAAAGATGTAGATAGGAGAATCATATGAAATACAAAGCTATATTGGTGATGCCAATAAATACTTGCCCCCTCCCAATGATGTATCTATCATTCTCCTAGCCTTGAGATACCAAAACATTAAAATCTCTAGCCTCCTCACATCCATCCAAGGTAACAACTAGGTGAGAGTAAGTTCTAGGCATATAATTGAGTTCTAGGTAACTAGGTGGGACCAAGTTCTAGGTGGGACCAATGATGTATCTATCATTCTCCTAGCCTTGAGATACCAAAACATTAAAAGCTCTAGTCTCCTCACATCCATCCAAGGTAACAACTAGGTGAGAGTAAGTTCTAGGCATATAATTGAGTTCTAGGTAACTAGGTGGGACCAAGTTCTAGGTATACAATTGAGTAATGTAAATGCAAGTTCTACTTTGGTATTGGTTCACTTAGTTGTGGTGCTATGCTTCTAACCTGTAGAATGTGGCTCTTGATCCTTTCCCATGACCTCATATTTAGGTTCATTAACTCTCTTTTTAATTTATGACATTTATGAGATTCCTTGATTCATAAATTCTAATGGGGTTTCCCATACCTCTGTGGGTGTTTGAGCATGTGGGGAATCTATTTGGTCGGCCCATATCCCAAGCTCATGCATATGGTCACGCGAGAAAGGCCTTGGAGAGACGCAAACCAGGACCAAAGGCTGAAGCGCAAGAGTCGACCCCTAGGCTTGGTTGTTCACACGAGAGCGGTGGAAGAGGGCGCCGGATGATATGGCAGATCGTGATTGGAGGAAAGGCTTTGTTATGCCACGTCCCACATGATTCCTACCATGGAAGGATCCTTGTAGAGGCCAACACATAATTAATAGCAAAATGTTTGGGACCCATATTGTCGCTCTTTTCTAAAACACAAAATGCTCTCTTCTAAAACATTATTTTAGAGTATTTTCAAAGAATTAAGGGCGTACAATGCAACAACACATTTTTTTCAGAATTCACAAAGAATAAGGGCACAAAATTCTAAAACGCATGTCACATCTCCTGGTGTGAATTGCTCTCAAGGATTCAAAAATATGGGTTGTTTTATCATGAGATGTATTAATAAATAGAAAGGACTCCCTAGCTTCAAGATAAATAATATCATACTTGAACAAGTTGCAAAATAAACAAAACTTAAGTTTGCACTAGAAGAAACATACATGTGCATGTAATGAGGCTAGCAAATGATTATATGCTTGTATTGAGAAAGGATATACAAAAGCTTATCCAATCTAAAGCATACCATGTTTGGCACGTGAATAAATGTGGTTCAATTATAATCGAGTCTTTTCATGCCCATCAGTGCCTCCTATTGATGTTCTCCATGAAAAAAGTAATGTTGTATAGATGAATCCCTATGATTAAAATTTTAAAATATTGATTTCGTTCATAGAGCATGTGCTCATGGTTTTTTATTCGTAAAGCAGAGAGAATAACAAAAACTAACTTTACCCACCTCGAGATGGTTCTCATTAAAGAAAAGGATGGCATGTCTAGCGCTCCTATGCATTTATAATATTTTAACACTCTAGAGGGTTACATTGGAATGAGAAGTAGGGAAAATGTGGGAAAAGATGCTATACATTGTACTTAACTCAAGTCTTGAATTCTATAATGCACTTGAAGAGAGATTCTCATCATAGCACTACTATTTATATTTATGTTCATGTCTTTTTCATGAAACCCCCAATTTATATTAGATTTAAAAATGATGTACCTTAAAAATCCAAGATATTACACAACATTTTTTTAGAAATCTCAAATTTATGTCCAAGACCTTTAGAAGACGAATGCTAATAATAATTTATTCTTTTCTTTTTTGGAAGGCATATTACTGTGGATCTTACACTATTTATTATAAAGACAATGATCGTAGTTTTGATTTTTTTAAGTTAGATTATTTTTTCTTTCTTGAAGGATAAGGTCTCATAATCCTGTTTTAGAATCAAAATATAGAACATCTTCTCTTTTCTTTTCTTGGGAAATATTTATATATATTAACATAGCTGCTTCTACAGATACATCATACTATCGCATTACATAATCATCCTGCTTTTAGAACTTGCTATACTAGATAGTGGCTACAAAACAATACCAAAATCCAACTTCACGTCTTGTCTTCTTCTCGGAAGGATGATTGGTCCCATCTCAGTTGATACTTACCCAAGTTATATGCTAGAGTACAAGAGGGCAAAGATGATAGCTCCTTTTGGAAACTCGCCAATAAACTCATCTCCTTAGCCCACACTTTGATAACAGGTCTTTAGTAAAAAAAAGTGTGTTTTTATTGTTTAGTCTTCTTACACCACACTTGAGAGTTTTAGGTATGGCTTTGCAAATCACCCCTTTGGACCACACTTGCTCTTGACTAAATCCTACTTAGTTGGAGGTCCTCCTAGGCTTGAGTCTCGTGGCAATTATATGAAAAAAAGTAAAAATCCTTATGGTTCATATGTTATTTAAAAAGAAAGTTTTAGTTTAGAAAAAAAGAACATGGTTATAAGAGTTACACACACCAATTGTGTTGTAACAAAGGGGATTTTAAGATGCACATGCTTATTCGGGATGGGCATAGGCACATGGTGCTTAGGGACATTTACATATGTGGTGTTAGGGCATGTGGGCCTTGGGACTATAAAAGGCACTAGCCCTAGGATTATTGTACCTTTTTGACCCTTTTATGACTTTTGATCATTGATCATACTTTTCTTAGCGCTCATGCTTCTATGGCTGATTCATGGTAGTCTTTCCATGTCTAGGTGCTGCTCCCTATGATGAGTGGATCTATGGTGGTACTCTCTTCATAAGTGCATACTTTATCTCTATCCCTAGCCTTCAACAAGAAGTTCGAGGCCTTATTTGCAACCATGGAATCCTTGTCCAATGATTCAAGTTTAGTTATGCTTCGGGAGGATCTATCCAAACTAAGCAACATGGAAGACATTAAATCATAGCTGAGGCCTTGGAGAATGCAAAGGTACATCACTCACATTTACTTGTAGCCTTCTTTTAGAACCATGTTCTATCTTCTAGGAGATTAGCAGAGCTTTTTGTTGTACGTTATTATGGAACATCCATTTGGCACCTCTTCAAGGACAGTACTTCATACTAGTAGTGTTGCTAAGTAGTAGAGTTGCTATAGTTAATAACATTTAAGTTGTTATATAGTTGTGCCTCTTAAAGTTTGGTAGCTATATAGCATTTTGGGAGTAGTGCCCTTGTGTGGGTGATACAATTTTCTCATGTTTACTTTTTTTCTTTATAGTGTTTATAAAGTCGTGCTGCATTCTCTGAAAGTGTTACATAGATTTTCTGTGCTATATAGCAATAGCACTTTATTCTATATAGTGTTGATAAAACTAGGTTACATTCTCTAGAAAAGCCTTATAGCTATTTTTTTCTATATAGTAGTACTTTGTTCTTTATAGTGTTTATAACATTAGGCTGAACTTTGTGAGAGTGTTATATAGCAGTAGTACTTTGTTTTTATATAGTGTTTATAAAATTGGATTGCATTCCCTAAAGTGCTATATAGCTACTTTATGCTATACTTTGCTGACAATACTTACAAGTGCTACGATACTTGCATTTTGATGTTATAGATTCATAGGTTGACATGGTAGACAGTTTCTACCAAGGATAAGGACATCTTCACCAAGCTCATCAACGCTCTTGACGTGTTTACTGAGAGAATGGTAGCCTCCTCGAAGACCATGTGCAGATGCATGAGGGGATGCTTTTGGTGAGAATCCTAAGTGGTAGAAGGTGAGTTACAATCATGGTCCATGACTTTAAGACATGCCCTTGACATTATATGTTTTTTGGAAGATTCTAATCTACACACACACACACACACTATTATTTGATATCTCACACCTGATTGTGATGAGTGAATTACATGTGATTGTATATGAGATAGTTGTCTCTATTGTAAGTAAATGCTATTAAGGCTAATCTCACTTTTTATTCTTATAGTGTTTTTAACACTAGGCTTCATTCTATGAGAGTGCTATATAGTTGTTTTAAGCTATATAGTAGAATCTAATTCTGCTATATAGTAGATCTTGTAAGAGTCTGCTATAAAGTATATTATTTTTTGGAAGATTCTAATCTACACACACACACACACACACACACACACACACACACACACACAATTATTTGATATCTCATACCTGATTGTGATGAGTGAATTACATGTGATTGTATATGAGATAGTTGTCTCCATTGCAAGTAAATGCTATTAAGGCTAATCTCACTTTTTATTCTTATAGTGTTTTTAACACTAGGCTTCATTCTATGAGAGTGCTATATAGTTGTTTTAAGCTATATAGTAGAATCTACTTCTGCTATATAGTAGATCTTGTAAGAGTCTGCTATATAGTATACTTTTTATAGTGTTTAGAACATAAACACTATACTTTAAATAGTGCTATATAGCTGTTTTATGTTATACTTTGCTTCTTTATAGTGTTTGTAACATTAGGATGTATTCAATGAGAGTGCTATATAGTTGTTTTAAGCTATATAGCAAAATCTACTTTTGCTATATATTAGACCTTGCTGGAGTTTGCTTTTAGTATACTTTTTGTAGTCTACTATATAGCATTCTCTCAGCATTCTCTACCAGTATATAGCAGAGATACAGTGTGTAGGCTTGCAATGATGAACTCCTATATATCATTCTCGTACATATTTAGCACTCATGTGCTATATAGCTTTCCAAGTGTTATGCAGCATAACAGAATACACCAGTTTGCAATGCTATATACAAGAGTCATTTATGTTGTTGGATACAATGATAGTCTCTTGACTTTATTGATATGCGTGCAAGTAGTGTTGAAAATGGCCGAGGAGGATTATAAAGGTGCACTAGTAGGGCAAGCATTTTGTGCATCTTTGATTGGTATTGTCAGTCACAAGGCTCCACATATGGTTTCTTTGTACCTAGCCATCCCTGATGTTTGCAATGGTGTGAATATTATATCGGCATGTGGGGGATGTGGATTTGGCTTCATGATGGATGTACTAAACATTTTTTCATTACCTTGTGGCCATTGTTACCACTTTCTTTGCTTTGTTCACATGTGTGTTTCTATTGGGAGGAGTTGCACTATGGGTAGTTACAAGAAAGCTCTTCCACAAAGGACAAAGTTCATACTAGGGCTACCATGTTACACGGAAGGCTATGTGTCCAACTAGTATGTGCATGTGATTGCAAAAATGCATGTTAGAAATATTTTTATAATAAAAGTGTTATTTTCATTAGAATTAATTTCTATGCATAGAAAGATGCATATTGGGAATATTTTGATTATAAAAGTGTTACTTTCATCAAAATTGATTTTTATGCATAAATAGATGCATAAAAGAATTTTTTTATTATAAAAGTGTCACTTTCATTAAAATTGAATTTATGCATAAATAGATGCATAAAAGATTTTTTTTATAAAAGCGTTACTTTCATCAAATTTTTGTTGGAAAGGCTTTCCCCCTCTCTTCATTCTTGAATTCAGGCTTTCTTTATCCTAGATGTGTAATCAAATTGTTAGAATTAAACTTTTCATATTGTTTCTCTTTAAAAAGTGGAATTTGATTAGTTTCGAATGCTTTAAACCATTTGGGATGATTTCTAAGTAACTTGAGAATGAAAAAAATTGAAAAATGGTCAGCCATACAAAGGAGGCTATGGCAAAATTTTCTTAAATTTTGTGAAATAATGGTAGAACCAATGGTTTCCATGACAAAGGTTTTCATGACCAAGCATCCTTTGAGAGACCTCTTCGAGTGGTAGAACCAATGGTTGTAGATACCCCCACTAGCGAAACTCGGTTGAGGAGTATCTCAAAAACCTAAGAGATGATCACCCAAAAAGAACAGACCAAGAAGTCTAGGTTTCGATACCCTACACCTACACCTACTTTCTTTGTAATCAGATATGGCCCACAGTATCTGGGGGATAACTTCTTGTACTTCCCAAGAGATAGAGAACTTCTTTTGGGATGTACATGAATGAAGACCATATCTGCTTCTTCAAATTTTCTGTCTGTCCTCTTCTTATCTGCATACTGCTTCTGTCTATCCTGGACAGCTTTTATATCTTTGCGAATTGACTACATCTGCTGCTCCATGTCGTCAAGCATCTGTCTGGATATCTCGACCCTAATCAATGGGTTGGACCAAGTTAACGGAGTTAAGAAATCTTGTAGATACAGAGCCTTGAAAGGGCTCATCCCGATACTTCGGTGATAAGAAGCATTGTAGGTGAACTCGACTAGGTTATATAGAAAGATGCACAAAGAAATTTATTTTTATTTCAAAAGAGTTATTCTCATTAATTTTGATTTTATGCGTAGAAAGATGCATAAAGAAATTTATTTTTATTTCAAAAGAGTTATTCTCATTAATTTTGATTTTATGCATAGAAAGATGCATAAAGAAATTTATTTTTATTTCAAAAGAGTTATTCTCATTAAAATTGAATTTATGCATAGAAAGATGCAAAAAAAATTTATTTTTATTTTGAAAGTGTTATTCTCCTTAAGGTTGAATTTATGCATAAATAGATGCATAAACGGATTTTTATAAAAGTGTTATTTTCCATTGAAGTTGTTCTTATGCATAAATAGATGCGTAAAGAATCTTTATATCAAAAATAAGAATTCTCTTACATTCTATAAATAGATGTGATAAGATGTGATATGAATCAGATAGATGAGAAATGAATAGAGGATGGATGTGATGAGAATGAGAGGTAAATAGATGTGATGAGATGGGATGCGAATAAGATAGATGGGAATGAATGGATGGATGGGAATGAGAATAGAAGTGATGAGAATGAGAGGTAAATAGATGTGATGAGATGGGATGCGAATCAGATAGATGGGAATGAATGGATGGATGGATGTAATGAGAATGAGAGGTAAATAGACGTGATGAGATGGGATGCGAATCAGATAGATGGGAATGAATGGATGGATAGATGTGATGAGAATAGAAGTGATGAGAATGAGAGGTAAATAGATGTGATGAGATGGGATGCAAATCAGATAGATGGGAATGAATGGATGGATGGATGTGATGAGAATAGAAGTGATGAGAATGAGAGGTAAATAGATGTGATGATATGTGATGCGAATCAGATAAATGTGAATGAATAGATGAGATGTGATGTCATGTGAATCAGGATATAAATGAATGATATAGGATGTGAATAAATGTGATAACATGTGAATCAGGATGTAAATGAATGATGTAGGATGTGAATGAATGTGATAACATGTGAATCAGGATGTAAATGAATGATATAGGATGTGAATGAATGTGATAACATGTGAATCAGGATGTAAATGAATGATATAGGATGTGAATGAATGTGATAACATGTGAATCGAGATGTGAATGAATGTGATAACATGTGAATCGAGATGTGAATGAACAATAAGGGACGTGAATGAATGTGATAACATGTGAATCGAGATGTGAATGAACGATAAGGGACGTGAATGAATGTGTTAGCATGTGAATCAGGATGTGAATGAATGAGATGTGATGTGATAAGATGCGATGTAAATTGGATAGATGTTAATGTATGTGAAGTGATGAGATGTATGTGTAGATGCAAGTAGATGGATCTGATGAGGATAAATGAGGAAATAAGTGATGAGTTAGAAAAAGATGTGATTAGATGAGAATGGGAATACTTATGAAATGAATGTGGATTGATGTGTGGGTAATGTGGATTGATGTGGATGGATGAGTGGATAATGTGGATTGATGTGGATGGATGTATGGATGATTGGATTGATGTGTGGGTAATGTGGATTGATGTGGATGGATGAGTGGATAATGTGGATTGATGTGGATGATGTGGATGGATGAGTGGATAATGTGGATTGATGTGGATGATGTGGATGGATGTATGGATGATATGGATTGATGTGTGGGTAATGTGGATTGATGTGAATGGATGTATGGATGATGTGGATTGATGTGTGGATAATGTGGATTGATGTGGATGGATGTATGGATGATGTGGATTGGTGTGGATGATGTCGATGGATGTATGGATAATGTGGATTGATGTGTGGATGATGCGATTTGATGTGGGAATGATATGATGTGATAGGGATCGATGAAGAAAAAAAAAATTATGGAAAGATGAGAAAAGATGGGGACTAATGTGAAAGGATGTGGAGTGATGAGAAAAAATGGAAATATTGTTGGAACTGAATTTGTATGTGAAATTTGTTTTTAAATGACTGTTTTATGTCAAGAATACTGGGGAAGCATTTTGACTATCTTGTGAATGAGGTCGTGGAGACCTATCTGTTAAAGTTGCAACTATTGACGGAGAGTCAACGGAGGATGTCTCGCATAGCAAGGTCGTCGGTCGAGGTCTTGACCAGCCTCGGTTTGATTTAAATGGTGAGCTTCCGGTACAGTGGATGAGGGACCAAGGAAGCGGCCTATGAGTGAAGCGCTAGGTGACCTGCGAAGGATCCTAGAGGGTGCTGACCATAAGTGCTCGGGCTCTGGGTCACCGAAGATATCCGCACGTACGTCGAGGAAGATATTGGAACAAGGAGTAAGAGTTGTTTTCTGAAGTCGGGCATGGATCTCGTTGGTTGACCTTGCTAGTCCTCAAAGGATGAGTCCATGGCTCTTTTATATGGATCCGTTGGTTGATCTTGCTGATCTTCAACGGAGATTCCATTTTGATATGTGAATATATTGCCGGTTACTATGAGCTAGGAACTATCGAAAAGGCCCTTGAGTGAATAGGTGGTGAGCGTTCTAGTTGCCAATGATGCCATAGGTACACCGATGAAGGAATGATTGGAAATAAGGATTCAACCGGAGATTTTGAGGATTGTGATCAGTGACACAATGGTTTCATTAAATGATTGTTTTAAAGATAGTTGATGCTGAGAAAAAGGCAATTTCATATTAGGTGTGTAAGTGGTGTGACTAGTTTTAAGTTTGCATGAATATCCGACTAGGGGACCTGGGAACTCTTTTCCTTGGTACCCAGGACAAAACCTAACAAAATTCTTAATTGGATCCCATCACTACAATGGTTGGGCAGTTGGCTAACCCACGGGACTGGATGGGGTTAGGCTGGACTGATGGATCCTTAAATTGAGACTCAATTCTGTTATGGTACGATAGATGAAGTAAATTTCGGACAAAAATTGTTCTATGGAAAAGAATCAACGGCTGTGCCTTTCAATGAGGAAAAAAGCACTGGTCTCTATTGATCCAAGTGCAATCTTTTCCCTGATCTGACTTGGGACTTATGGGTTCGGTCAGATCAATTCATTTAGTTAAAGCTTTTGACTACGTTAGAAAAAAATTATCCTGGAGAAATCGCCTTCCGGGCAAGGGAAGTTTTTCTGGGATCTCGGTTTTGGAAGAACTGATGGATTAGTCTCTTGTCCGGATATCCATGGGCAAGGCCTCGAGTGTGAGACCCTGCCCCATGCAAGAAGTGCTGCTTCTGCTGCTAGAACTCCTGAATTTGTTGCACGGTGGGGATAGGGACCTCACAGTCCTCGCCCATCATACTGGAAGCGCACCATTTTAACCGTACAGAGGCTAGTCAAGACCTCGACAGGCTTTGCCGCAAACGACGTCCCTCGACGACTCCCCGCAAGCGACGTCCCTCGACGACCGTATTAGGTAAAGTGGGAAAAATCCCATTCCCACATTGAAAAATTGTATGCATTTAATCTAGAATCTACCTTCTTCAACCTAGTATAAAAAATTTAAAAATGGTTTGCTTTATCAAGTGATGCTAGATCAAACCTAGTAGCTTGATCTTAGAAATAGAAAGGTTTCAAGATTTTTCAGATCCACCACTTGAAGGTATCCTTATATACACAACCACTACAAATTAACATTATTAAGGATAGAAAGAGTCTCCTTGGAGTAGGATGCACTTTGTGAACATTATGATTATAAATTTTCATTTTGATGAAGCTAATTCTACTAAAGAAATAATAAAACTTTTGCATTAACAACCAAAAGATAGCTGGATAAAAGGAGTCCCCTTAAAGTAGGATGCACATTGTGGATGCATAAGAGGAGTCTCCTTAGACTAGGATGCACTCCATCTATGAATTTATTTATTGTGTTAAAAATTGTTCAATGCATTGCAAAGATACACAATTGAACAGTCTACTCCCAAAGTTGGCCAAATTACAAAGATCCTCTATATTTTGTTATAATAGAGACCATATTCAAAGACCATTTACATTCAATTATAAAATGAAGTAACAAAATGTGCTAGTATCATGGGGGTGTAATTTTGATTTTAAGGGGTTCTAGCTCCACCACATGGTAGACCTAGAATTTTGAGCTAGCTCTACCATGTGGAGCTACAACACATTGAGGAGGATTTAAAGATTTTTAGATCCACCACTTGGCCATTCTACAGTCCATAAGAAACCAAGATATAACATTTGATTGATCTAGACCCCCAATTACAAACATTGATACAAGAGATTGTATATTGAGAGTCCCCTTAGAGTAGGATGCACTCTCCAATTTTAAAGCTTCATTGTAATGAACAAGACAAAATGAACAAGATTTTATAAATTGAGGTGGTGAAGGTATTATACTTATATATACAATCGTTGCAGATTAACATTATTAAAGATAGAAAGAGTCTCCTTGAGTAGGATGCACTTTGTCAAAATTACGGTTAAAAGATTTCATTTTGATGAAGCTTATTCTACTAAAGAGTCCCCTTAAAGTATGATGCACTTTGTCAATAGATAAAAGGAGACTCCTTAGAGTAGGATGCACTCCATCTATGACTCCATTATAATAAAACATTGTAAATGAAAATGAATTTATTTTTTTATGTTAAAATATGTTCAGTGCCTTGCAAAAGGCACACAATTGAACAGCACGCTCGCGAAGATGGCAAGATTACAAAGACCCTTTATATTTTATTATAATAGAGACCATTTACATTCAATTACAAAAGGGAGTAACAAAATGTACTAGTGTCATGGGGGTGTATTGGTTGAATGAGGTATTGAGCTTCTTTTTAAGCATGTTCATTTTGTGTACTCACAAGATTACACACTTAGATTATTCTCTCAATTATTATCTTGATTATCATCTTCATTGTTGAACACATTGTAGTAGCTATCATCGAGTTTCAATCTATTCTTGTTGTTGTACAAAACATGGAGACCCCAAAAGAAATGAACTTTTTTGAAGAAAACCCGTGTAGTTATTTATCTGAAATGGACAATGTAGCGAGATATTTGCCTTGTTGCTCATATTGAGGTGTCTTGCTAGCATGGCTAGCAGTCCAATGTCAAACACTTTATCTCTTCACTTTACATCTAGCACTTGTCTATTATAGAGCTGAAAAGGATTTCTTGATCCATGACTTATCCATTCTAGATCTTGTTCCACCACTTGGACATTAAAGAGCTAGACTTCAGTGGATGCAAGCTCCACCAAACGGTAGATGTAGACTCAAAATTCTAGTTGTATTTTATGACTTCCAAAGGTTTAGGTCTACCACACATGGATACTAGCTCCACCATGTGGTAAGGCCAAAATTCCATGAAGAGACCATGGCTGCTACCTCCACCACATGGTGGAGCTAGAGCTCAATAAGATACCACATGGTGGAGCTAGCTAGCTCCATGAAATTATACAGCTAGACTTCAATGGATGGTGGATCCACCACATGGTAGATATAGATATAGAATGCTAGCTCTACCACGTGGAGCAAGAACGCATTGAAAGAACCAAGATCTACCATTTGTTCAATCTAGACCCCCAGGTAAAAACATTGATACAAGAGATTGTATATTGAGAGTCCCCTTAGACTAGGATGCACTCTCCAATTTTAAGACTGCATTGTAATGAACAAAGACTAAATAATTTGAAACAAGAATTTATAATTTGACATGGTGAAAGTTTCCTTATATACACAACTACTACAAATTAACATTACTAAAGATAGAAAGAGTCTCCTTGCAGTAGAATGACCTTTGTCAAAATGATAGTTAAAAGTCTTCACCTACTCTTACTAAAAAAAAAAATAATTTG
This sequence comes from Cibotium barometz, assembly GCF_041138505.1. NCBI lineage: Eukaryota > Viridiplantae > Streptophyta > Polypodiopsida > Cyatheales > Cibotiaceae > Cibotium > Cibotium barometz. The sequence continues at coordinate 32,985,239 of NC_141066.1, forward strand.
CAAAGTTTGACCAAAAGATAAAAGGATAAAAGGAGTCCCCTTAGAGAAGGATGCACTCCATTTATGACTCAATTATAATAAGACATTGTAAATGAACATGAATTTATTGCTTGTGCTAGAATTTGTTCAATGCTTTGCAAAGGCAAACATTTGAACAGTATGCTCCATAAAGAGGCCTGATTACAATATCATATTTCAATATATGGCTTTTTATTACATTAAAAAAAGGCCAAAATACTTGCATCCTCTACATTTGATTATATTATGGACAAACAAAATGAGCTTCATGGTGGTGTATTACTTTCATGATGCCTCCTCTTGTTGCTTTGCTTGATTTTCACTCTCTGCTTGCCTCTCTGCCTCAGCTTCAGCCTCCTCTCTTTGCTTTCTTTGAATTTCAAGTTGTTCCTGCCTCTCTGCCTCAGCATCAGCCTCCTGCTGTTGCTTCCACACCTCTGCCTTTTTCCTATTCTCTACTTCCAATTTCTCTTCAAGCCATTTCTTCATCACATCATCTGAGAATTGGTTAGGTTTTTCTTCAAAGGCATTATCCCATGTATACTCTTGCCGATCTTCATTCTGTAGCCATAAAAACAACCAATTTCTTAAATCTTCTTTCAAAAAACTATACCTTTCCTTGGAAGTTTGTTGGTATAATTCTCGGACTATTAACCAGGTTCCTCGTTCATTCTTAAACACCTTATAGTAGCTATCATCAATTATCAATGTATTTTTCTTGTTGTACAAAGGATGGAGACCCCAAAAGGTCTCAAGCTTTTTAAAGAAAACTTGTCTATTCTGCACAACCCATGTGGATTTTGAACAATGCTCTTGTGAGAGAACACCTGCAAACTTGGGCTTTTGTTGTGGAAATACTGTGTCAATTATTCCAGAGAGCTTAGTTCTCCTACATGCGCTCCAAATAAAAACATAAAAGAATTGAATACACCAATCTAAGAACTCATGTGCATCCTTGTGACATAGGACATAACGATATTGGTTAATTGGGTATTTTACCAACTGGTTGCTGTAAGGAGGATCCTTCTCCTCATATTGGGTTTCGACAACATGGCACAACAAACCATTAAGGTTTAGAATAATAGCCCTCCTATCATCCTCTTTGCGTAGGGGTACGCATATTGGGTCTGACGAATACCATGTCAGTATGATAACCCCCTCAGAGGGATGCACAAAGCGCAACCTTGCATCAATTTCCCGTAGACGGTCAAGATGGCGCTGAACCAACTGTCTTCGTACACTCTGGATTTTCTTGGACATGTGACGTACTAATGCTCTGTGACGAAGAAGTCGCCTCTGCCAATTAGAATCAATCACATGACCTGGAAAAAAATGAGCATGCTTAATGATAAAGGTGGGCATGTGGGGGAAGGCATGTTACAACTACTTTTATGCAAAGATAGATTTTAAACAAATACCAGAATGTGGTGAAATTAGAATGCATTGATCTAGATCAACCACGTGGTAGAGCTAGAATGCACTGTTCTAGCTCAACCATGTGGTAGGGCTAGAATATTTTGTTCTACCATGTGATAGAGCTATATCAAAGTATTCTAGCTCGATCCCATGGCAAAATTAGAAATAATAATTGAAGTCCAGCTCTAGCACGTGGTAGAGCTGTATCAAAATGATTTAGATAAACCCCATTGTAGAACTAGAATGGTTTGAAGTCCAACTCAACCATGTGTGGTGATTTGGAAGAGCTAGAATGCATTGATCTAGCTCTACCATATGGTAGAGCTAGAACGCTTTCAAGTCTAGCTCTACCATGTCGTGGAGGTAGAATGCTTTGAAGTCTAGCTCTACCATGAGATGGAGCTAGAAGGCATTGATCTAGCTCTACCATAGTCCATATATGTAGGAATTAAAATCATAAGACAAAGATCGAGCTTCCATACATTTTCAAATTAGGAGGCCCCTTATAGTAGAGTGCACTCCAACATTTATAAAATTATTTGAAGAGTAATACATTTGCCACTACTTTAAAAATAAGACAAAATTTCTTGTGAATCCATGATTACAAAAAGATAAAATTCCTCCAAAAAAATACAATCCTTGGTGACAAATGGCTTCTTTAAGTGAATACTCCTTGGAACAATATCCTTGAAATAAATCTGCAAGAAACCATCATAAATTAAGTTTCTTCATTGTGAATACACAATTGTTGTATAAAATCATGTATTTAGTTATAATTATTATTTATGTTGGGTAGTACCTTAGTTATTTCTATCCCGTTGGAGAAGATTGTACTCATTTAACACCTTGTTTATGAAAACCCTTGCATTGGCTGCCTTCAACTGCGTTGTGGTAGAACCCAATTTTCTAGCTAGAGAAATCAATTGTGATCCCCTCATGCTAGCGATACTGACTCGTTCTTTTGCCATAATTTCTATTATCTCTTCTCTTTTGTTTTCATATTGTCTTGCTAATACCTCTTGATTGTCGACATACTTTTGTATAATCTCTGATAGTGGTAGCCTATCAGTGTAGATTGTCTTCTGTGACCAATTTAAATTGCGCTTTCTCCAAAAATCTACCACACCTCTGTATTCATTTTCATTGGATACTGGAGGTTGTCCGTAGCGATTAGACCCAATGATCTCACGCACATCTTCACTCTCATCAAGCTGCAATAGGTAAGGGAGCAGCTCATCAATGAGAATATTGTCGACCATCTTTTCTTCATCAAACTTTGCAGGATATATACAATTATTATCAGGAGAAGCACATCCCTTGTATGGAGAGTCATCAATAAGAACCGTTCTACGAGCATCACAATCAAAACATGAAGCAATTTTTGACAATGGCTTGAACATTGCCTGAACTGTTGGATTATCAGGTCTAGCTATTTTACCACTTTTATCCTTCTCGCAAGCCTCTTGAGCCCAAACTACAAAAAAAGGCAATATCTCTCCTGCTCTGTCTTGTAATATTCTCAATATTTGAAGAACATTACTCTCTGTCGCTGTTGACCAGATCCCAACATTAATATTTTTTAATAAAATCTTCAAGAATTGGATACATCCTGGCCTTAGTACAATATATCGTTTTGAATCCATTTGAATAGTTTCATGTATTGAAGATAGTTGTTGTTGACAACGTTTCAGTAGTAGACCATTCAGGTCCAACACAATTGTCAACACTGATTTCTTGGAGATAGCAGTGTCGGTACTTCTTGGTACTTCTTCTTCGGGCTGGAACCTCTCACCCATTGCTTCATTTGTTGGAGATTTAGGTACCCCAATTTCATTGTCAGCATTTGTCTTTAAACCTTCTGGATGGACATCACTGAATGTGTGGGAGAAGCTCTCATCCACAGTTTGATTGTGGCATTCCGTAGCTACTTCACTTGGTGCTACTATCGCAATTTCGGGATCTAAAAGAAAAAAAAGTAACATTGACTCAACAATCTTTCAAACTAAAAGAATTTACAATTGTAACACTCACTCTTAACACATGTTTATTGGTGCAATCTAAAAGGAAATCATGTTTGGATACCAATTATCAATTCTAGTTACTCACTCTAGAATTGGAGGGTCTAAAATGGATTTCCAAATACACCCATTATTCTAGCTCTACCGTTTGGTAGAGCCATTTTGCAAGGAAGCTCTTGTTGGAAGTAGGCCTTGAGATCCACTCTTGAGCTCCAAGAGTAGGTGGAGGTGAGAAACACAAAACCACTCAACTATATGGTAAAGCTAAAATTGTAGATATTGTAGATTTTCCATATGGTAGAGCTAAAATTTATAAGTCTTGCTTTACCACGTGGTTGAGTTGGGGATCAAGATAGCTTCTTTATGGGTGGAGCCAGTAGACTTCCATAGGTTCTAGGTCTAGACTTCAATGGGTTCTAGCTCCTCGCACGTGACAAGAACCAAGGAGCTAGAATTGCATTTGAACTAGCTCTACCATGTGGTGGAGCTAGAAATGCATTGGCCTAGCTCTACCATATGGATGCTCTGCAAAAACTGTCTTTGGGGGGGTGCATTGGCCTAGCTCCACCACTTTGAAGAGGTAGCTAGACTTTAATGGGTTCTTGGTCCACCACTTTGAAGAGGTAGCTAGCTCCACCAAATTGTAGACCTATTGAAATCTAGATCTACCACAGGGTAGGATTGAAGTAAATGAGAGGATCTCTAGCTCTATCATCTTAGATTTATAAGCAAGATTTTCAGATTCACCAACTGGCCATTGTGCGACCACTAAGTAGGCTTTCCAAATTCACCAATTGGTTATGTAAAAAGTGAATTTGTCAATGAACATGTTAGGATCCATAACTTGGTGATTCTAGATTCCAAAGCCCAATTTGGAGAGAGCTACAAAAATACTACTAAAAAATGAACCAAGGATATAACAAGTCAAAACATCACCAAATCAAAGTATTGAAGATACAAGGAAAGCCCATTAAGAAGTTACATACTGTCTTCAAAATCCAAAAAATCTCGAGCTGAACGAACTTCACCATGGCTTGATCTTTCCGTGGTATTCCTTGGATTGTTAGTAATAGGCGGTACTGGTTGCTCATTTCTTGACTTTGCAAAGTCAAGAAGCCTTGTTCCCATCTTTCTTTGATCTTCAATACTCTCCACTAGGCAAATCACTTCCTTATTTAGTGCTAGCCCTAGCTCGATGATGTAGCCATTACTGAAAATATCAACAAGCGTGCAGCCTTCTCTGCAATACTTTCGAATACATTGCTTGATCAAAAGATTCTTCTTGATTCTTAGAAACTCAATGTCTGGGATAGTTTTAACATCTTCACTATCTATATCAAGAAGTCCAGTATCCAATATTGTCGCTTGTGTACCTGGATCAGGAACATCTGCTAGTCCTTGAAAGGCATCTCCCTTGCTGAAAAACACTAAGGATGTGAAGAACTCTATTGCACCAATGCATCGATTGTCACGTCGAAAATGCAATGCCCCATTATACTGTTCCTTTGCTATGCCACTTAAATTTTTAAAGCATTTTGCAAGTGAATAAAATCTGTAATATTTAGAAAGGTAAGCAACACATATTGGGATGGCAAAGATCTACCAGCTGCTGTAATGATCATAATGCCGTTCAAAAGATTGCAAAATGATTCCACATCCCAATGCATATTTCTTCCCAAATCTTCAGTGTTATCTAGAACACATAACCCAATGGAAATTGGATTGTTGAGGTGGCGCTTCAAGTAGTAACTCCCGTCGAATGGAAGACTCACAGCATAAATACACCAAGGAAGATCCAAGGACAAGGTTGAACTTTCTTTGCTAAGGCTGATATTCCACTCCACATATTGCCTTGCTTCTACTGGAAAATCAATCTTCTTTGATCCAACCTGTAGCTTTGACTTTATATACACATCACATAACTTCAAAAGAACTAAGTATACAACCTCATTGATGCTATAGGTGATAGTCAATTCTGACCAATCTTGACATTGTTTGTCCTTGTTCAGAGTGTTGAACTCTACAAGCAATGCATCTTGAATAATTTTATCTTGCTTGAGCTGCTGGATACGCTCTGGCATGTCAATCACATCTACATCCTTAGTACCCTTTGAAAGAACAATTTTTCCAGACCTGATTTCTGATTGTATTTGTTTGACTTCTTGTTCATCTAGCCCAGCAAGACATCCGAAAACTGTGGCAGTTGGTTTCTTGTTTTGCTTCTCCATGATTTCAAGCCAGCCTTTGAAAACTTCATCAGAGTAAATGACCATGTGAGACTGCTTTGAAATGAAGGATGCTCCCACCGTAATTCTAGCCATTCGTAAAAATTTCTGCAAAGAAATAAAAGAAAAAAGATCAAAATCAAGTATTTTTTTCAAAACATATAATTATAAGAGAGCAAGGGATATGGACATACATCCCAGTCTACACAAGATGATGAGCCCTCTGTTACTCCAGATGCTGGCCTTGACGGAGAATTATTGAAGATCCACCGACTCCTCAAGTGTTGCAAGACATCATAGTATGGTTGTTTGACATATAATGATTGGGCCTCTTCATTAGCTATAGCAGATATGGCCGTCGCAACTTGTGGCTCTGGATCTACAACAATTCGAGCCTTCCTTTTTTCATACACTTGTATCAGGTCTTGAGCACGACCATCTTTCTCCATTTCTTGATACCGTAAGAATTTTGCAGCATAGATGGAATGTTGGCCATCAATAATCCAATATGAATACTCAGTGAGTTTCTCCTCTGTTACCTCACTTAGTTTCATTGGAATTCCTTTCTTCTTGCCAGCATTCTTTACAGGCATTAAGTATGCACACGCTCCTGGCCTGTTTACACTTGCACCAAAAAATAACACGCATTCATCCACACGGTGAGGTTCTATTTGACGGGAGTTATAGTGATCAGGAGCTAGCCAGCGTTGATCTACAGGGATCTCATACTCTTTGTACTTGAATGGAAAATACTTAGAGTATTTTTCCATACCCCCTGTATCACTCTTTTGTGCCTTTTGCACCTCATTTTCCAAAACTTTGGGATCCACAAATCTTATTTTTGTTGAATTTTCCAATCCTGTTTTCTCTACTGTAGATTTAAGAACTGCTTCATCTACATCCATAATACTTGTACTGCTTTTTGCCTTTTTTTGAACTGGATTTTTAGAGGGCGTTTTCTCTTTTTTTTGTTTGCCTTTCACACAATAAGCAATGGAAGCTTGCAACTCTTCAAGAGTTATTTCTTGACTTGCACAATCTAACTTCCACCCTCGAGAGAACATAGTATCTTGTTTATCTCTTACTAATTGTTCAATAATGAATGCCTTGGGATCTAGTTGATACTCATGGATCCCAGGTACCCCAATATTTATGCATTCAATATCAGGATGAGAATCAACTACAGAAATATAAGATAGAGTCATTGGTCCTAGATCCTCAAAAGTATCCACGCCCACATCACTAGCAACAAATAGATGAATTTTGTTAAATTGTGAACCCTGAAGACCCCAAATATCTAAGTACCACTATCGTCGTTGATCAGCAGAGGCAAAGTTAACACTGTCCGGAACTTCCACCACTTTTCTTTTCTGAGACATCTTTCACCTACAACAAAAACCATTATCAATTGTTAATTATAGTTATTGTATTCTTACACTTAAAAAAAACTTAAAATATCATATTCAAAAATCACAATACATATCCATGAAAACAATATGAAGGAGATGAAGAGTATTTCCATCTTGGAGATCTCAATACATTTGTTAGTCTTGCTCTACCACATGGTAGAGCTAGATAAATGCATTCTAGCTGGACTTCAAAGTATTCTAGTGCTGGTTTTTCAATGGATATTATCTCTACCGGGTTGCAGAGCAAGATTAATAAATGTATTGACCAGAATGCTTTGAAATGTAGCTCTACCATGTGGTGGAGCTAGAATGCATTCTTCTAGCTCTACCATGTGGTAGAGCTAGAATTCAATGAATGTAACCGGTTGAGCTTGAATGTAACTGTGGTAGAGCTGCATTCTACCTAAACCTTACTGTAGAGATAAATGCTTTGAGGTCCAGCTCTATCATGTGGTGGTTCTAGAATTGCATTTGAGGTCTAGCTCTACCATGTGGAGGAGCTAGAATCGTAGAGGTAGAAAGCTTTGAGGGCTAGATCTACCATGTGGTAGAGCAAGAATGCATCGATCTAGCTGTCTTCCATACACATCAACAAAACCAATTACTCCAAGCAGAGACCTACTTCTCATGACAAGAATCAAGGAGCTAGAATTGCATTTGATCTAGCTCTACCACGTGGTAGAGCTGTATTTTACCTAGACCACATCGTAGAGCTAGAATGCTTGAGGTCCAGCTCGACCATGTGGTGGAGCTAGAATGCATTCTTCTAGCTCTACCATGTGGTAGAGCTAGACTTCAATGAATGTACCGGCTGAGGTTGAATGTAACTGTGGTAGAGCTGTATTCTACCTAAACCACATTATAGAGATAGAATGCTTTGAGGTCTAGCTCTACCATGTGGTGGAGCTATTATTGCATTTGAGGTCTAGCTCTACCATGTGGTGGAGCTACAATCGTAGATGTAGAAAGCTTTGAGGTCTAGCTCTACCATGTGGTGGAGCTAGAATCGTAGAGGTAGAAAGCTTTGAGGTCTAGCTCAACCTTGTGGTAGAGCTGTATTCTATCTAGACTACATCGTAGAGCTAGAATGCTTTGAGGTCCAGCTCTACCATGTGGTGGAGCTAGAATGCATTCTTCTAGCTCTACCATGTGGTAGATCTAGACTTCAATGAATGTAACCGGTTGAGGTTGAATGTAACTGTGGTAGAGCTAGACCTCAAAGCTTTCTACCTGTACGATTCTAGCTCCACCACATGGTAGAGCTAGACCTCAAATGCAATTCTAGCTCCACCACATGGTAGAGCTAGACCTCAAGGAATTCTATCTTAATTACTCTATCTTGGAGCTCTGAATTATACATCTATTAGTCTTGCTCTACCACATGGTAGAGCTAGATAAATGCATTCTAGCTGGACTTCATAGTATTTTAGTGCTGGTTTTTCAATGGATATTATCTCTACCAGGCGGCAGAGCAAGATTAATAAATGTATTGACCAGAATGCTTTGAAATCTAGCTCTACCATGTGGTGGAGCTAGAATGCATTCTTATAGCTCTACCATGTGGTAGAGCTAGACTTCAATGAATGTAACCAGTTGAGGTTGAATGTAACTGTGGTAGAGCTGTATTCTACCTAAACCACATTGTAGAGATAGAATGCTTTAAGGTCTAGCTCTACCCGGTGGTGGAGGTAGAATTGCATTTAAGGTCTAGCTTTACCATGTGGTGGAGCTAGAGTCGTAGAGGTAGAAAGCTTTGAGGTCTAGCTCTACCATGTGGTAGAGCAAGAATGCATCGATCTAGCTGTGTTCCATACACATCAACAAAACCAATTACTCCAAGAAGAGACCTACTTCACATGACAATAACCAAGGAGCTAGAACTGCATTTGATCTAGCTCTACCATGTGGTATTGCTGTATTCTACCTAGACCACATCGTAGGGTTAGAATGCTTTGAGGTCCAGCTCTACCATGTGGTGGAGCTAGAACTGCATTCTTCTAGCTCTATCATGTGGTAGAGTTAAGCTTCAACAAATGTAACCGGCTGAGGTTGAATGTAACTGTGGCAGAGCTGTATTCTACCTAAACCACATTGTAGAGATAGAATGCTTTGAGGTCTTGCTCTACCATGTGGTGGAGCTAGAATTGCATTTGAGGTCTAGCTCTACTAGGTGGTGGAGCTAAAGTTGTAGAGGTAGAAAGCTTTGAGGTCTAGCTCTACCATGTGGTAGAGCAGAATGCATCGATCTAGCTGTGTTCCATACACATACACAAAACCAATTACTCCAAGAAGAGACCTACTTCACATGACAAGATCCAAGGAGCTAGAATTGCATTTGATCTAGCTCTACCATGAGGTAGAGCTGTATTCTACCTAGGCCACATCGTAGAGCTAGAACGCTTTAAGGTCCAGCTCTACCATGTGGTGGAGCTAGAATTGCATTTGAGGTCTAGCTCTACCATGTGGTAGAGCTAGACTTCAACGAATGTAACCGGCTAGGGTTGAATGTAACTGTGGTAGAGATGTATTCTACCTAAACCACATTGTAGAGATAGAATGCTTTGAGGTCTAGCTCTACCATGTGGTGGAGTTAGAATTACATTTGAGGTCTAGCTCTACCATGGGGTGGAGCTAGAATCGTAGAGGTAGAAAGCTTCGAGGTCTAGCTCTACCACGTGGTAGAGCAAGAATGCATCGATCTAGCTGTGTTCCATACACATCAACAAAACCAATTACTCCAAGAAGAGACCTACTTCGTACAACAAGAACCAAGGAGCTAGAATTGCATTTGATCTAGCTCTACCACGTGGTAGAAATGTATTCTACCTAGACCACATCAAAGAGCTAGAATGCCTTGAGGTCAAGCTCCACCATGTGGTGGAGCTAGAATGCATTCTTCTAGCTCTACCATGTGGTAGAGCTAGACTTCAATGAATGTAACCGGCTGAGGTTGAATGTAACTGTGATAGAGCTGTATTCTATCTAAACCACATTGTAGAGATAGAATGCTTTGAGGTCTAGCTCTACCATGTGGTGAAGCTAGAATTGCATTTGAGGTCTAGCTCTACCATGTGGTGGAGCTAGAATTGCATTTAAGGTATAAAGCTTTAAGGTCTAGCTCTACCATGTGGTAGAGCAAGAATGCACCGATCTAGCTGTGTTCTATACACATCAACAAAACCAATTACTCCAAAAAGAGACCTACTTCACATGACAAGAACCAAGGAGCTAGAATTGCATTTGATCTAGCTCTACCACGTGGTAGAGCTGTATTCTACCTAGACCACATCGTAGAGCTAGAATGCTTTGAGGTCCAGCTCCACCATGTGGTGGAGCTAGAATGCATTCTTCTACCTCTACCATGTGGTAGAGCTAGACTTTAATTAATGTAACCGGCTGAGGTTGAATGTGACATTGGTAGAGTTGTATTCTATCTAAACCACATTGTAGAGATAGAGTATTTTGAGATCTAGCTCTACCATGTGGTAGAGCTAGAATTGCAATTGAGGTCTAGCTCTACCATGTGGTGGAGCTAGAATCGGTGAGGTAGAAAGCTTCGAGGTCTAGCTCTACCACGTGGTAGAGCAAGAATGCATCGATCTAGCTGTGTTCCATACACATCAACAAAACCAATTACTCCAAGAAGAGACCTACTTCGTACAACAAGAACCAAGGAGCTAGAATTGCATTTGATCTAGCTCTACCACGTGGTAGAAATGTATTCTACCTAGACCACATCAAAGACCTAGAATGCTTTGAGGTCAAGCTCGACCATGTGGTGGAGCTAGAATGCATTCTTCTAGCTCTACCATGTGGTAGAGCTAGACTTCAATGAATGTAACCGGCTGAGGTTGAATGTAACTGTGATAGAGCTGTATTCTGTCTAAACCACATTGTAGAGATAGAATGCTTTGAGGTCTAGCTCTACCATGTGGTGAAGCTAGAATTGCATTTGAGGTCTAGCTCTACCATGTGGTGGAGCTAGAATTGCATTTAAGGTATAAAGCTTTAAGGTCTAGCTCTACCATGTGGTAGAGCAAGAATGCACCGATCTAGCTGTGTTCTATACACATCAACAAAACCAATTACTCCAAAAAGAGACCTACTTCACATGACAAGAACCAAGGAGCTAGAATTGCATTTGATCTAGCTCTACCACGTGGTAGAGCTGTATTCTACCTAGACCACATCGTAGAGCTAGAATGCTTTGAGGTCCAGCTCCACCATGTGGTGGAGCTAGAATGCATTCTTCTACCTCTACCATGTGGTAGAGCTAGACTTTAATTAATGTAACCGGCTGAGGTTGAATGTGACATTGGTAGAGCTGTATTCTATCTAAACCACATTGTAGAGATAGAGTATTTTGAGATCTAGCTCTACCATGTGGTAGAGCTAGAATTGCAATTGAGGTCTAGCTCTACCATGTGGTGGAGCTAGAATCGGTGAGGTAGAAAGCTTCGAGGTCTAGCTCTACCACGTGGTAGAGCAAGAATGCATCGATCTAGCTGTGTTCCATACACATCAACAAAACCAATTACTCCAAGAAGAGACCTACTTCGTACAACAAGAACCAAGGAGCTAGAATTGCATTTGATCTAGCTCTACCACGTGGTAGAAATGTATTCTACCTAGACCACATCAAAGACCTAGAATGCTTTGAGGTCAAGCTCGACCATGTGGTGGAGCTAGAATGCATTCTTCTAGCTCTACCATGTGGTAGAGCTAGACTTCAATGAATGTAACCGGCTGAGGTTGAATGTAACTGTGATAGAGCTGTATTCTATCTAAACCACATTGTAGAGATAGAATGCTTTGAGGTCTAGCTCTACCATGTGGTGAAGCTAGAATTGCATTTGAGGTCTAGCTCTACCATGTGGTGGAGCTAGAATTGCATTTGAGGTATAAAGCTCTAAGGTCTAGCTCTACCATGTGGTAGAGCAAGAATGCATCGATCTAGCTGTGTTCTATACACATCAACAAAACCAATTACTCCAAAAAGAGACCTACTTCACATGACAAGAACCAAGGAGCTAGAATTGCATTTGATCTAGCTCTACCACGTGGTAGAGCTGTATTCTACCTAGACCACATCGTAGAGCTAGAATGCTTTGAGGTCCAGCTCCACCATGTGGTGGAGCTAGAATGCATTCTTCTACCTCTACCATGTGGTAGAGCTAGACTTTAATGAATGTAACCGGCTGAGGTTGAATGTGACATTGGTAGAGCTGTATTCTATCTAAACCACATTGTAGAGATAGAGTATTTTGAGATCTAGCTCTACCATGTGGTAGAGCTAGAATTGCAATTGAGGTCTAACTCTACCATGTGGTGGAGCTAGAATCGGTGAGGTAGAAAGCTTCGAGGTCTAGCTCTACCATGTGGTAGAGCAAGAATGCATTGATCTAGCTGTGTTCCATACACATCAACAAAACCAATTACTCCAAGAAGAGACCTACTTCACACAACAAGAACCAAGGAGCTAGAACTGCATTTGATCTAGCTCTACCACGTGGTATTGCTGTATTCTACCTAGACCACATCGTAGGGTTAGCATGCTTTGAGGTCTAGCTCTACCATGTGGTGGAGCTAGAATTGCATTCTTCTAGCTCTACCATGTGGTAGAGCTAAGCTTCAACGAATGTAACCGGCTGAGGTTGAATGTAGCTGTGGTAGAGCTGTATTCTACCTAAACCACATTGTAGAGATAGAATGCTTTGAGGTCTAGCTCTACCATGTGGTGGAGCTAGAATTGCATTTGAGGTCTAGCTCTACCAGGTGGTGGAGCTAAAGTCGTAGAGGTAGAAAGCTTTGAGGTCTAGCTCTACCATGTGGTAGAGCAGAATGCATCAATCTACCTGTGTTCCATACACATACAGAAAACCAATTACTCCAAGAAGAGACCTACTTCACATGACAAGATCCAAGGAGCTAGAATTGCATTTGATCTAGCTCTACCATGAGGTAGAGCTGTATTCTACCTAGGCCACATCGTAGAGCTAGAATGCTTTAAGGTCCAGCTCTACCATGTGGTGGAGCTAGAATTGCATTTGAGGTCTAGCTCTACCATGTGGTAGAGCTAGACTTCAACGAATGTAACCGGCTAGGGTTGAATGTAACTGTGGTAAAGCTGTATTCTACCTAAACCACATTGTAGAGATAGAATGCTTTGAGGTCTGGCTCTACAATGTGGTGGAGTTAGAATTGCATTTGAGGTCTAGCTCTACCATGTGGTGGAGCTAGAATCGTAGAGCTAGAAAGCTTTGAGGTCTAGCTCTACCATGTGGTAGAGCAAGAATGCATCGATCTAGCTGTATTCCATACACATCAACAAAACCAATTACTCCAAGAAGAGACCTACTTCACACAACAAGAACCAAGGAGCTAGAGATGCATTTGATCTAGCTCTACCACGTGGTAGAAATGTATTCTACCTAGACCACATCAAAGAGCTAGAATGCTTTGAGGTCAAGCTCCACCATGTGGTGGAGCTAGAATGCATTCTTCTTGCTCTACCATGTGGTAGAGCTAGACTTCAATGAATGTAACCGGCTGAGGTTAAATGTAACTGTGATAGAGCTGTATTCTATCTAAACCACATTGTAGAGATAGAATGCTTTGAGGTCTAGCTCTACCATGTGGTGAAGCTAGAATGCTTTGAGGTCTAGCTCTACCATGTGGTGAAGCTAGAATTGCATTTGAGGTCTAGCTCTACCATGTGGTGGAGCTAGAATTGCATTTAAGGTATAAAGCTTTAAGGTCTAGCTCTACCATGTGGTAGAGCAAGAATGCATCGATCTAGCTGTGTTCTATACACATCAACAAAACCAATTACTCCAAAAAGAGACCTACTTCACATGACAAGAACCAAGGAGCTAGAATTGCATTTGATCTAGCTCTACCACGTGGTAGAGCTTTATTCTACCTAGACCACATCGTAGAGCTAGAATGCTTTGAGGTCCAGCTCCACCATGTGGTGGAGCTAGAATGCTTTGAGGTCCAGCTCCACCATGTGGTGGAGCTAGAATGCATTCTTCTACCTCTACCATGTGGTAGAGCTAGACTTTAATGAATGTAACCGGCTGAGGTTGAATGTGACATTGGTAGAGTTGTATTCTATCTAAACCACATTGTAGAGATAGAGTTTTTTGAGATCTAGCTCTACCATGTGGTAGAGCTAGAATTGCAATTGAGGTCTAGCTCTACCATGTGGTGGAGCTAGAATCGGTGAGGTAGAAAGCTTCGAGGTCTAGCTCTACCATGTGGTAGAGCAAGAATGCATCGATCTAGCTATGTTCCATACACATCAACAAAACCAATTACTCCAAGAAGAGACCTACTTCGTACAACAAGAACCAAGGAGCTAGAATTGCATTTGATCTAGCTCTACCACGTGGTAGAAATGTATTCTACCTAGACCACATCAAAGACCTAGAATGCTTTGAGGTCAAGCTCGACCATGTGGTGGAGCTAGAATGCATTCTTCTAGCTCTACCATGTGGTAGAGCTAGACTGCAATGAATGTAACCGAATGTAACTATGATAGAGCTGTATTCTATCTAAACCACATTGTAGAGATAGAATGCTTTGAGGTCTAGCTCTACCATGTGGTGAAGCTAGAATTGCATTTGAGGTCTAGCTCTACCATGTGGTGGAGCTGGAATTGCATTTGAGGTATAAAGCTCTAAGGTCTAGCTCTACCATGTGGTAGAGCAAGAATGCATCGATCTAGCTGTGTTCTATACACATCAACAAAACCAATTACTCCAAAAAGAGACCTACTTTACATGACAAGAACCAAGGAGCTAGAATTGCATTTGATCTAGCTCTACCACGTGGTAGAGCTGTATTCTACCTAGACCACATCGTAGAGCTAGAATGCTTTGAGGTCCAGCTCCACCATGTGGTGGAGCTAGAATGCATTCTTCTACCTCTACCATGTGGTAGAGCTAGACTTTAATTAATGTAACCGGCTGAGGTTGAATGTGACATTGGTAGAGCTGTATTCTATCTAAACCACATTGTAGAGATAGAGTATTTTGAGATCTAGCTCTACCATGTGGTAGAGCTAGAATTGCAATTGAGGTCTAGCTCTACCATGTGGTGGAGCTAGAATCGGTGAGGTAGAAAGCTTCGAGGTCTAGCTCTACCACGTGGTAGAGCAAGAATGCATCGATCTAGCTGTGTTCCATACACATCAACAAAACCAATTACTCCAAGAAGAGACCTACTTCGTACAACAAGAACCAAGGAGCTAGAATTGCATTTGATCTAGCTCTACTACGTGGTAGAAATGTATTCTACCTAGACCACATCGTAGGGTTAGCATGCTTTGAGGTCTAGCTCTACCATGTGTTGGAGCTAGAATTGCATTCTTCTAGCTCTACCATGTGGTAGAGCTAAGCTTCAACGAATGTAACCAGCTGAGGTTGAATGTAGCTGTGGTAGAGCTGTATTCTACCTAAACCACATTGTAGAGATAGAATGCTTTGAGGTCTAGCTCTACCATGTGGTGGAGCTAGAATTGCATTTGAGGTCTAGCTCTACCAGGTGGTGGAGCTAAAGTCATAGAGGTAGAAAGCTTTGAGGTCTAGCTCTACCATGTGGTAGAGCAGAGTGCATCAATCTACGTGTGTTCCATACACATACACAAAACCAATTACTCCAAGAAGAGACCTACTTCACATGACAAGATCCAAGGAGCTAGAATTGCATTTGATCTAGCTCTACCATGAGGTAGAGCTGTATTCTACCTAGGCCACATCGTAGAGCTAGAATGCTTTAAGGTCCAGCTCTACTATGTGGTGGAGCTAGAATTGCATTTGAGGTCTAGCTCTACCATGTGGTAGAGCTAGACTTCAACGAATGTAACCGGCTAGGGTTGAATGTAACTGTGGTAGACCTGTATTCTACCTAAACCACATTGTAGAGATAGAATGCTTTGAGGTCTAGCTCTACAATGTGGTGGAGTTAGAATTGCATTTGAGGTCTAGCTCTACCATGTGGTGGAGCTAGAATCGTGGAGGTAGAAAGCTTTGAGGTCTAGCTCTACCATGTGGTAGAGCAAGAATGCATCGATCTAGCTGTGTTCCATACACATCAACAAAACCAATTACTCCAAGAAGAGCCCTACTTCACACAACAAGAACCAAGGAGCTAGAGATGCATTTGATCTAGCTCTACCACGTGGTAGAAATGTATTCTACCTAGACCACATCAAAGAGCTAGAATGCTTTGAGGTCAAGCTCCACCATGTGGTGGAGCTAGAATGCATTCTTCTAGCTCTACCATGTGGTAGAGCTAGACTTCAATGAATGTAACCGGCTGAGGTTAAATGTAACTGTGATAGAGCTGTATTCTATCTAAACCACATTGTAGAGATAGAATGCTTTGAGGTCTAGCTCTACCATGTGGTGAAGCTAGAATTGCATTTAAGATCTAGCTCTACCATGTGGTGGAGCTAGAATTGCATTTAAGGTATAAAGCTTTAAGGTCTAGCTCTACCATGTGGTAGAGCAAGAATGCATCGATCTAGCTGTGTTCTATACACATCAACAAAACCAATTACTCCAAAAAGAGACCTACTTCACATGACAAGAACCAAGGAGCTAGAATTGCATTTGATCTAGCTCTACCACGTGGTAGAGCTGTATTCTACCTAGACCACATCGTAGAGCTAGAATGCTTTGAGGTCCAGCTCCACCATGTGGTGGAGCTAGAATGCATTCTTCTACCTCTACCATGTGGTAGAGCTAGACTTTAATTAATGTAACCGGCTGAGGTTGAATGTGACATTGGTAGAGCTGTATTCTATCTAAACCACATTGTAGAGATAGAGTTTTTTGAGATCTAGCTCTACCATGTGGTAGAGCTAGAATTGCAATTGAGGTCTAGCTCTACCATGTGGTGAAGCTAGAATCGGTGAGGTAGAAAGCTTCGAGGTCTAGCTCTACCATGTGGTAGAGCAAGAATGCATAGATCTAGCTGTGTTCCATACACATCAACAAAACCAATTACTCCAAGAAGAGACCTACTTCGTACAACAAGAACCAAGGAGCTAGAATTGCATTTGATCTAGCTCTACCACGTGGTAGAAATGTATTCTACCTAGACCACATCAAAGACCTAGAATGCTTTGAGGTCAAGCTCGACCATGTGGTGGAGCTAGCATGCATTCTTCTACCTCTACCATGTGGTAGAGCTAGACTTCAATGAATGTAACCGACTGAGGTTGAATGTAACTGTGATAGAGCTGTATTCTATCTAAACCACATTGTAGAGATAGAATGCTTTGAGGTCTAGCTCTACCATGTGGTGAAGCTAGAATTGCATTTGAGGTCTAGCTCTACCATGTGGTGGAGCTGGAATTGCATTTGAGGTATAAAGCTCTAAGGTCTAGCTCTACCATGTGGTAGAGCAAGAATGCATCGATCTAGATGTGTTCTATACACATCAACAAAATCAATTACTCCAAAAAGAGACCTACTTCACATGACAAGAACCAAGGAGCTAGAATTGCATTTGATCTAGCTCTACCACGTGGTAGAGCTGTATTCTACCTAGACCACATCGTAGAGCTAGAATGCTTTGAGGTCTAGCTCCACCATGTGGTGGAGCTAGAATGCATTCTTCTACCTCTACCATGTGGTAGAGCTAGACTTTAATGAATGTAACCGGTTGAGGTTGAATGTGACATTGGTAGAGCTGTATTCTACCTAAACCACATTGTAGAGATAGAGTAATTTGAGATCTAGCTCTACCATGTGGTGGAGCTAGAATTGCAATTGAGGTCTAGCTCTACCATGTGGTGGAGCTAGAATCGTTGAGGTAGAAAGCTTCGAGGTCTAGCTCTACCATGTGGTAGAAGAATGCATCGATCTAGCTGTGTTCCATACACATCACCAAAACCAATTACTCCAAGAAGAGACATACTTCACATGACAAGAACCAAGGAGCTAGAATTGCATTTGATCTAGCTCTACCACGTGGTAGAGCTGTATTCTACCAAGACCACTTCGTAGAACTGAATGCTTTGAGATCCAGCTCTACCATGTGGTGGTTCTAGAATTGCATTTGAGGTTTAGCTCTACCATGTGGTATAACTGTATTCTATCTAGACTACATCGTAAAGCTAGAATGCTTTGAGGTCCAGCTCTACCATGTGGTGGAGCTAGAATGCATTCTTCTAGCTCTACCATGTGGTAGAGCTAGACTTCAAAGAATGTAACCAGCTGAGGTTGAATGTAACTGTGGTAGAGCTAGACCATAAAGCTTTCTACCTCTACGATTCTAGCTCCACCACATGGTAGAGCTTGACCTCAAAGCATTCTATCTCAATTACTCCATCTTGGAGCACTCAATACATTTATTAGTCTTGCTCTACCACATGGTAGAGCTAGATAAATACATTCTAGCTGGACTACCTCAAAGTATTCTAGTGCTGGTTTTTCAATGGATATTATCTCTACCAGGTGGCAGAGCAAGATTAATGAATGTATTGACCAGAATGCTATGAAATCTAGCTCTACCATGTGGTGGAGCTAGAATGCATTCTTCTAGCTCTACCATGTGGTAGAGCTAGACTTCAATGAATGTAACCGGCTGAAGTTGAATGTAACTAGGTAGAGATTGAATGTAACTAGGTAACTAGGACACTTGTGGGTACTCTTTATTCCAAATTCTACTCCAAGATGAGTTCTACTTCACATGACAAGAACCAAAAAGCTAGATTTGCATTTGATCTAGCTCTACCACGTGGTAGAGCTGTATCCAACCTAGACCACATCGTAGATTGCTTTGAGGTCTAGCTCTACCATGTGGTGGAGCTAGTATTGCATTTGAGGTCTAGCTCTACCATGTGGTAGAGCTAGAATAGCTGTGTACCATGCAAATCAACAAAACCAATTACTCCAAGAAGAGACCATGACGAGAACCAAGGAGATAAACAAGTGTGTTGAATGGCGCTGGGACCCAACTTTGACGCGTTGGGAGAAGTGATTGCTATACCCAAATCCATGCACGGAGTGATGTGGACATAGAGCAACTTCCCTAGCACAAGTCCGTGTGGTCCGTTCTCTGATGGGGTCCCGGATCCTCAACTTCTAACTGTCCGAATCAAGGTTCTCGAAAAAGATGCAAATGAGAGCTGTCATGCAAAAGAGCTATAGAGATTTTGGTCTTGCACTAGAGGTTTCATGCAAAGAGCTAGGTCTTACATTAAGAGCTCTCATACATAGAGCTCCCATGCATAGAGCTTGGTCTTGCATTAGAGCGTTCATTCATAGAGATAGGTATTACATTAAGATCTCTCATACATAGAGTTCGCATGCATAGAGCTATATCTTGCATTATTATAAGAGTTCCCATGGATAGATCTCATGTATAGAGTGAAAGAGCTCTCATGCATAGAGCGAGGTCTTGCATTCAAAGCTCTCATACATTGATCTCACATGCATAGAGTTAGATCTTGCATTATTATGAGAGCTCTCTTACATACATCTCATGCATAGAGCTATAATATCTTGCATTATTATAAGAGCTCCCATGGATAGATCTCATGTATAGACTGAAAGAGCTCTCATGCATAGAGCTAAGTGTTGCATTAAGAGCTCTCATACATCGAGATCGCATGCATAGAGTTAGATCTTGCATTAATTATTATAAGAGCTCTCATACATAGAGCTATATCTTGCATTATTATAAGAGCTCCCATGGATAGATCTCATGTAAAAAGTAAAAGAGTTCTCATGCATAGTCTCATGCTTAGAGAGTAAGAGCATTAGGAGCTACATCTTGCATTATTATGAGAGCTCTCTTGCATAGATCTCATGCTTAGAGTGTAAGAGCAGGAAAGTACAATTTCAAGCAAGGAGAGAGGGGAGAAGCTATGCTATGAATAGAGGTACGATACTAGATGGGGATGGTTTTTCATTTCAAGTAATCTTGCACTAGTTTAAGTCATTTCAACTCAAGCTCTACCATGTGGTAGAGCTAGAATGCATTTTTCCAGCTCTACCATGTGGTAGAGCATTCAAATTATCCCGCCCAATTTTAAATTCAAATTATCCCGCCCAATTTTAAATTCAAATTATCCCGCCCTTAAAGAATTTAAAATGGTCTTGCTATTTTTCAAGTTTTCCTTGACGTCCATGTCGTTTATGTGATACAAACCTACTTTCCCATCTTGTCATTGACAACTAGCACTTGGACATCACCGCATCTATTATCAAATTCAACGATACAACAAGGTACACATATTTTTGTCTCAATGCATATTAAATCATTATCTATGATTAGATTTAAAGTTTTAAACATGTCAATTAAAAATCAGATCATACACATTGACATAGAGTAGAAAATAAAAGCATGCAAGAATTCAAAAACTCAGGAAATTATGGTTGAAGAGAAAAAACCTGATTCAGAAGAGGTATATGCTGGCTGCTCTCTCTTATTGCTGTAGAAGATGTGGCCTGCAACTATGCAATGTCTTGTATATGCTGCGTAGGAGAGTGGGCCTGCTCACAGCAATAAGAGACGCCTAAAGAAAACCAAGCATGAGAGATTTATGGCCAGGGCCTGTTTATTTCCCTTTATGACCTACAATGCTCTTGCTAATGAAACTACTACTGTAACATGCTCTATCTTTTTTATCGTCTGATTCAGAAGAGAAAATAAAAAAATTAAAGTTTAAGAGACGCCCATATACCTGCTAGAATCCAGATTGCATGGCTGTGGAGGGACGGATAAGCTTAGATAGATTAGGCATCCTTTGATTTGGAGGTAAATATCTGCGAGTAGCTGCTAGGTAAGAGCAAGGTGGAGCTGCTGAAGGGGCGAGTGGCTGCAGAGAGAGAGCCGCCCAGAGAAAAGCAGGCCACGCTAGGTAGTAAGAGCAGCAAAGTTTAACGCTAGGTACCTAATACGGTCTAACGCTGCAGAGAAGCAGGCCACCCTAGGTTGAAACCTCTGTTTAACGCTGCAGAGAGAGCCGCCCACAGAGAAGCAGGCCACCCTAGGTTGGAGCAGCAAACAGACAAAGCCCCTTAGCCGTGTTGATGGAGGGAGAGCCGCCCATGAACTGAACCCAGAACACCGCCCACGAACTGAACCCAGAACAGAGAGCCGTCCGCAGGATACGATTCGCCACGATAGGGTTGAGGATAAATTTGAGATTTTTATGAAAATAGCGTTGGTACATAAAATTAGCATTCAATTTGGTAACATACCAAATTTGAAGTTACAAAATTTTGGTAATTTTCTAGATCTTAAAGTTTCCAAAGATCTCTTCATTTCTCCATACATTTGGGATTAGGCCATCCCATCATGTACACAATTTTGAAATAAAAAATCAAGAGCAAAGATAATTTCATATAATTCTTTTTTTGCTCTTGGATTTACTTAAATTATGAAGATCAATTATTACGAATTTATCTTGACAAATCACCTTGTTTTATCTTCTGAACATGCAATGGCTGTGCAAAATCAATATTGAGGTCCCCGGCTCTTGACGCCTAATCCATAGTTTCCTACTAGACTCATCTATGCTCCTTATGGATCCATACACACGTGTGCGCGCATAGCGGACCGACATAGCTCGGGACTAGATGTTGTATGAGTTTCAAAAAATTAAAGCTATTTCTATCAGTTATTGAGAGAACTGAGAGAACTTGGAAAAAAGAGCAAGATATTATAGTGATTTCTACTTGGTGAACCTCAAGTTATCAATTTGAGCCTTGTTAAGCATGCATCATATAGGCTTATGGAAAAACCGTAATGGTAATTTTTTATAAAAGGTGATTTCTATAATTGATTTAGTGAACCTGGAGCTCCGATTGAAACTAGATAAGTTTAAGAAGGCGAGGGTTAATTTTTTTTTGGGATTTATGCTCGTAGGCACTTATTCCAACTCACCGTGCCTATAGGCACTTATTTCAACTCACGGGTTGCAAAAAAGGGTTGTGATAATCCTTGTAAAGCATAGGAATAATTATAACAATAAGGTGAGGCTTGTGCCGAATATGATGTTTTTGAGGTCATGTGTTGGGCATGGGTCAAGTTGATACGTGGCCCCATCTCACCTTCTAAATCTAGAACCACCAACAAATTTATGCTTATGTGTGTATTAATTGATGATCAAGAGCCTCAGGTTAACAGGTATTGAGACTGAACATTGCCCTAGTTTTGATCATAGATATTTATAACTTCTTCAACTTAGTACCTTTTTCAAGCCTCGTTAGGTCTTTTTTTAATTGTAATGTGAAAAGACCCTAGTGTTTGTAGAAGTGGCACGTGTGGGAATGGCCCCTTGACTGGACGGATGGGAGAGAGAGGCGAGCGATGGGCCGTGAAGCGCTAGTGTGAATTGCTCTCAAGGATTCAAAAATATGGGTTGTTTTATCATGAGATGTATTAATAAATAGAAAGGACTCCCTAGCTTCAAGATAAATAATATCATACTTGAACAAGTTGCAAAATAAACAAAACTTTAGTTTGCACTAGAAGAAACATACATGTGCATGTAATGAGGCTAGCAAATGATTATATGCTTGTATTGAGAAAGGATATACAAAAGCTTATCCAATCTAAAGCATACCATGTTTGGCACGTGAATAAATGTGGTTCAATTATAATCGAGTCTTTTCATGCCATCAGTGCCTCCTATTGATGTTCTCCATGAAAAAAGTAATGTTGTATAGATGAATCCCTATGATTAAAATTTTAAAATATTGATTTCGTTCATAGAGCATGTGCTCATGGTTTTTTATTCGTAAAGCAGAGAGAATAACAAAAACTAACTTTACCCACCTCGAGATGGTTCTCATTAAAGAAAAAGATGGCATGTCTAGCGCTCCTATGCATTTATAATATTTTAACACTCTAGAGGGTTACATTGGAATGAGAAGTAGGGAAAATGTGGGAAAAGATGCTATACATTGTACTTAACTCAAGTCTTGAATTCTATAATGCACTTGAAAAGAGATTCTCATCATAGCACTACTATTTATATTTATGTTCGTGTCTTTTTCATGAAACCCCCAATTTATATTAGATTTAAAAATGATGTACCTTAAAAATCCAAGATATTACACAACATTTTTTTAGAAATCTCAAATTTATGTTCAAGACCTTTAGAAGACGAATGCTAATAATAATTTATCCTTTTCTTTTTTGGAAGGCATATTACTGTGGATCTTACACTATTTATTATAAAGACAATGATCGTAGTTTTGATTTTTTTAAGTTAGATTATTTTTTCTTTCTTGAAGGATAAGGTCTCATAATCCTGTTTTAGAATCAAAATATAGAACATCTTCTCTTTTCTTTTCTTGGGAAATATTTATATATATTAACATAGTTGCTTCTACAGATACATCATACTATCGCATTACATAATCATCCTGCTTTTAGAACTTGCTATAGTGGCTACAAAACAATACCAAAATCCAACTTCACGTCTTGTCTTCTTCTCGGAAGGATGATTGGTCCCATCTCAGTTGATACCCAAGTTATATGCTAGAGTACAAGAGGGAAAAGATGATAGCTCCTTTTAAAGACCCACCAATAAACTCATCTCCTTAGCCCACACTTTGATAACAGGTCTTTAGTAAAAAAAAGTGTGTTTTTATTGTTTAGTCTTCTTACACCATACTTGAGAGTTTTAGGTATGGCTTTGCAAATCACCCCTTTGGACCACACTTGCTCTTGACTAAATCCTACTTAGTTGGAGGTCCTCCTAGGCTTGAGTCTCGTGGCAATTATATGAAAACAAGTAAAAATCCTTATGGTTCATATGTTATTTAAAAAGAAAGTTTTAGTTTAGAAAAAAAGAACATGGTTATAAGAGTTACACATGCCAATTGTGTTGTAACAAAGGGGATTTTAAGATGCACATGCTTATTCGGGATGGGCATAGGCACATGGTGCTTAGGGACATTTACATATGTGGTGTTAGGGCATGTGGGCCTTGGGACTATAAAAAGCACTAGCCCTAGGATTATTGTACCTTTTTGACCCTTTTATGACTTTTGATCATTGATCATACTTTTCTTAGCGCTCATGCTTCTATGGTTGATTCATGGTAGTCTTTCCATGTCTAGGTGCTGCTCCCTATGATGAGTGGATCTATGATGGTACTCTCTTCATGAGTGCATACTTTATCTCTATCCCTAGCCTTCAACAAGAAGTTCGAGGCCTTATTTGCAACCATGGAATCCTTGTCCAATGATTCAAGTTTAGTTATGCTTAGGGAGGATCTATCCAAACTAAGCAACATGGAAGACATTAAATCATAGCTGAGGCCTTGGAGAATGCAAAGGTACATAACTCACATTTACTTGTAGCCTTCTTTTAGAACTATGTTCTATCTTCTAGGAGATTAGCAGAGCTTTTTGTTGTACGTTATTATGGAACATCCATTTGGCACCTCTTCAAGGACAGTACTTCATATTAGTAGTGTTGCTAAGTAGTAGAGTTGCTATAGTTAATAACATTTAAGTTGTTATATAGTTGTGCCTCTTAAAGTTTGGTAGCTATATAGCATTTTGGGAGTAGTGCCCTTGTGTGGGTGATACAATTTTCTCATGTTTACTTTTTTTCTTTATAGTGTTTATAAAGTCGTGCTGCATTCTCTGAAAGTGTTACATAGATTTTCTGTGCTATATAGCAATAGCACTTTATTCTATATAGTGTTGATAAAACTAGGTTGCATTCTCTAGAAAAGCCTTATAGCTATTTTTTTCTATATAGTAGTACTTTGTTCTTTATAGTGTTTATAACATTAGGCTGAACTTTGTGAGAGTGTTATATAGCAGTAGTACTTTGTTTTTATATAGTGTTTATAAAATTGGATTGCATTCCCTAAAGTGCTATATAGCTACTTTATGCTATACTTTGCTTCTTTATAGTGTTTTTAACACTAGGCTTCATTCTATGAGAGTGCTATATAGTTGTTTTAAGCTATATAGTAGAATCTACTTCTGCTATATAGTAGATCTTGTAAGAGTCTGCTATATAGTATACTTTTTATAGTGTTTAGAACATAAACACTATACTTTTTATAGTACTATATAGCTGTTTTATGTCATACTTTGCTTCTTTATAGTGTTTGTAACATTAGGATGTATTCAATGAGAGTGCTATATAGTTGTTTTAAGCTATATAGCAAAATCTACTTTTGCTATATAGTAGACCTTGCTGGAGTTTGCTTTTAGTATACTTTTTGTAGTCTACTATATAGCATTCTCTACCAGTATATAGCAGAGATACAGTGTGTAGGCTTGCAATGATGAACTCCTATATATCATTCTCGTACATATTTAGCACTCATGTGCTATATAGCTTTCCAAGTGTTATGCAGCATAACAGAATAAACCAGTTTGCAATGCTATATACAAGAGTCATTTATGTTGTTGGATACAATGATAGTCTCTTGACTTTATTGATATGCATGCAAGTAGCATTGAAAATGGCCGAGGAGGATTATAAAGGTGCATTGGTAGGGCAAGCATTTTGTGCATCTTTGATTGGTATTGTCACAAGGCTCCACATATGGTTTCTTTGTACCTAGCCATCCCTGATGTTTGCAATGGTGTGAATATTATATCGGCATGTGGGGGATGTGGATTTGGCTTCATGATGGATGTGCTAGGGTAGTTACAAGAAAGCTTCTCCACAAAGGACAAAGTTCATACTGGGGCTACCATGTTACACAGAAGGCTGTGTGTCCAACTAGTATGTGCATGTGCATGTGATTGTGATTTTGTTGTGCATACCTATATGCCTTTCTTCCCACCTCATTGTCTCTTTGATTTTGGATGTAGTTGAAGCCAAGCCAATTACATTGAATCAACTAAGAAAATTGCATATGGACAATGCTATGTCTATTGGTAAGGCAACATAATTTAAGTATCATGTTTTTCTTTGTAGGTTGATGTTGTAATATTGTGCCTGGTACGTTTCAGAACGCCTTTCTACCAACTCCAAACAATAAGCCGATACTATGCCAGATAAAAGCATGCATGACAGAGATGAACTACTTGATTCTACCAAGAAGGTTCTCACTGAAGGTGATGTGAGGTAAAAATAAAGAGAATGAAGAATTCTATGAGGTTCCCGCATGTGAGGGGAATCTTTCACCAAATGATGGAGAGGACCGTGTAGCATTGCGGCGGCTGATGACCCAAGTGCAAAGGGAGAGACAACGTTGGAAAGTAATATGGAACTTCCATCTATAAAACCAAATTCTTTAATCAAAATTCTTCATTAATAAAGCTTAAGGAATGAAAATACAATATGTAAATGCTCTTTCTGAGTTTTTATTACAATTTTCTGATAAGAATTCATTTCTCCTTATTAGCTTTCAACAAAGCTCTGATACTAGCTTGTGAGACCCCCGCCCCCTCCGCGGTGCCCCCTCCGAGGGGGCGTTGATGGCGAAAGCAGCATCAACCTCTCGCGTGGGGCAAGGATCCACACTCGGGGCCTCGCCCATGGATGTCCGGACAAGAGACTAGTCCGACGGTTCCTCCGGAACCCGAAAAAACTTCCCTCGTCCGGAAGGCACGGGCGATTCCTCCTGAAAAAATCTTCGAATGGGAGAATTAATCTAATGGGTCAAAGTCTTAACTATTCAAACCGAACCTGAAGTCACATGGTCAGATCAAAGAAGAGACTTGCACTTGGTCCTTAGAGTCACCGCTTTTTTCCTCCTTTAATGAGGCACATCCGCTGATTCCCTCCCATAGAACAAGGGTCTTCTCATGACTTAATCTAACTAACATAACTAATCGTAACTTAATGGTATTGCAGGAATCCCCCGATCTAGCCTAACCCCAACCGGTTAGCCAACTGCTCGACCACTGTATGAAAATCATAATATTACTGATCATCATCCTCCAAAATTCTGAGTCCATTGTATTACAAATTATGTCATCTGGACTCTTCGTTGAAGACTAGCTGGCCAACCAACGAGATCCAATATCAAAATTTGATTCATAAAAGTCATTCTTTTTAGTCCATCCGAATCTTCCTCGATGCACGCATGGGTGTCCTAGCAACCGCAAGCATGTGCATCACCTGGTCATAACCCTCTAGGATCCTACCTGATCCTGTGTGTTGACATAAACAAGGTCAACGTCTCCTACCAAAACCTTCTCTCTGACAAAATGGTAGTGGACCTCTATATGCCGCTTCGTGCGAGCATGAAAAACTGGGTTCTTGGCAACTTGTTTATCCACTGATAGACCCAAATCTGCAAGTAGCTTTCTCAACCAAGCTACCTCACATGCTGCCATAGCAGCACCTCTGTATTGGATAGAGCAACCGTAGGCTGCTTCGTGCTGCTCCAAGTCACAGCAGCACTCCCCAAAGAAAACATGAATCCACTAGTAGATCTTCTATCTGAGATACTACCAGCCCAATCAGCATCTGTGTACCCATGTACACATATCTCTGTCCCAATAATAGTCCACAATGCAAAGTAGACCTCACATACCTCAGTATGCGTCTCAATGCATCCAAATGCAGCTTTCAAGGAACCTGCATAAACTGACTCACCAACCTAACAGCATAGCTCAAATCTAGCCTGGTGATCGTCATGTAGATCAAGCTTCCTACTATGCACCTATACATAGTAGGATCCTCCAACATCTCTCTTGAATCTGCACTTAACTTGCTATTCTGATCCAATGGCACTGAGATAGGCTTACAACCTATCATACCATACTTGGACAACATGTCCAAGCCATACTGTCTCTGCAGCAGTAATCCAATACCATGTAGTGACCTAATCACCTCAATGCCCAAGAAATATCTGAGCTCCCCTAGATCCTTCATCTCAAACTTCTGTCTAAGCAAGATCTTTACATCAAAGACCTCTACATCATGGTCCCCCGTAATGATCAGGTCATCTACATAGATGACAACAAGCACAACCCCTCTATCACTATGTCTCACATACAGCGAGAAATCTGCATTGGCTACATGAAAGCCAATAGTGACAAGATATTCAGAAATCTTGCCAGACCATGCTCTTGGTGCTTGTTTTAAGCCATACAAGGCTTTCTTCAACCTGCAAACATGCTCGGGGTGACTCACATCCTCATAACCAGGTGGCTGCAACATATACACCTCTTCCTGCAAATCCCCATGCAAGAATGCATTCTTTACATCCATTTGATGTAAAGACCATTGCTTTGACGCAGCCAACCACTGCTATCACAACTCTCACTGTTGCCATCTTGGCAACTGGGCTAAAAGTTTCCTCATAATCAATGCCATATGTCTGCGCATATCCTTTGGCTACCAATCTAGCCTTGTACCTGCTTATGCTTCCATCACTGTTATGTTTTACTTTGTACACCCACTTGCATCCAATGGCTTTCTTGCCTTCAGGCAATCGCACTAAATATGTATATCTCAACAGTCCCTGAGTGAAGTGCTAGGACACCTAAGGAGGATCCTGGAGGGTTCTGACCAGGCGATGCACGGGCTCGCGGAGCCTAGGACACCCATGCGTATGTCGTGGAATATTTGTATGATGGACCAATGATTATTGTAATCTGTTACACTGGATCTTGTTGCTGACCAGCTGGGTCTCAATGGAGAGTTCAGAGTGATACTGTTTTTTTTTGGAAACAAGGATTGGATGGAAATTTTGAGTTATGACATCTGTAATCAATAACTGTTTGTCAATGGATTGTTTTATAAGTTAAGTTTTAAAGAGGAGTGTGTGCGTATCAATTTTTGAAAGCAAAAAGTTAAGAAAGGCATTTAATTATGGGTGGGTGAGTAATTGTTTGGTTCTACCAATTCCAGTGGTTGGGTGGTGGCTAACCCATGGGCCGGATGGCTGGATTCAGTAGAGTTTTAATAATGAAATTGAATAATAGAAATACGCTTATAATTCGAATAATTAAATAATAATCTGAAGACTTCTCAAATGAATAGATCAACGGATGTGCCTGATTCAGTTAGGAAAAAAGCGTTGATTTTTTCAAGTTAAGTCTATAATAGTTTTCCTTCTATTTGATTTAATCAGGTGAAGGTTAGTTTAGTCTCTTGACCCCGTTAGAAAATTCGTTAAGGAAAACAAAAAGGTGGAATCTTTCCCATTTTCTGGGCAAGGAAAATTTTCCCGGTTTCGGTTTCGGAATGACCACCAGATTAGTCTCGTGTCCGGACATTCGAGGGCGAGGACCCGAGTGGGAAACCCTGCCCCGCGCAAGAGGAAGTTACTTCCGCTGCTTTCAATCGGGAATCCAATGCGTAGAGGGGGCAGTGGGATCTCACTCGACCTATTGGTTGGCGGGCCAAAACCTTCGTCTTTCTCCAAAAAGCTAGGCTTTTCTTACATCTGCTCCCCTTCCCAAGTAAACAACAAATGGTGTAGAATTCACAGCCCTCAAGGATCACCAATTGGAGAAGGAACGCAAAGTTACATCTATGATCATGCAAGTGTGTTAAAATATGCACCAAACACATCCCTAGAAGGATGGGGCCAAATGGACCATGTACATGTGAAAGGGACCAAATCACTTAGCTTGTGGGTGAAGCTTCTCTAGCACTTAGTTTTGTGTTAAACCACTTGTTTTGATAAAACCACTAGGTGGTATTGAGTTGTATGGAATCTATAAAAGGGAACTTGGTAATCAATCAATTTATTTTGCCTAATATTGTTGTCTCTCTTGTGTGTATATAGCTCTTATACTATTTCTTACCAATCATGTGTTTTAACTTAGCTATAGTCTATGATCCACCATAGCCAACTTGCACATGTTATTCAATATTTTAACTTGGTATCAAGATCCTTGTCATCATTCTTATATATATATATATATTTTTGTGGATATCACATCTTCATTCATTTTCAACTATTTAGTGTGGATATCACATCTTCAACCATTTTCAACTATTTAGTGTCTTTCACTAGATTCCAAAGCTGCCAGCCATACCCACAGCTATTGGGAGGATTTAATGCTCCCAACTCAGTGAACCATTTCCCACCAAACTTTGTGAGAATCCTCCCTACCTCTAGGTGGACTTTAATTCAGTGGATTAGGTCATAGGTGTTGCGCCATTGTCGCTTCCCCCAAAATCAACTATTTTTTGGTTGTACAGCTAATGTCGCGTCTATAGCCCGCCGCCGCCAACGCCTAATTTGTCTTAGCTGTGGGTGCACCCATATGTGTGCTTGCTTTCCCTAAGAGGTCCTTGCCAATAGTTTTCTTGGTAAAGAGAAGAAAGCTCATCATTAGAGTTGTGTCTTCTCAAAGCCATAGCCAAAAGCTTCTTTAATGCTAATTAGTGATTAATAATCACTACCTTGTGTTTGGCTAATCAAGTGATGTGTCTTCTCACAACCATAGCCAAAAGCTTCTTTAATGATAATTAGTGATTAATAATCACTAATTTTACCTTGTGTTTGGATAATTAAGTGTTCTCTCTAGCCTTATTAGTTGTTCCATCTCAATGTTGATCTTGGCCTCCCTTGCAAGTCCCAACAAGTTTCTTGAAATCAAATCCAAGCTTTTCACAAGCTTCTAGTTCAAATGTCTCATTCACTAAGAGCTTAAATCAACCAATTCTCTATTCAAGTGATGCTTCTCATTGATAAATTCTCAATTCAAAAATCAAACTCTATGCTAGTTAAGCTAGAGGTTAAAGAAATGGCTTTTTAATGCTTATATGCTAATTAAATTATGATAAACTTATGATTTAATTCCATAAATTGGATTTAGGTCTAAATGATAGTTATTCTATCATAATAGTATTATAAAGTCTTATTCTTTCCCAAAATATTGAAAATTATCAGTAATAGCAACGGAGCTATGGCAAAATTTTTAGAAATTAATACATAACTCATTTTTATGCATAATGTGAAAAGAGGACTTCCTACCATATTCTAGGATTAGTCATCCTATGCTAAAAGAATAATTTTCATAACATTCATGGAAAACTAATTTTTAGTATTTATGCGTAAATAGTTAATTAGAGAAATGAGAAATTTTTGGTATTTCTATTTTTATGCAAAAAGAGAAATTACCATAATGGAGATCCATGTAATTAAATGGAAAAAGAGAAAATTTGATATATAAAAATAATGAATATTTTTAAAAGAATTTTAGATAAATTTATTTTTTTACATGAGAAAATTTAAATAATAAAAGAGGAATTCCCATGACATTTGGAATTCAATCATTTAAATAGTAAAAGTGGAATTCTTGGCATAATTGAATTAATGGATATTTTTATTTAAATTCTAAAGAAGAATTTTAGATACATTTATGCATGAGAAATTTTATTTTATGATAAAAGAGGAATTCCCATGACATTTGGAATTCAATCATTTAAATGGTAAAAGTGAAATTCTTGATTTAATTGAATTAATGGATATTTTAATTAATTTAAAAAGAAATTTTAGATAAATTTATTTTATGATAAAAGAGAAATTCCCATGACAATTGGAATCCAATCATTAAATGAAAAAAAGAGAATTTTAAGCTTATTCAAAAAAATGGATATTGGTATTTAGTGTTAAAAGAAGAAATTTTATGGTATTTAAGTAGAGAAAGAATTGAATTGAATTTTGGTGACAAAAGAGGAATTTTCACCAAAATTCCACCTAGAGAATTAGGATTGATAAATTAAGTGGTAGAAAGAATATCTTTAGATATTTTATGCAGTTAAATCACTAAATTGGTATTTACCCACCAAAATTAGATTAAATGGAAGAAGAGTATTTTCATTAAAATTCGATATTCTCATATAAAACCAATTCTTAATCTATTATGGTTAAGAAGGAAGAAATTCACAAAGTTGGAATTTCCTTACGGTTAGAAGTTCAATAGATATTTATCTAAAAAAATCCTTGGAATCAAAGCTAGAACTAAACCGACTGATTTTGGTTAGACCATGACTATGAGAGGGACAGTCAGCAAACTACTTGTCCATCTCTGAATCTGAATCAAGCAAAAACCTCGTGAGACCAATTCTAGTTATTAATACAAAGAGTAGACTACCGTTGAATTAACTAGTTTTCTCTTGACCGAAATCACCAAGAATCTAGTTAGACAGTCAGTCAAATGATGGGTAGATTACCTTCATGAGAGATCAAGGATTCTCATTATGAAATTGGGGATTAAGTAAAGAGGGTTTTGTGGAGCCAATCTTAAACTGGGAATTTTACTTGCATAGAACCTCTCTTTTCTTTTAAAGGACTATTTTACGTCAAAATGCTGGGAGGAAGCATTTGGTATGTGTTTAATCTAAGAAGAGGCTCGTTGCAACAGCTGGCGGGGAGTCGTCGAGGGACGTCGCTCGCGTGGCAAAGCCTGTCGAGGTCTTGACTAGCCTTGGTGCGGTTAAAATGGTGTGCTTCCGGTACGATGGGCTAGGACTGTGAGGTCCCTATCTCCACCGCGCAACGAATTCGAGGGTTCTAGCAGCGGAAGCAACACTTCTTGCACGGGGCAGGGTCTCACACTCGGGGCCTCGCCCATGGATATCCGGACAAGAGACTAATCCATCAGTTCTTCCAAAACCGAGATCCCGAAAAAACTTCCCTTGCCCGGAAAGCATGGGCAATTTATCCAGGATAACATTTCTCTAATGTAGTCAAAAGCTTTAACTAAATGAACTGATCTGACCGAACCCGTAAGTCCCAAATCAGATCAGGGAAAAGATTACACTTGGATCAATAGAGACCAGCACTTTTTTCCTCATTGAGAGGCACAGCCGTTGATTCTTTTCCATAGAACAATTTTTGTCTGGAATTTACTTCATCTATCGTACCATAAAAGAATTGAGTCTCAATTTAAGGATCCATCAGTCCAGCCTAACCCCATCCAGTCTTGTTCATGCAAACTTAAAACTAGTCACACCACTTACACACCTAATATGAAATTGCCTTTTTCTCAGCATCAGCTATCTTTAAAACAATCATTTAATGAAACCATTGTGTCACTGATCACAATCCTCAAAATCTCCGGTTGAATCCTTATTTCCAATCATTCCTTCATTGGTGTACCTATGGCATCATTGGCATCTAGAACGCTCACCACCTGTTCACTCAGGGGCCTTTTCGATAGTTCCTAGCTCATAGTAACCGGTAATATATTCACATATCAAAATGAAATCTCCGTTGAAGATCAGCAAGATCAACCAACGGATCCATATAAAAGAGCCATGGACTCATCCGTTGAGGACCAGCAAGGTCAACCAACCAAATCCATGCTCATTCCCATCTATCTGATTCGCATCCCATCTCATCACGTCTATTTACCTCTCATTCTCTGTTGAAATATACAAGTGAATAGGGTGTGTGTGGGAACAAGCCCTTGGTTAGAGGCTGTAAAAGAGAAGATGTAAGTGTGAACGAACCTGTGAAAAGGTGAGAAGATCTACTAGGAGAGAATAAAGGGTAGCATGAGAGAATAAAGGGTAGCATGAGAGAATTTAGGAGTGTGGAGTTATTCTGGGAGATATTCAGGGAAAATAGAAGAGGTGGAGAGAATCAGGCAAGAGGTGGAGATATTCTGGGAGTGAATCATGGAGAAATCAATGGGATTTGATGCTTGATGTAAACTCTATAAATTGAGGCATAGCCCTAATGAGAATTTGCTGGTCTTTGAGTATCCATGCCTACATTAATCTATTTGCTAATTATTCACTAATTATATCTTAATTATTTACTAATCACTTTGTTAATGATGTTGATTCTAGTGTTTGATCCACCATAGCTCATCATCTTGCTCAAATTTCAACATGGTATCAGAGCCATGCCTAGAATCAATTAGGTTTATGAGCCCATTATTTAATTAATCAAGATTAGTAGATAATTAGTAAATAATCAAAATTTTAGTTAGTTTTCACTTCACCCCTTCACCCCCAGCCAGTGGAGGACTCCATTCACCTTGCACACTCACAATTAGGGCAAGCCCTTCTAACACAAGCTAGCCAACTCCCTTGGCTTCAAGCCTATCAAGACGGCGCAGCAAACCGCCAGCGAAGGAAGCCGAAATCGTCATT
This sequence comes from Cibotium barometz, assembly GCF_041138505.1. Taxonomy (NCBI): domain Eukaryota; kingdom Viridiplantae; phylum Streptophyta; class Polypodiopsida; order Cyatheales; family Cibotiaceae; genus Cibotium; species Cibotium barometz. The sequence goes on from NC_141066.1 coordinate 33,019,346, forward strand.
TTATCAGGCACCATTTTTCTGAAGCAGATTGGAGATTTCTTCTTGCTCAAGTCAAATCTCTCTAATTTCTCTTAGCCCAAGGTGTATTCAAGCATGCTCTACAAGCTGGTGAAGACAGAATTCAATTTCATCAAGTCTACAGTGAGATCCAAGCTCTTCATCAAATCTGCAGGTGACTTTGGTAAAACAGAGATTAAGCTTTCAATATTTGGTCAAATCTTGTGTTTCTTGGCTTAATCCTCTACTAGACTCATGGCTATTGATGCCTTTGAAAGCATTTGAGCTCATTTGAAGTGTAAGGCACCAGATCTGGGCTCACCTTGCACACAAAATAGAGCATTAATTTGCTAATCAGTGATTAATCAGTGCTAATCACTGTATTTTGGTGCAATTGAGGGTTCAAATTAACCATTAGGTATCTGATACAGATCCCTATAGCTTCAGATTGCAAATCGGAGTTGGTTTGATACTCCAACCATCCCGTACAAATTGGTTACCCTTGATTTAATGTAATTTCTGGTGATTTTATGCTGATAAAATTATTGTAATCATCTGTTAAACACCAGATTGAGTTGTAAAAGGGTAGACACTGCCCTTGAATCTTGAAATTGGATCAAGAGGTAAGACTCCCTTCACATCACCATGAGTTCAGCACAGGAAATAGCCAAATTTAATGGGGAGCAGTTTTATACATGGCAGACAAAAACCATGTATTTGCTGATGAGGAAAAATCTGTGGGGATTAGTTGAAGGGAGAGATGAATGCCCAGAGAGAGGGAAAAATGAGTGGAAGAGCAGGAATGAAAAAGCATTGGGACTTATTACACTCAGTTTAAATGATGAAATCATTCATCACATCACAGGGATACAATGGGCAAAAGATGCATGGGATGAACTCAATAAATTATTTGGTACACAAGCAAAAAATTCAAAGATAAATCTATTAATGCAATTCTACAAATTGGACATGAAGGAAAGTGAACCTTTAATCACACACTTGGACAAATATAAAAGCATTAAGCAACAGCTGGTAGCTATTGGCAAAAAGGTAGAAGATGATGAAGCAGTAGCTGTACTTCTAAAGAGTGTGGACAAAGGAGATTATGAAAACATTGTAGCAACACTAAAAAATGTACCTGAATTGAAGCTACATGAGATAGAAGCAGCTCTACTAGAGCAAGAAAGCAGAGGCAAAGAGAAGAAAGGGCTCGACTCAACAGCAGGAGAAGAAAAAGCATTCTTCACCCGAGGAGGATTCTCTCGAGGACGAGGACGAGGAAGAGGCAGAGTAGGAGGAAGGACCTTCACTTGCCACAAATGTGGAAAGCCAAGACACATGGCGAGAGACTGCTACAGCAAACCCAGTGAAGAAGGAATGACATCGGTAAACTTCATGGAGGCTCTAAAGGAAGTGGAGTCGGATCATCTTTTCTGAGAGAGAGAGAGAGAGAGAGAGAGAGAGAGAGAGAGAGAGAGAGAGAGAGAGAGAGAGAGAGAGAGAGAGAGAGACCCCACAACCCAATGTAACCTGCCCCAACAAAGTAAAACCACCTCTGAGCCACCGATGATGTAGGCTACGTGGTAGATGTATGTGTGAGCACTTTAGTCAAGGTCGCGGGCACTTATAGTAGCCTTGGACACATAAGGAGAGAGAGTGTCAAGGACTATGGAGTTTAGGGACTTGAGGCACTGGTCGCGGGCTAAAAAGTACGAGGGAAACTTGGTATAGGGTCCAGGTGTGCTAGGATTATTCACTTGAGAGGAGGTGTTGAAATATACAAGTGAATAGGGTGTGTGTGGGAACAAGCCCTTGGTTAGAGGCTATAAAAGAGAAGATGTAATTGTGAAAGAACATGTGAAAAGGTGAGAAGAATCTACTGGGAGAGAATAAAGGGTAGCATGAGAGAATTTAGGAGTGTGGAGTTATTCTGGGAGATATTCAGGGAAAAGAGAAGAGGTGGAGAGAATCAGGCAAGATGTGGAGATATTCTGGGAGTGAATCATGGAGAAATCAATGGGATTTGATGCTTGATGTAAACTCTATAAATTGAGGCATAGCCCTAATGAGAATTTGCTCATTTTTTAGTATCCATGCCTACATAAATCTATTTGCTAATTATTCACTAATTACATCTTAATTATTTACTAATCACTTTGTTAATGATGTTGATTCTAGTGTTTGATCCACCATAGCTCATCATCTTGCTCAAATTTCAACATTCTCATCACATCCACCCATCCATCCATTCCCATCTATCTGATTCGCATCCCATCTCATCACATCTATTTACCTCTCATTCTCATCACTTCTATTCTCATCACATCCATCCATCCATTCATTCCCATCTATCTGATTCGCATCCCATCTCATCACGTCTACTTACCTCTCTTTCTCATCACATCCATCCATCCAATCATTCCCATCTATCTGATTTGCATCCCATCTCATCACATCTATTTACCTCTCATTCTCATCACATCCATCTATCCATTTATTCCCATCTATCTGATTTGCATCCCATCTCATCACATCTATTTACCTCTCATTCTCATCACATCCATCCTCTATTCATTTCTCATCTATCTGATTCATATCACATATTATCACATCTATTTATATAATGTAAGAGAATTCTTATTTTTGATATAAAGATTCTTTACGCATCTATTTATGCATAAAAACAACTTCAGTGGGAAATAACACTTTTATAAAAATCCATTTATGCATCTATTTATGCATAAATTCAATCTTAAGGAGAATAACACTTTCAAAATAAAAATAAATATTTTTTTGTATCTTTCTATGCATAAATTTAATTTTAATGAGAATATCTCTTTTGAAATAAAAATAATTTTCTTTGTGCATCTTTCTATGCATAAAATCAAAATTAATGAGAATAACTCTTTTGAAATAAAAATAAATTTCTTTATACATATTTTTACGCATAAAATCAAAATTAATGAGAATAACTCTTTTGAAATAAAAATAAATTTCTTTATGCATTTTTCTACGCATAAAATCAAAATTAATGAGAATAACTCTTTTGAAATAAAAATAAATTTCTTTATGCATCTTTCTATGCATAAAATCAAAATTAATGAGAATAACTCTTTTGAAATAAAAATAAATTTCTTTATGCATCTTTCTATGCATAAAATCAAAATTTGATGAAAGTAACGCTTTTATAAAAAAAATCTTTTATGCATAAATTCAATTTTAATGAAAGTAACACTTTTATAATAAAAAATTCTTTTATGCATCTATTTATGCATAAAAATCAATTTTGATAAAAGTAACACTTTTATAATGAAAATATTCCCAATATGCATCTTTCTATGCATAGAAATTTGAAAATAACACTTTTATTATAAAAATATTTCTAACATGCATTTTTCTATGCATAGAATAAAAATAACACTTTTAGAATACACAAGTGGTGGGGATTACTCTTTTTGCATATTAAAAGATAAAACTTATTTCACAAAATTTAAGAAATTTTTGCAATAACCTCCTTTGTATGGCTGACCATTTTTCAAATTTTTTCATTCTCAAGTTACTTAGAAATCATCCCAAATAGTTTAAAGCATTCGAAACTAATCAAATTCAACTTTTTAAAGAGAAACAATATGAAAAGTTTAAATCTAACAATTTGATTACACATCTAGGATAAAGAAAGGCTGAATTCAAGAATGAAGAGAGGGGGAAAGCCTTTCCAACAAGGCATAGCATCATTTTTCATTTTAAAGAAAATAAAAATTAGAAAACCATTAAATGGAATAAAGAAAAAGTAGGATTTCTAGCTTACATGAATTTTTGTGAGCTTTCCTTTGGCTTGATGGTTTGAGGGATCTACTCTTGTTTGCAACAAGAGTGGCCACCAATTCTTTTGAAGAGGAAATGGTCAAAAACTAATGAATTATCAATAAATTCACTGTTTTTGGCTTTGGGGAGGAGTAGAGTAATAGTGCATAAAACACTATTAACCATTTACAAAGGGGGAGGCTTCATTTATAGGAAAAAGTGAGCCTCTAACCAAGCAAATTGATTCTAGAATTTTCCATATCAGTTTGGTCAATTTTTGACCATTTTTTGGTCAGTTTAGCTTACTTTTTGGATCTAGTTGAAGTAGGAGAGAGGAGAGATGAAAATATCTCATTATTTATGAGTTCAAAACTCAACCACACATGTGAAATAGGTGCCTCCTTCATGAGGGGAATTCCCCCAACACTGAGGTGTCAAAAATGCATCATTTCTTCTAAACATCTCTTCTTTTTTAACTAATAACCTTGTCCTTAGTCAACTCTTCATCTTATGTGAGTATTTACTCAATTTTGGGAGAATTTCCTTTTATTCTTCAATTTATATCCTCCCTACATTTGGATTAATCTAATTGGTCCATATGAACCTTAATTTAAAAATTTCAGAAAATCTAGACCCTTAGAGGCTAAGGTCCTTTTTACTTGATTTTAATTTATTCCAATTGCACATTGGAAATTTCTTTTTGAATATCTGTTTCAGGGGAAACCATTTTAGACACTAGGAGGATTTTTATATCCAAAAATATCTCAATTTTGAATTATCTCTCTCTAGACATTTTCTCTCTCTAGGCCAAAACAGGGTAAAACATGATCTTTCTTTTATTTCAGAGAGGAGAATAATTATAAGATCAGAAGGGGAGGTTTTTACACTTGCACACCTCAAAAGCCGGAGGGAGGAATCTTACATCCTACCCCACTTAAAAAACGCGAGATGTCCTCATCTCGCAAAATTAGAGGAGAACTCTTTTCCTTAAGATCCAATTGATTCTGGGGTTCCTTATAGTCTGGTGAACCCAACAGAATCCTGGGATAAAGATCCCTTATATAAAACTCATCATCAGATAATAATTCACTCAGATTGTACCATTCAAATCCTTATCACAATAATGGTCCATTAGACCGAATTTTCTATGTGAACAGTCCTTCATGGAAATTTTCAATTATACAGATTTTTAATTTGACATCCCTTAATTTGATCCATTGGGTCAAGTGTTAACAGCAGCAATCTGCCAGCATAATCCACTAATCTTATAGTGATTTGCTGAAGTCATTAACGTCATTCCAGCTACGAACATCATCACAGGGACTTGTCCCATTCATCCTCATTGTGGTTTTGCTTAGTTTATTACATTTCAACCAAAATTCAGGAATCTTCATTTTTCAATCAGAATCTAAATCAACTCATCAGTTCTCAACCAAAATTTAAAATCATATCAACCATATTCAAATTCATCATCTGGACAGTATTAATGCTTATAATTTCAAGTCTTAGATTTACTCGTATATACGGCTAGTAAAGAGCTGCAGTTATACCCTCGATATATACGGGTAGTCACGGTCCTTGGAACTATAAGGTAAATACCGTCATGTCTAGGCCTCAAGCAAGTCAGGGATTCCATACAATTGCGGTACTTCCATCTGAAGACCCAATTACTAGTTTACGAATTTCAGTTTGAATTCGTACGAATTTTTTCACACAATTATAACCTTTTACTGCTTCTTCATAAATTTTTGACATTTTTGGCTTCTCGGTTGATCCTCATTAGCCAATGCGCTCTGATACCAACTGTGAGGTCCCTATCCCCACCGTGCAATGAATTTAGGGGTTCTAGCAGAGCAGAAGCAATACTTCTTGTGCGGGGCAGGGTCTCACACTCGGGGCCTCGCTCACGGATATCCGGACAAGAGACTAATCCATCGGTTCTTCCAAAACCGATCCTCCCGGAAAAACTTCCCTTGCCCGAAAAACCACGGGCAATTCCTCCAGGATAGCTTTTCTCTAACATAGTCAAAAGCTTTAACTAACTGAACTGATATGACCGAACCCGTGAGTCCCAAGTCAGATTAGGGAAAAGATTGCACTTCGATCATATAGAGACCAACGCTTTTTTTCTCATTGAGAGGCACAACCGTTGATTCTTTTCCATAAAACAATTTTTCTCCGGGATTTACTTCATCTATCGTACCATAATAGAATTGAGTCTCAATTTAAGGATCCATCAGTCCAGCCTAACCCCATCCCGTGGGTTAGCCAACCGCCCAACCACTGTAGTGATAGGATCCAATTAAGAATTTGGTTAGGTTTTGTCCCAGGTACCAGGGAAAAGAGTTCCCAGGCCCCCTAGCCGGATATTCATGCAAACTTAAAACTACTCACACCACTTACACACCCAATATGAAATTGCCTTTTTCTCAGCATAAGCTATCTTTAAAACAATCATTTAATGGAACCATTGTGTCACTGATCACAATCCTCAAAATCTCTGGTTGAATCCTTATTTCCAATCATTTCTTCATCGGTGTACCTATGGCATCATTGGCAACCAGAACGCTCACCACCTGTTCACTCAAGGGCCTTTTCGATAGTTTCTAACTCATAGTAACCACTAATATATTCATATATCAAAATGGAATCTCCGTTGAAGATCAGCAATAAGATCAACCAACGGAACCATATAAAAGAGCCATGGACTCATCCGTTAAGGACCAGCAAGGTCAACTAACAAGATCAACCAACGGAACCATATAAAAGGGCCATGGACTCATCCATTAAGGACCAGCAAGGTCAACTAACCAGATCCATGCCCAAATTTAGAAAACAACTCTTACTCCTTGTTCCAACATCTTCCCCGACATACGTGTGGGTATCTTCGGCGACCCAGAGCCCGTCATGGTCTTGGTAAAGTACCGCACCAATCCCTCTTCCACTTGCATCCGTCCTTATTGTGAAAGGTTTGGTGAAGTCTGGACATACCAAAATAGGTGCTGATGTGAGCATCTTCTTCATATCTTCAAAGATTTTGTTGGCAATGGCATCCCAAAAGAAGGTTTCCTTCTTCAATTTGTCCGTCATCATTGGGGCTGCAATTTCTGCATAGTGGGCAATAAAGTGCCTATAGAATGAAGATAACCCCAAAAATCCCCTCAATTGAGTAGTGTTTGAAGGAACCGGCCAATTCCTAATACATTCCACTTTCTTTGGATCCACACAAATGCCATCCTTTCTCACAATGTGACCCAAATATTCCACCTCATGTGCCATGAAGGTACATTTTGTCTCCTTAACATACAACTTGTTTTGCCTCAAGAGCTCCAAAACCTCTTTCACGTGCTTCAAATGCACTTCCTCATCTTTGCTATAGATAAGTATGTCGTCGAAAAAGACCAATACAAACTTGTAGAGGAAAGGTTGAAGCACTTTGTTCATCAATGCTTGAAAAGTTACTGGTGCATTGCATAATCCAAACGGCATAACCATGAATTGGTAAAGACCCCTTTCCGTACGAAATGCTGTTTTGAATTCATCACCACTTTTCATCCTTATTTGACGGTATCCGGAACGCAAATCAATCTTTGAAAAGCATGTGGCACCCTTCAACTCATCCAAAAGATCATCCACCCTTGGTATTGGAAATCGATTTTTGATGGTGATCTTATTCAAATCACGGTAATCAATGCACATGCGAAAAGTACCATCCTTTTTCTTCACAAGTAGCACCGGAGAAGCAAAAGGAGATTGACTTGGTTCAACCCATCCCATGTCAATGAGTTCTTTGACTTGCTTTGCCACCTCTTCCTTTTCAACCTTTGACAAATGATAGGGAGGCTTGTTGATTGGTTTGACATTTGGTTCCAAATCAATAGCGTGATCAACACTCCTCTTTGGCGGCATTGATTTTGGCATGGTAAAAACATCTTCATAATCCTTGAGTAGCTTAACCATGTCCACATTTTCGATGCAATCCTTTTTGCTATTATCTTCCTCTTTGCAAAGCTGTAGTACATAAACATAGCCCTCTTTCTTGAACTCTTTCTTCATTTGAGTAGCATTGATCATGAAGAGCTTGGACCCTTGCATTCCATTCAATGTAATAACCCCTCCATGATGCACAAAACTCATGAAACTTTTCTGTAAGTTCATGGTAAAAGAGTTCAAAGTGGACAGCCAATCACATCCAAGTACTATGTCAATTGGTCTCAACTCAATCACCAAAAGATCAACTTTGAAAGAGTAGTTCTAATTCTGTACTTTGACACTTCATATTGCAACCCATTGAATCACCATTGGCCACTTGCACCATGTGCTTGTTTGGTAAAGAAGTTGGTTGCATTTTGAGAGTGTTCAAAGACCTTTTATTGACAAAACTATGCGTGCTTCCAGTATCAATGAGTGCATATGGTGTTCTTCCATTCACCTTGATCTTCAATCTCAATGTGTTGGCACCCTTACTTCCCGCATAAGCATCATGAGAGATTGTACACAAGGTAGTATGTGCACTATTGTTTTCATTCCACACGCATAGAGGCATCCCATCATCCATTTTGTCATGAGCAAACTTTAGTTTTCCACCCGGATCAAAAGGAAACTCGGGATTTTCTTCATCAAAACCATCATCATGAGAACCTCCACCCTCATGAGGATCTCCCCATCCTAAGGCATCATTGCATTCAAGGAATTCCTCCTCCTCATGATTAGCATTGTCCTCAGTGATAATGTAGCTTATGGAAATATCCTTGGATTTGCATACTTTGAAGTGATCCTTGTTCCATTTTTCTCCACATTTGAAACATAGACCTTTGAGCCTCATTTCATGCAAACGGTCCTGCTTGATAACCTTGATTTTTGAGCCCCCATTTGCTGGCTTGGACTCAATGTATGTAGCTTTGTTGGACATAAATGGTGGTTTAAATGGAAGTCTATTAGACCCTCTACCATACACGGTAGGAAATCTTGGAAGATTAGGTCTTGTGTTTGCATGAGAACCCATTTCAGTCCTTGTGATCACTTCCCCTTTGATATTCCCTTTGCTAGCCCACTTTGTCAAGTACTTCTCTTCATGAATTTCTGCAAGCATCATTGCCTTCTTCAAAGTGGCGGGTTCATGAGACTTGACATCACCACCAATAGGAGCTTTCAAGCCCCTTATATACTTGACAACAAGATAATGCCCATCAAAGTCGTCCAAGTATAATAGAAGCTTTAGAAACTTGTGAGAATATTCCTTCACGGTAGTGATTTGCTCTAGCTTGTCCCATTCCACAATGTGATTGTCCCTTTGCATGCGAGAAGTAAACTCTTCTGCCATGTCATTCTTGAATTCTTCCCAAGTAGTGATGACATAACCATGAGATTGCTTCCTCCTCCACCAAGTGTGAGCAAAACCTTCAAGATGAAGTGAGGCGAAGTAGACTTTAGCAATCTCGCTCCTTGGGCTGATTTCGAAGTAGAGATCCATCTTGTTTGCCCACTCTTCAAAGTCTTCGATAGAATTTGATTCTCCTTTGAACTTATTAAATATGATTTTGTCCTTCACAGCATTGTCAAAATCACCATGCATTCTTGAACCCCTCTGCCGTGCTCTTGGATCATCAAATCCTCTTCCTTCACCCAAGTGTCTATGCATTTGCTCATCTTCCAATTGCCAATCACCTGCATCTTTAAATCCCTTCTGTTCATACCCTCTTCTTGCATCTTGCATAAAGGATGAAGTTCTTGGAATACTGGCATTTGATCTCTCATAAGAAGCATCACCCATAGGTCTCTTGCCCTTGTCCATGTAAGAAGAATGTGGCATCATTTGAGGTGGCATCATTTGTCTTACTTTGTTCTCTTCTGGCATAGAAGGCTTTCCATCATGTTTGGCATCATAATGTACACCATCCATTGCATTCATATCGGCTTCTTGGTTGAGCTTGAGAGGAGCCAATTCACTAATGGCTTTCTCCAAGTCTTTTAACCCTCTTTGCATCACGTCATCCAGGTAGTGGTGTCGCTTGTCGAACCGTTCCATGAAGTGTTCACCAAATTGTTGTTGCCGATTTGTTTGGTTATTTTGAATCCTTTGAAACATACTCTCCATAGCCATTAACATCATGTCCACTGTTAGCGGAGTAGTTCCCAAAGATTGAGGCATTTCCACTGGCTGAGATTCATCTGGAGATGGTGCTTTTATGGTTGAACTTTCTTCATTCCTCGTTGATGAACTCGTTGCCATCATTGCTTCCGGTTATCTTTGATCATTTTCATTCCGGGCTCCCTTGTTTTGACCTCCTCTAGTCATTTCCATGCGCGTAATTGATCCCTCCTTGCAAAGACCACTTACTTGATTTTTTTTCTCTATTCAAACGATATCCGATTTGGGTGATCTTTATATCGACGCAAGGCTCTCAACGAGACGAATAAGAATCCCCAAAAACAGATTTGAAAAAGTCAACAGCCTTTGACCAATCAACTGTACCGGCTGAAAGTCAACTCTTGATGTTAACCGCTCAATTCTTATCCGATTTGGGTGATCTTTATATCGATGCGAAGCTCTTGACGAGACGAGTAAGGATCCCCAAAAATAGATTTGAAAAAGTCAACAACCTTTGACCAGTCAATTGTTCTAGCTAAAAGTCAACTCTTGACTTTGACCAGTCAACTCTTGACTTTGAGGTTTCTTCATCAAACAAGTACTCTTCTTGTATCTCCATGATCCAATCTTTATGCACCTCAGAAATAGCATACAATGAGCAGGCCCACATACGAGACAAGGAATCGGCAACCACATTTTCTTTGCCCTTTGTGTATGTGATTTCAAAATCATAGTTTTGTAGTGTTGCTACCCACCTTCTTTGCTTAGGAGACAAATTGGGTTGTGTGAGGAAATACTTCAGCACCCTATGATCACTTCTCACATAAAAATGACTCCCATATAAGTAATGGTGCCATTTCTTGATAGCATGGAGTATAGCAATCATCTCTTGCTCATACATATGGAGTTCTCTTTCTTTGTCATTCAGCTTTCTACTTTCATAAGCAATGACTCCATGGTCTTGGTAAAGTACCGCACCAATCCCTATTCCACTTGCATCCGCCCTTATTGTGAAAGGTTTGGTGAATTCTGGACATACCAAAATAGGTGCTGATGTGAGCATCTTCTTCATATCTTCAAAGCTTTTGTTGGCAATGGCATCCCAAAAGAAGGTTTCCTTCTTCAATTTGTCCGTCATTCGGGCTGCAATTTCTACATAGTGGGCAATAAAGCGCCTATAGAATGAAGATAACCCCAAAAATCCCCTCAATTGAGTAGTGTTTGAAGGAATCGGCCAATTCCTAATACATTCCACTTTCTTTGGATCCACACAAATGCCATCCTTGCTCACAATGTGACCCAAATATTCCACCTCATGTGCCATGAAGGTACATTTTGTCTCCTTAACATACAACTTGTTTTGCCTCAAGAGCTCCAAAACCTCTTTCACGTGCTTCAAATGCACTTCCTCATCTTTGCTATAGATAAGTATGTCGTCGAAAAAGACCAATACAAACTTGTAGAGGAAAGGTTGAAGCACTTTGTTCATCAATGCTTGAAAAGTTGCCGGTGCATTGCATAATCCAAACGGCATAACCATGAATTGGTAAAGACCCCTTTCCGTACGAAATGCTGTTTTGAACTCATCACCACTTTTCATCCTTATTTGATGGTATCCGGAACGCAAATCAATCTTTGAAAAGCATGTGGCACCCTTCAACTCATCCAAAAGATCATCCACCCTTGGTATTGGAAATCAATTTTTGATGGTGATCTTATTCAAATCACGGTAATCAATGCACATGCGGAAAGTACCATCCTTTTTCTCACAAGTAGCACCGGAGAAGCAAAAGGAGATTGACTTGGTTCAACCCATCCCATGTCAATGAGTTCTTTGACTTGCTTTGCCACCTCTTCCTTTTCAACCTTTGACAAACGATAGGGAGGCTTGTTGATTGGTTTGGCATTTGGTTCCAAATCAATAGCGTGATTAACACTCCTCTTTGGCGGCATTGATTTTGGCATGGTAAACACATCTTCATAATCCTTGAGTAGCTTAACCATGTCCACATTTTCGATGCAATCCTTTTTGCTATTATCTTCCTCTTTGCAAAGCTGTAGTACATAATGTTGAAATATCAAGCTCGTATACAGCTGGAGGATAGCACATGGGTGTTGACAGAGTGACAGTATGGTAGATAGATATCGTGTGGTGTGTTTATGACCGCGTCCAGCTGGTCATGTGTGGTGTGGACATTACATTAGGTTTACTTTGTAGTGTGGACATAACACTATGTTGTGTTCCCTTTTGTGTGTGTGAGAGAGATGGTGACTATGGCTTCTCTCCTTCTTTATGGTTGATGGTTATGGATTAGGGTTTGCTTCTCTTGTGTGTGTTACATCCTGCTCCTGTTTTTTATCATGGTATCAGAGCCAAGAGCTCATTAGCTGTGTTGTGAGAGTGAGTGAGAGAAGAGAGAAGAAGAAGAAAAAGCTGTGAAGGAAGCCATTGGAGCTTGGAGCAAAGGAAAAGCTGTGGAGTACACATCGGCATCAGATCTGAGAGCTAAGGACCATTGGTAAGTGTAGCAAGACCCCCTCTGCGGATTGCAGGTGCCAAAGAGCAGGTTCAGTGAAGATTGAAGTGCATAAAGCAAGTGAAAAATTTTGGTTTTTTCTCTAAGCTTTCATGGAAAGCTTGAAGTGAATGTATACTCTTGGCAAATGTATACACAAAGGCACATGTATTTGGGCTTGCAAATGCATTAGCAAAGTGGACACAAGCATCATACAGAATCTTGAAGCAGATTGATGCATACAGATTTGATTAAAATCAAGAGAAAATGGATTTATGTAAAAGTTTCTGGTCTTTCACAAAACCAGTGGACATACAAGAGCTAGAGGCAAAATTGAGCTAAACCCTTCATACCCAAGGTAGATTAGGTCATTGCTAACAAGCCTATCTATTCAATTGTGATTTCCCCTCTCTCTACAGCCCACAACAGCAGGCGGCGCTTTTCTGTGCAGATTTCTGAAGAATTTGATTAGATTTCATCTATTTCACTCATTTGGTCACCAAAGTGAATGCTTTAAAGCTTGGGGAGTTTAGCAAATACATTGCTAAGGACTTGTGATGCTTGGTTGCAGCTCATTTCATGGATTTGGAGCTCATTGAAGTGATTTAGCAGAGGTGTGCAGGTTTACAGAAAGTCTGTCCAAAAACAGAGCATTTTTAATCAAGGCATTAATCTTTGTCTATATCAAATTGGCAAAATTCCTCTGGTACAAGTAGAGTCCTATGAGTTGCTAAACTTTTGAATCAAAAAGTTTTGGATTTGGAGAAGATTTGAAGGAGATAGAGCAATTTTAGTGAGAGGTGGTACCTGACAGATGCAGAAAAATTCAAACCAAAGGTTACAAAAATTGGTGGTTCTCATTCCCCTTGAAGAATTGGATCAAACCCTTCTAGGATATGTTGGAGCAATGTGTTGGGAAGCTAATGCAAGTTGAATCATTTCATTTGGACAAGATTTGAAGGATTTAGAGCATAATCTTGACTGGTTACTGGCGAGAATTTACTGGCGAGAAAAAAACCAGAAATTTTTTTGTGAAGGAGTTTCATTTGGTTTCAACTTTGATCGAGTGTACATTGTCTGTGAATCATTGTGGGATGTTAATGCACACAATTTGCAAGCATTTGATGTGATTTGGAGAGATTTGGAGCATTACAGGTACTTCGTACATTGTAATCAAAAGGGTACATCTACTCTATTTTTTTGCAACAATGGGAGATGGTCCGATACAGATTGTTGGAGAGAAGCTTGACCGCACTAACTTTCAAGTGTGGAAGTTTCGAATGAAGAGTTTTTTGAAAGGCAAAGGTTTATGGAGTCTTGTCTCGGAGGAAGACCCGGAGCCATACCTACCTCCTCAACCAAATAATGCTCAGTTACTGGCTCACAAGCAATGGGTAGAACGGTCTTCGAAGGTGTTGCATTATTTTTCAATATGTGTAACAGATGCCTTGCTTATTCACATCCAAGATGCAGATACACCGAAAGAAGCATGGGGTATATTGTGCCGAATGTATGAGACAGACACTGGTGCAAGGAAAATACAACTTAAGCAACAGATTCACAGTGTAACACGAAGGAATAGGAGCATACATGAGTATGTTCAGGAAATCAAGGGTTATGCTGATTCCTTGTCATCAATCCATGCCCCAATGGATGATGATGATTTGGTTGCACTCACATTGCTTGGTTTAGGCAAAGAATACAAATCTTTTGACACTTCCATCTCAGTAAGATTGGGAGGAATGCCAGACTTTAATGAGCTTGTGTCATTGCTCATTGTGGAAGAATTGAAGCTTGGCCTTGGTGGTATGAGTGTTACAGGTGGTGCATCCTCGTCAAGCAATGATGAACATGCAAGGAATCAGGCATTTTACTCATCTAGAGGCTTTCGAGGCAGGGGGAGATTTACCCCTCGAGGCCGTGGAGGACGTGGTTGGAATGACAGGTCTACTCAACCACAATCAAATCAGAATTTTCAGAATTCACAGTCATCATTTGGATCACGTGGAGGTCGTGGATTTCAATCCCATAGGGGGAGATTTGGAACAGGTGCTCGTGGTAGAGGACGATGGCAAGGTCCTCAACAAAATTTGAATGGAATTGAATGTTACTATTGTGGCAAACTTGGACATTTGGCAAAAGATTGTTACAAAAAGCAGAATGATGCGAGGAATGGAAGACCACAACATGGAAATTATGCATCTACCAGTAACAATGATGGGAGTTCAAACCATCTTTTTGCAATGAAGCATGTTATGGGGACAATGGATTCTCAGAATGCTCGAGATGAATCATGGTATATGGATTCAGGTGCCTCAAACCACATGACATGTCATGGTGAGTGGTTTGAGAAGATGCAACCATTGGATACAAATGGTTATGTGGTCACAGGAGATGATACTCAGCATCTTATAACACATGTTGGCAGTGTGCCTTTGAAGATGCATGATGGAAATGTGAAAAATATGTCAGAAGTGTTATATGTACCATCTATTACAAAGAGTTTGGCATCAATAGGCCAAATGGTTGAGCAGGGACTACAAGTCAGATTCAATGAGAAAGGCTGTTTTGTGGAAGATTTTAAGCATGGCTGTAGATTGGTTGCCAAGGGCAAGAAGGAAGGAAGGTTGTTCAAATTGGATGCAGGCATACCAGAATTGAGCTCAGCCATGTTTTCAAAGAGCAATGGGATTGTGCAGGACATTGACATGTGGCACAAGAGGATTGGGCATGTCAATATACAGAGATTAAAGAACATGCAAACAAGGGGCATTGTCAGTGGATTGCCTCGATTTAAATATGATGGACATATGCATGTTTGTGAAGCCTGTCAGTTTGGAAAGCAGGCAAGGTTGAGGTTTCCTAGAGAAGGAAACATGAGTAATAGACCACTTGAGATAGTGCACAGTGATGTATGGGGCCCAGCACAAAACCCATCTATCAAAGGAAGTCTATACTATGTGACATTTATAGATGACTTCAGCAGGATGACATGGATATATTTTTTAAGAGAGAAGAGTGAAGTGCTGGAAAAATTCATGGATTTCAAAGCTCTTGTAGAAAAACAATATGGCTGTTGGATTAAGTGTCTGAGAACAGATGGAGGTGGTGAATACACCTCAAAAGCCTTTGAGCATTTCTTGCGGAAGCATGGGATAAGGAGACAGTTGACATGCAGGTATACACCTCAGCAGAATGGTGTGGCTGAGAGAAAGAATCGTGTCATATGTGAAGTGGCAAGGGCAATGCTCAATGAAAAGAGCATGCCAGATTACTATTGGGAAGAAGCATGTGCTACTGCAGTGTATATCCTGAACAAATCACCTACAGCAGCCATTCATGGAAGCACGCCAGAGATGCGGCTTACAGGTTACAGGCCAGACATTGGACATCTTAAAGTCTTTGGATGTGTAGCTTATGTTCATGTGCCTGATGAAAGAAGACGAAAGTTGGATCCTAAGGCAGAGAAATGTGTATTTGTTGGATATGCACAGGATCGAAAGGCTTACAAATGTTATAACCCTCAAACTAGACAAGTAGTCATCTCACGAGATGTGGTGTTCGATGAGCTTGCTAGTTGGTACAAAGCAAGAGATGAGGGAGTCATTGACACACTTGAGGCTAATGTGCCTGTGAACTTGCCATCACAAGCAAGTTCTAGCTCTACTACTATGTCTGGGCCAGCAGCAGAAGCTGAGAGTAGTAGCAGTGTACGTCCATGGTCAGGACGTCTGAGGCATGAGAGTGTGAGCACTGGGAGTAGTGCTATGGATAAAGGCAAGAAGAAAGTTGAAGGAATTGGGATCACAGGCTATGAGTCCTCTAGCTCAGAGAGTTTGGATGAGGAGCTCGGGATACCTATTTTACGCACACCTGGTGCTAGGCAGGACAGATATGTGCCACCACATGCTCTAGTTACAGGTGTACAGAGTGACCCGCATGCATTGCGGAGATCCCAGAGAGTCAGATATCCAGTGGAAAGATTGACATATAGAGATTTTGCTATGCATTATGCATACATGACATCTATGGTAAAGCATGTGGAACCTACATGCTATTCAGAGGCTATTGGAGAGCATGTATGGCAGACAGCCATGGATGAAGAGATGGATGCTTTGGACAAAAATGATACATGGGAATTGGCTGAGTTACCTAAAGGAAAGAATGCAATTGGATGCAAATGGGTGTATAAGGTAAAGTGCAAGTCAGATGGCAGCCTAGAGAGACATAAGGCAAGGCTGGTCGCTAAAGGATATGCACAAACTTATGGTCTTGATTATGATGAAACTTTCAGCCCAGTGGCTAAAATGGCTACAGTGAGGTCTATCATTGCATTAGCAGCACAAAAAGGTTGGGCTTTACATCAAATGGATGTAAAAAATGCTTTCTTGAATGGTGAACTACAAGAAGAGGTGTACATGGAACAGCCAGAAGGTTATGTACATCCAAAATATCCGACTTTTGTTTGCAGGTTAAAGAAAGCACTCTATGGTTTGAAGCAAGCACCTCGTGCTTGGAGTGACAAGATCAGCAGATATCTTGTCAGTATTGGATTTGTGGTTGGAAATGCAGACTCTTCACTTTATGTGAAGAAGACACATGATGGTATCGTGATGATAGTCATTTATGTTGATGATTTGATTATCACAGGTGATTGTGGGAAAGGCATTGATGAGGTTAAGGCCTCTTTATGCAAAGAGTTTGATATGAAAGACCTTGGTGATTTGAGGTTCTTTCTCGGCATTGAGGTGATTAGAACAGGCAAGGGTATATGGTTGGTGCAAAGGCAATATGCACTTGACATGCTGGCAAAGTATGGTATGACAGCATGCAAACCAATGTTGACACCATTAGAGCAAAACATGAAGCTTAGGGCTGATTTGGGTGATGAGCTTGATGATATCACCATGTACAGGCAAATGGTTGGTAGCCTTATCTACATGACCATTACGAGGCCAGATCTCAGTTATGCAGTTGGTTTGGTAAGTCAGTTTATGCAGAGTCCTCGTAAACCTCACTTGGATGCTGTGAGACGGATTCTGAGATATGTCAAAACTACCGCGCATTATGGTCTTTTCTATGAGGCAGGAAAAGACATGCATGTCTATGGATATACAGATGCAGATTGGGCCGGTAGTGCATATGACAGGAGATCTACCAGTGGCTATGTTTTCAGCCTTGGTAGTGGAGCTGTGAGTTGGAGCAGTAAAAAGCAACCTACAGTTGCTTTATCTACCACAGAGGCAGAGTATCGTGGAGCAGCCATAGCTGCATGTGAGGCTATGTGGTTGAAGAAGTTGCTAGATGATGTCAGGTTACAGAGTGATATGAGAGTTGTCATTCATTGTGACAACATGAGTAGTATTCAGCTTGCTAGCAACCCAGTTTATCATGCCAGGACCAAACATATTGAGGTCCACTATCATTTCATCAGAGAGAAGGTGCTAGATGGGCATGTTGATTTGACATATGTGCAGACAAATGAGCAGGTTGCAGATATCTTTACCAAAGCACTTGGTAAGGATAAGTTCGAGTATTTCCGTACTCGATTGGGAGTCCTAGAGATGGACATGTCGAGCTTGAGGGGGAGTGTTGAAATATCAAGCTCGTATACAGCTGGAGGATAGCACATGGGTGTTGACAGAGTGACAGTATGGTAGATAGATATCGTGTGGTGTGTTTATGACCGCGTCCAGCTGGTCATGTGTGGTGTGGACATTACATTAGGTTTACTTTGTAGTGTGGACATAACACTATGTTGTGTTCCCTTTTGTGTGTGTGAGAGAGATGGTGACTATGGCTTCTCTCCTTCTTTATGGTTGATGGTTATGGATTAGGGTTTGCTTCTCTTGTGTGTGTTACATCCTGCTCCTGTTTTTTATCACATAAACATAGCCCTCTTTCTTGAACTCTTTCTTCATTTGAGTAGCATTGATCATGAAGAGCTTGGACCCTTGCATTCCATTCAATGAAATAACCCCTCCATGATGCACAAAACTCATGAAACTTTTCTATAAGTTCATGGTAAAAAAGTTCAAAGTGGACAGACAATCACATCCAAGTACTATGTCAATTGGTCTCAACTCAATCACCAAAAGATCAACTTTGAAAGAGTAGTTCTAATTCTGTACTTTGACACTTCATATTGCAACCCATTGAATCACCATTGGCCACTTGCACCATGTGCTTGTTTGGTAAAGAAGTTGGTTGCATTTTGAGAGTGTTCAAAGACCTTTTATTGACAAAACTATGCGTGCTTCCAGTATCAATGAGTGCATATGGTGTTCTTCCATTCACCTTGATCTTCAATCTCAATGTGTTGGCACCCTTACTTCCCGCATAAGCATCATGAGAGATTGTACACAAGGTAGTATGTGCACTATTGTTTTCATTCCACACGCATAGAGGCATCCCATCATCCATTTTGTCATGAGCAAACTTTAGTTTTCCACCCGGATCAAAAGGAAACTCGGGATTTTCTTCATCAAAACCATCATCATGAGAACCTCCACCCTCATGAGGATCTCCCCATCCTAAGGCATCATTGCATTCAAGGAATTCCTCCTCCTCATGATTAGCATTGTCCTCAGTGATAATGTAGCTTATGGAAATATCCTTGAATTTGCATACTTTGAAGCGATCCTTGTTCCATTTTTCTCCACATTTGAAACATAGACCTTTGAGCCTCATTTCATGCAAACGGTCCTCCTTGATAACCTTGCTTTTTGAACCCCCATTTGCTGGCTTGGACTCAATGTATGTAGCTTTGTTGGACATAAATGGTGGTTTAAATGGAAGTCTATTAGACCCTCTACCATACACGGTAGGAAATCTTAGAAGATTAGGTCTTGTGTTTGCATGAGAACCCATTTCAGTCCTTGTGATCACTTCCCCTTTGATATTCCCTTTGCTAGCCCACTTTGTCAAGTACTTCTCTTCATGAATTTCTGCAAGCATCATTGCCTTCTTCAAAGTGGCGGGTTCATGAGACTTGACATCACCACCAATAGGAGCTTTCAAGCCCCTTATATACTTGACAACAAGATAATGCTCATCAAAGTCGTCCAAGTATAATAGAAGCTTTAGAAACTTGTGAGAATATTCCTTCACGGTAGTGATTTGCTCTAGCTTGTCCCATTCCACAATGTGATTGTCCCTTTGCATGCGAGAAGTAAACTCTTTTGCCATGTCATTCTTGAATTCTTCCCAAGTAGTGATGACATAACCATGAGATTGCTTCCTCCTCCACCAAGTGTGAGCAAAACCTTCAAGATGAAGTGAGGCGAAGTAGACTTTGGCAATCTCGCTCCTTGGGCTGATTTCGAAGTAGAGATCCATCTTGTTTGCCCACTCTTCAAAGTCTTCGATAGAATTTGATTCTCCTTTGAACTTATTAAATATGATTTTGTCCTTCACAGCATTGTCAAAATCACCATGCATTCTTGAACCCCTCTGCCGTGCTCTTGGATCATCAAATCCTCTTCCTTCACCCAAGTGTCTATGCATTTGCTCATCTTCCAATTGCCAATCACCTGTATCTTTAAATCCCTTCTGTTCATACCCTCTTCTTGCATCTTGCATAAAGGATGAAGTTCTTGGAATACTGGCATTTGATCTCTCATAAGAAGCATCACCCATAGGTCTCTTGCCCTTGTCCATGTAAGAAGAATGTGGCATCATTTGAGGTGGCATCATTTGTCTTACTTTGTTCTCTTCTGGCATAGAAGGTTTTCCATCATGTTTGGCATCATAATGTACATCATCCATTGCATTCATATCGGCTTCTTGGTTGAGCTTGAGAGGAGCCAATTCACTAATGGCTTTCTCCAAGTCTTTTAACCCTCTTTGCATCACGTCATCCAGGTAGTGGTGTCGCTTGTCGAACCGTTCCATGAGGTGTTCACCAAATTGTTGTTGCCGATTTGTTTGGTTATTTTGAATCCTTTGAAACATACTCTCCATAGCCATTAACATCATGTCCACTGTTAGTGGAGTAGTTCCCAAAGATTGAGGCATTTCCACTGGCTGAGATTCATCTGGAGATGGTGCTTTTATGGTTGAACTTTCTTCATTCCTCGTTGATGAACTCGTTGCCATCATTGCTTCCGGTTGTCTTTGATCATTTTCATTCCGGGCTCCCTTGTTTTGACCTCCTCTAGTCATTTCCATGCGCGTAATTGATCCCTCCTTGCAAAGACCACTTACTTGATTTTTTTTTCTCTATTCAAACGGTATCCGATTTGGGTGATCTTTATATCGACGCGAAGCTCTTGACGAGACGAATAAGAATCCCCAAAAACAAATCTGAAAAAGTTAACAGCCTTTGACCAGTCAACTGTACCGTTTGAAAGTCAACTCTTGATGTTAACCGCTCAATTTTTATCCGATTTGGGTGATCTTTATATCGATGCGAAGCTCTTGACGAGACGAGTAAGGATCCCCAAAAACAGATTTGAAAAAGTCAACAGCCTTTGACCAGTCAACTGTTCTAGCTGAAAGTCAACGGTATCCGATTTGAGTGATCTTTAGCTTGTTTGAAAGAGGTTTTCGGGTAGATTGAAGGGCTTTCAGGATAGATTTGAAAAGCTTTTAAAAAACCCTAGAAATTCAAGGATTTGTCCTGGCTGCAAGTAGGCAAATTTTGTAAAAATTTTGCCATAGTCTCCCCTCTTTTTGCACCAAATCTCAATCAAATCAAAGCATCTCAATCAAGTATTAAAATCCTTATGCATTTGACCACTATAAGCAAATCAATCCTCAATCATTTTTCCATCTGAGCATGTGACCTTATGGCATCAATTTTTTCCTTTTGCATAAGAAGTCGATGTAGAGGATTTGCTTGTTTGCTCAAGTTGAATGAAGTGGTCGATGAAGCGCGTCGATGCTTGCCGATCTCCCGGCCAAGCACTTCTCACCCCTTCACCAAGTTTACATCCAAGGTGAAGGTTGAGGCCATTTCTTTACCACCAAGTACCTAGTCCTCTTCCTTACCACATTACCCGGCACTAACGGCAAGGAAGATTCAAGACATTCTCCCCTTGGCCTCTCCTCCAAATGCCAAGGTACCCTTACTTCATTCTAGATTCTAGGAATAAAGTGGGGTACAATCGTGAGTGGAATGTGGTTACAAGCTCAAATGAATGAGTAGAGTTGACTTACAATTGATTTATAGCATGACTCATGCTCATTCATATCATAATACATGGTTCATAGTGCTTCCTTCATCACATCCACTCATGGCAATGTCAATACATTTCCACATACATCAACAACATCCAAATCATGTGAAGTATGTATTCAATCCCCCAAATGTGCCAAAAGCTATGCTCACTTATGCCAATATGCAAGACATAGCATTGAATGGCTATAGCATTCAAGCATTCATAATGCATAAAGAAGAGCATGAATGGCCATGATTAAAGTCCAATTTCTAAAAATTAGGGTTTTAAGTGTAATAAAACCCTAATTCACTCCATAGCTTGAAAGAATGCTTCAAAATTGTAAGGAAGTGATGGAGCAACTCACCAATGTCACCCGGGAAGCCTTAATGCTTGAATTTGTTGAAGGAGATGAAGATTAGGGTCACTTTGGTGAAAAACATGGGCAGCTTTGGTAGTGATTTTCAGCCACATTGGGAGCCCCATTGCTCATGGAAAATAGGTGAAATACTTCATAAAACATTGCTACATACATGAGAGAACATACCCAAGCTTCAATGGGAGCTTGGCTTAGTAAGCCAAGCTCTTTGTGAGCTTGAAAAATCGCGTTTTCTGAGGCGGGCTGCTACAGTTCGCCGCCCCTCTTCTGGTGCTCTTTGGTGTGCTTGAAAAGTTGCTTTCACTCCCAATTGACTTGGAGACTCAATGCCCTTTGCTCATGTTGAGATTCCATGGCTAGGGTTTGTAAGAAAGCTCCCAAACAGAAAAACATTTTTGATTAGCAACTGCTAATCAAGATTAGTGAATTTTCCCCAATTTGGTCCACTCATTCAAAAAAAATTTAGGTCCATGTGCTCAGATTTGAACCACAAACTCTACCTTAGCCATATCCCCTTCCCCCATGAATCAAATGAAGTAGAAATTTCACGAAATGAGAAGAAGAAAAGAAAAATTAAAAATCATGGATCAAAAGCCATGCTCTTATACCAATGAAAGAAAGTAACAGGGGTGGGTTAGCCCCTCACCAAGGGAGTGGCTCAAGAAGGAGTCACCACTTAGCATCTCACGGGAGAAGCTCACCATTGATTCTTGGAACAAATAACATTATCATGAATGAGCCATAATCCCATTTACATTGGTATTTATACTCCACCCAAGAGTTCACACCTACTTACTAGTTGTCCATGGCCTTGGGCCCATAATGCTTTCTTACATCCACATTATCCACGCATCCATCCACATCAATCCACATTACCCACACATCAATCCATATCATCCATACATCCATCCACTTCATCCACATCAATCCACATTATCCACTCATCCATCCACATCAATCCACATTACCCACACATCAATCCACATTCATTTCATAAGTATTTCCATTCTCATCTAATCATATCTTTTTCTAACTCATCACTTATTTCCTCATTTATCCTCATCGGATCACATCTATTTGCATCTACCCATACATCTCATCACTTCACAAACATTAACATCTATCCAATTTACATTGCATCTTATCACATCCATTTCACATCACATCTCATTCATTCACATCCTGATTCACATGCTAACACATTCATTCACGTCCCTTATCGTTCTTTCACATCTCGATTCACATGTTATCACATTCATTCACGTCCCTTATTGTTCATTCACATCCCGATTCACATGTTATCACATTCATTCACATCCTATATCATTCATTTACATCCTGATTCACATGTTATCACATTCATTCACATCCTATATCATTCATTTACATCCTGATTCACATGACATCACATCTCATCTATTCAGTCACATTTATCTGATTCGCATCACATATCATCACATCTATTTACCTCTCATTCTCATCACTTCTATTTATGCATCTTTCTATGCATAAAATCAAAATTAATGAGAATAACTCTTTTGAAATAAAAATAAATTTCTTTATGCATCTTTCTATGCATAAAATCAAAATTAATGAGAATAACTCTTTTGAAATAAAATTAAATTTCTTTATGCGTCTTTCTATGCATAAAATCAAAATTAATGAGAATAACTCTTTTGAAATTAAAAAAAAATTCTTTATGCGTCTTTCTATGCATAAAATCAAAATTAATGAGAATAACTCTTTTGAAATACAAATAAATTTCTTTATGCATCTTTCTATGCATAAAATCAAAATTTGATGAAAGTAACGCTTTTATAAAATCTATTTATGCATAAATTTAATTTTAATGAAAGTAATACTTTTATAAAAAAATTCTTTTATGCATCTATTTATGCATAAAAATCAATTTTGATGAAAGTAACACTTTTATATTCAAAATATTCCCAATATGCATCTTTCTATGCATAGAAATTAATTCTAATGAAAATAACGTTTTTATTATAAAAATATTTCTAACATGCATTTTTCTATGCATAGAATAAAAATAACACTTTTAGAATACACAAGTGGTGGGGATTACTCTTTTTGAATAATAAAAGATAAAACTTATTTCACAAAATTTAAGAAAATTTTGCCATAACCTCCTTTGTATGGCTGACCATTTTTCAATTTTTTTCATTCTCAAGTTACTTAGAAATTATCCTTAATGGTTTAAAGCATTCTAAACTAATCAAATTTTCTTTTTTAAAGAGAAACAATATGAAAAGCTTAATTCTAACAATTTGATTACACATCTAGGATAAAGAAAGGCTGAATTCAAGAATGAAGAGAGGGGGAAAGCCTTTCCAACAAGGCATAGCATCATTTTTCATTTTAAAGAAAACAAAAATTAGAAAACCATTAAATGGAATAAAGAAAAAGTAAGATTTCTAGCTTACATGAATTTTTGTGAGCTTTCCTTTGGCTTGATGGTTTGAGGGATCTACTCTTGTTTGGAACAAGAGTGGCCACCAATTCTTTTGAAGAGGAAATGGTCAAAAACTAATGAATTATCAATAAATTCACTGTTTTTGGCTCTGGGGGGAGGAGAAGTAGAGTAACAGTGCATAAAACACTATTAAACATTTACAAAAGGGGAGGCTTCATTTATAGGAAAAAGTGAGCCTCTAACAAGCAAACTGATTCTAGAATTTTCCAGATCAGTTTGGTCAATATTTGACCATTTTTAGGTCAGTTTAGCTTACTTTTTAGATCTAGTTGAAGCAAGAGAAAGGAGAGATGAAAATATCTCATTATTTGTGAGTTCAAAACTCAACCACACATGTGAAATAGGTGCCTCCTTCATGAGGGGAATTCCCCCAACACTGAGGTGTCAAAAATGCATCATTTCTTCTAAACATCTCTTCTTTTTTAACTAATAACCTTGTCCTTAGTCAACTCTTCATCTTATGTGAGTATTTACTCATTTTTGGGGAGATTTTCTTTTATTCTTCAATTTATCTCCTCCCTACATTTGGATTAATCTAATTGGTCCATAGGAACTTTAATTCAAGAATTTCAAAAAATCTGGACCCTTAGGCTAAGGTCCTTTTTACCTAATTTTAATTTATTCCAATTCCACATTGGAAATTTCTTTTTGAATATCTGTTTCAGGGGAAACCATTTTAGACACTAGGAGGATTTTTATATCAAAAAATATCTCAATTTTGAATTACCTCTCTCTAGACATTTTCTCTCTCAAGGCCAAAAGAGGGTAAAACAGGATCTTTCTTTTATTTCAGAGAGGGGAATAATTATAAGATCAGAAGGGGAGGTTTTTACACCTGCACACCTCAAAAGCCGAAGGGAGGAATCTTACAAGGACCGACGAAGCGGTCCCTGAGTGAAGTGCTAGGACACCTAAGTAGGATCCTAGAGGGTTCTCACCAGGTGATGCATGAGCTTGCGGTTGCTAGGACACCCATGCGTGCGTCGAGGAAGATTCGGATGGACTAAAAAGAATGACTTTTGTGAATCAAATTTTGATATTGGATCTCGTTGGGCTGACCAGCTGGTCTTCAACAACGGAGAGTCTAGATGACATAATTTGTAATACAATGGAGTCAGAATTTTGGAGGATGATGATCAGTAATATTATGATTTTCATTGAAGGATTGTTTTAAAGACAACCGATTCTGTTATAATGGCAATTTCATATTGGGTGTGTACGTGGTATGCCTACCTTAATTTTTGCATGAAACTCTGGATAGGGGGCCTGGGAACTCTTTTCCTCGGTACCCAGGCAAAACATAACCAAATCCTTATAACCCATGGACCGGCTAGATCCGGGGATTCCTGCAATACCATTAAGTTACGATTAGTTACGTTAGTTAGATTAAGTCCTGAGAAGACCCTTGTTCTGTGGGAGAGAATCAACAATTGTGTCTCATTAAAGGAGGAAAAAAGCGGTGATTCTATGGACCAAGTGCAAGTCTCTTCTTTGATCTGACCATGTGACTTCAAGTTTGGTCGGATCAGTTTGAATAGTTAAGACTTTGACCCGTTAGATTAATTCTCCCATTCGAAGATTTTCCCTGGAGGAATCGCCCGTGCCTTCCGGGCGAGATAAGTTTTTCCGGGTTAGGTTTTGGAGGAACCGCCGGACTAGTCCCTTGTCCAAACATTCGAAAATAGACACCAAGGTCCCAACTAGAATCTGGAGACGAGAAGCTTCAAGAATGAAGGAAGACCTTTCCCTCTAAGTACTTTCTCAGGAACTCCGACCCAGAATTCAAAGACGTCTCCTTCGTATCAGTCCCAATCAGGGTCCCCCGTGCCAGAATCAGGGCAACACCAGAAGAGTGCCAGCTCAGCCTGCAACCTCCATGCAAAGCAGTCTCCGAACTCCCTCCCATAATTGGGGTAACCAAAGAGAGAGCGTTCCACCTCAGACTGCAGTAGCTAGAGCCGTCACTATAGCTGAGGAAGTGGAGGAAGAGAAAGAACAGATCTATGCCACAATAGAGAGCATCAGGGGAATAACTGTCAATTTTCAGTCCTCTAGACTCCAGCAGAGTACCAGGGTAAGAAATTAAAGCTTTTGATTGATTCAGGCAGTACTCATTCTTTTATTTACCCAGGATGTTTGCGTAAGTTAGTCCTGAATAAAAAATCAGGGAAACCTATGCACTTGGAATTGGCCAGTAGAATTGGCCAATGGAAAGATTCTTTTCACACACCTTGAGACAGACCTTATTCAGTTTAGTCTAGATGGGAACGTAACAGAAAGCCAGTTCAGAGTCTTACCCTTGGGAGTCTATAATGGAATCCTTGGAATGGATTGGCTCCACAAGAATCAAGCTAACATTCATTGTTACAAGGGAACCATCTCTTTTCTTGACCTTCACGGGAATAAAGTTCAAGGAACTGGAATTTCCGGATCACCAGTGCTGCAATTAGTCAAGGCTTCTAAATTGTTAAAAGGGCTCAGAAAGAGGCAAACTATTTATGTTATTAAGATGAATCCGGTAGACATAAAAAGCAAGGCTAAAGAGCCAGAGTGGCTAAGTGATTATACAGATGTATTCCCTGAAGAGCTGACTGTGAGATGCCTCCGTCTCGCGAAGTAGATCATGAGATCGAGTTAACCCCCGGAGCTCAGCCAGTAGCCCAGCGTGCATACAAAATGCCAGTCCTTGAAGCCATAGAACTTAAGGAACAGTTAAGACAACTGTTAGAGCAGGGATTCGTCAGACCCAATGTCTCACCTTGGGGTGCGCCCATTCTCTTTCAAAAGAAGAAAGATGGAACATTAAGACTCTGTATATTGACTACAGAGGATTGAATCAATTAACAATTAAAAATAAGTATCCTATCCCTAGGATACTTATTCAAAAGAAGAAAGATGAAACATTAAGACTCTGTATATTAACTACAGAGGATTGAATCAATTAACAATTAAAAATAAGTATCCTATCCCTAGGATTGATGAACTTTTGGATCGGTTAAGTGGGACCCAAATGTTCACAAATATAGATCTCAAATCTGGGTACTACCAAATCAGAATCAAGGAACAGGACATCCCGAAAAGATAGCATTCAATACTCGCTATGGGCATTATAAATTCACAGTCATTGTGAGACCCCTCTGCCCCCTCTGCCCCCTCTGCGCATCGGATTCTTGGTTGCTAGCAGTGGAAGTAACTTCCTCTTGCACGGGGTAGGGTTTCCCACTCGGGGCCTCGCCCTTGAATGTCCGGAAACGAGACTAATCTGGTGGTCATTCCAAAACCAAAACCAGGAAAAATTCTCTTGCCCGAAAAACGGGGACGATTCCACCTTTTTGATTTTCTTAACTGAGTTTTCTAACGGGTCAAGAGACTAAACTATCCTTCACCAACTATCACTGACTTAATTTGAAGAAATCAACGGTTTTTTCCTGAGAATGATGATGACTGAAATCAGGCACAGCCATTGATCTACTCATTTGAGAAATTCTTCAGATTTTTATTTAACTACTCGAATTCTAAGCGTATTCCTATTATTTCAATTTAATTATTAAAACCCCACTGATTCCAGTCTAACCCCATTCGGCACATAGGTTACCAACCACTGGAATCGGTAGAACCAGACAATTACTCACCCACCCATAATTGAATGCCTTTCTTAACTTTTGCTTTCGAATACAGATATGCACACACTCCTCTTTAAAACTTTAACATATAAAATAATCCATTGACAAACAGTTATTGGTTACAGATATCATAACTCAATGTTTCCATCCAGTCCCTTGTTTCTCAAAAAACAGTATCACTCTGGACTCTCCGTTGAGACCAGCTGTGGTCAGCAAAACGAGATCCAGTAATAGATTATAATAAGCATTTCGTCCATCATACATATCTTCCACGACATACGCATGGGTGTCCTAGGCACCGCAAGCCCGTGCATCGCCTGGTCAGATTCCTCCAGGATCCTCCTTAGGTGTCCTAGCACTTCACTCAGGGACCGCTTCGCCGGCCCTCATCCATCATACCGAAAGCGCACCATTTTTAAACCATACCGAGGCTAGTCATCAAGACCGGCTTTGCCGCGTGAGCTATCCTTTGAACACTCCTCGCTAGCTATTACAACGGAACTTCCCTTAAAAAAATATATACCAAATGCTCTCTCTAGCATTCTGGCGTAAGACAGTCCTTTAAGAAAACAAGGTTTCTGTGTAAGTTTTCAGTTTGATTTTCTTTTGAATACAATGAGTATTTCTTGAATCAGTATCACCCAAAACTTCTTGAATGGAATTTTGAATTTCATACCAGAATTCCTCGAATTCTGTAACCTTGATCCACAGATCAATTCGAAGGGTCTCAAACTTAGTTTCAGATTTGGCGGGAGTTTTGAGTATATTTTTCTAAACTGGTCACATCTTCTTTCCTCGAAACCGATGAAAGAGTTTGGTCTTGGTCATAGTCTGATTCAAGGTTTGAGTCGGATAAGATTTTCCCCGAACTATCTTTCTCGAAAAGGTTTGATAATTCAGTTACTATTTTACTGAATTTCTTTCTTTGAATATTCACTTAACTGATTTCTAAATTAGTTACGAATTTCAATGAGTAATAAATTAATCATTTATCTGAATATTTCGATCTCGATAGATTTCTTGAATTTTCTTTTTACAATCCGTGTGAATATAAAACGATAGAAATTTCTCTCTTAGAGTATTTAATTATTCATTTATCAAATACTCATAGAATTTAAACATAGAATTTAAGAGAATTCTAATTTTGATATAAAAATTCTTTATGCATCTATTTATGCATAAAAATCAACTTCAATGGGAATAACACTTTCTTTATGCATCTATTTATGCATAAAAATCAACTTCAATGGGAATAACACTTTCACTAAAAAAAATCCTTTTATGCATCTATTTATGCATAAAATCAAATTTAATAGGAATAACACTTTTAAAATAAAATTTTTTAATGCATCTATTTATGCATAAAAATCAATTTTTATAAGAATAATGCTTTTATAATTAAAAAAATCCTTTATGTATCTTTCTATGCATAAAAATCAATTTTAAAAAGAATAACACTTTTTGTAATAAAAAAAATTCCTTTATGCATCTTTCTATGCATAAAAATCAATTTTAATAAGAATAACACTTTTATAATAAAAAAAATCCTTTATGCATCTTTTTATATATAGAAATTAATTTTAATAAGAATAACACTTTTATAATTTAAAAAAAAATCTTTATGCACCTTTCTATGCATAGAAATTAGTTTTAATAAGAATAACACTTTTGTAATTAAAAAATTCCATTATGCATCTTTCTAAGCATAAAAATCAAATTTAATAAGAATAACACTTTTGTAATTAAAAAAAATCCTTTATGCATCTTTCTCTGCATAGAAATCAATTTTAATAAGAATAACACTTTTATAATAAAAAAATTTCCATTATGCATCTTTCTATGCATAAAAATCAAATTTAATAAGAATAACACTTTTGTAATAAAAAATTTCCTTTATGCATCTTTCTATGCATAAAAATCAATTTTAATAAGAATAACACTTTTGTAATAAAAAAATTTCCTTTATGCATCTTTCTATGCATAGAAATCAATTTTAATAAGAATAACACTTTTATAATTAAAAAAATTTCTTTATGCATCTTTCTATGCATAGAAATCAATTTTAATAAGAATAACACTTTTATAATTTAAAAAAATTTCATTATGTATCTTTCTATGCATAAAAATCAAATTTGATAAGAATAACACTTTTGTAATAAAAAAATTCCTTTATGTATCTTTCTATGCATAGAAATCAAATTTAATAACTAATATCAGTGATATTCATGCATATTCATAGGTGAATATGTACATGGAGTAATTAGAATATTTCTTTTAGATGCAAAAATGATGGGAATTACTCTTTTGGAATAACATAAAAACAAACTTTCTTTTTCACAAAATTCTGGAAAATTTTGCCATAACCTTCTTTGTATGGCTGACCATTTCTCATTTTTATCTATCTACACTTAACTTAATTAACCCAATTTAGAATTATAGAACTCTAATCTACACAATTTTCTAAATTCAAGAGAGTAAACAATAAGAAGAGTTTAATTAATCCCTTAATTAATCTTTCTAGGACTAAGAAAGGCTGGAATGTAAAGAAGAGAAGGGGGTGGCCTTTTCATCAAAGGCATAGCATTTGAATTTAATTCAGTCAATTGCAAAAACATAAAGAAGAGAAGGGGGTGGCCTTTTCATCAAAGGCATAGCATTTGAATTTAATTCAGTCAATTGCAAAAACATAAAAATCAGGAAAACCATAGATTTTTTTATTAAAATGCGTAAACAAAGTAAGAAAATTAGCTTACATGGAGCTTGTAAGCTCTCCTTTGGCTTGAGGGGTGTGAAGCAAGAGTGGCCACCAATTCACTTTGGAGAGGATTAGGCCAAAAACAACTGAATTATTAAAAAGTTCAATGTAGATGGCTCAAGACAGGGAGTAGAGTAACAGTGCATAAACACCATTAAGCTTTTACAAAGGGGGAGACTTCTATTTATAGGAAAAAGTGAGCCTCTAACCAAGCAAAGTGATTCTAGAATTTTCCAGATCAGTTTGGTCAATTTTTGACCATTTTTGGGTCAGTTCAGCTTACTTTTTGGATCTAGTTTTGAAATAGGAGAGAGGAGAGATGAAAATATCTCATTTTATTGATTAAAAATTGGGGGTAATGATGAGAAAAAGGCACCTACTTCATGAGAGGAGATCCCCACTCTGAGGTGTCAAAATTCAGTTTTTTAATTCTTTTCTTTGGTCCTTAGTCCACTCTTCATCTTATGTGAGCATTTACTCATTTTTGGGGGGTTTTTCTTTTATTCTTCAATTTATCTCCTCCCTACATTTGGATTAATCTTATTGGTCCATATGAATCTTAATTGGACCATAATCCAAAACTTTCAGAAAATCTTGACCCTTAGTATCCGCCCTTGGGTTGAAGAAGTTAGGTACATACTTCTTAAGTAGGTACATACTTCTTGGGTTGATTCGGGCTTGGTACATACTTCTTAAGTAGGCTGACATGAAATACATTATGTACTTTGAGATGAGGAGGCAGAAGAAGTTCATAGGCTAAGTCACCTACTTTCTTTGTAATCAGATATGGCCCACAATATATCTGGGGGATAACTTCTTGTACTTCCCCAAGAAATAGAGAACTTCTTTTGGAGCATACTCGAATGAAGACCATATCTGCTTCTTCGAATTTTCTATCTGACCTCTTCTTATCTGCATACTGCTTCTGTCTATCTTGGGCAGCTTTTATATCCTTGCGGATTGATTGCATCTGCTGCTCCATGTCGTCAAGCATCTGTCTAGACATCTTGACCCTAATCAATGGGTCGAACCAAGTTAATGGTGTTAGGCAGCCTTGTCCATACAGAGCCTTGAAAGGGCTCATCCCGATACTTTGGTGATGCAGATAGCTTAGCCACTTCTTGGGTTCCCTGCCATAGCATGACCAAAGTGTATCTTTGATTACTTGGTTCACCCTTTCTTTTCGACCATCGGTCTCGGTCTCGGAGTGGTAAGCTGTGCTGAGATCCAAGAAAGTTCCTACTGCTTCGAAGAATGCAGTCCAGAATCATGACGTGAATTTGGGATCTCGATCACTTACTATTCTCCTAGGTAGGCCATGCAATCTGAAGATTTCCTTGAGGAACACTCTGGCCACATCCACTGCAATGTAGGTTTCTTTTACTGGAATCAGATGGGCAACTTTGGTTAGTCTATCAACTACCACGAAGATGGAGTTGTAACCTGATTGCACTGAAGGTAGTCCAATAATAAAATCCATACTGATACATTCCCATTTCATCTGGGGGGATGTCTAATGGATGTAACTTCCCAGGCATTTTTACTCTCTCGGCTTTGACTTTTTGCATATCAGGCATTGACGTACATGATTAAGTAAATCCTTTTTTAGTCTAGGCCAAAAGAGGCTTTTCTTTACATACATGTAGGTCTTGATGAAACTTGGATGTCCTGCTATAAGGCTATCATGGGCTTCATTCAGAATTTGACCCTTAGTTCCCTCATCATTGCGAATGCATAGCTTGCTATTATAATACATAATTCCTTCATCCAGGCTCTGTACCCTTGAACTCGGTTCAACTCCTAAGGAGTTTTACTTTCCTGCATAAGTAGGGTAGCAATAGGGCCAAAGAATCCATCCTGCATGATCTTCTCTCTTGCTTCATTAATCAATGGATTTGACACACCACTGTGATTACAAGCAAGGAGGCTTTTCTGCTAAGGGCATCTGCTACCATAGATTCTTTGCTTGGGTGGTACTTGATTTCAAAATCAAATTCCTGCAAGGTCTGCATCCACCTTCTTTGGCGCATGTTGAGATCCTTCTGAGTGAAGATCCACTTTAAGCTCTAATGATCTGTCATCAAAGTGAATCTTTGACCCAGTAGGTAGTCTCCACAACTTCAAGGCATAGACTACTGAAAGTAGCTCTAGGTCATGGATGGACAACATAATTTCTCTCATGTGTTCTGAGTTTTCGGGATTCATAGGCCACTGCATGACCTTCCTACATGAGCGCACCTCCCAGGGCAAAACCACTGGCATCAGTTATTACTACCTCCAAGGGTAAAGAGAAATTTGGCAACTTCAGAATGGGATTGGTTACCAAGGAGATCTTCAGCTTATCAAAAGCGCTCTAACACCTGGCAGACCATTTAAATGGGGTATTCTTCTTGAGAAGATTCATCAACAGGGGGAAGCTATGAGAGAACTTAGGTATAAAAATTCTATACCAACCAGTTAATCCCAAGAATCCCCTGACTTCTTTCACTATCTTTGGTTCAGCCAATCTATGACTGCTTGGACTTTTGCAAAATCTGGAAAAATTTCGTCTTTGGATACCAGAAAGCCCAAGTATTCAACATTGTCGACAGAGAAAGTGCATTTGCTCTTTTTTGCAAAGAGTTGGTGCTTTCTTAGAATCTCAAGAACTTTACGAATGTGAGCTTCATGGTCAGCCACATTCTTTGAGTAAATCAGAATATCATCAAAGAAAACAAGAACAAAATCATCCAAGTATTCTCTGAGAATGTCCTGCATTAAGCGATTGAATGTAGTTGGGGTATTTGTCAATCCTCCAAATGGCATGACAGTAAATTCATAGTGCCCATAGAGCGAGTATTGATGGCTGTCTTCGGGATATCTTGATCATTAGTCCTGATCTGGTAATACCCTGATTTGAGATCTATCTTTGTGAAGATCTGGTCTCCATTTAGCCCATCGAGAAGCTCATCAATTCTGGAGATAGGATACTTATTCTTAACTGTTAGTTGATTGAGACCTCTGTAATCCACACAGAGTCTTAACATTCCATCCTTCTTTTTCTGAAAGAGAACTGGCGCTCCCCAAGGTGAAACACTGGGTCTTACAAACGCTTGTTCTAACAGCTGCCTAAGCTGTTCCTTGAGTTCAATGGCTTCAGGGACTGGCATTTCGTACGTGCGGTGGGCTATTGGTTGAGCTTTGGGGGTCAATTCTATCTCATGATCTACTTCCCAAATAGGAGGCATCTCAGTTAGTTT
This sequence comes from Cibotium barometz, assembly GCF_041138505.1. Taxonomy (NCBI): domain Eukaryota; kingdom Viridiplantae; phylum Streptophyta; class Polypodiopsida; order Cyatheales; family Cibotiaceae; genus Cibotium; species Cibotium barometz. The sequence continues at coordinate 33,053,399 of NC_141066.1, forward strand.
TGCTGGGAATAAATCATCATACTCAACCATTCTGGTTCTGTAGTAGCCTTTAACTTTGTGTCTACCGGATTCATTTTGACAACATAAATGAGCTGCTTCTTTCTAAGTCCTTTCAGTAACCTAGAAGCTTTTACTAATTGCAGATCTGGGGATCCGAAAATTCCAGTTCCTTGAACTTTGTTCCCGTGAAGGTCACGGAGGGAAATGGTTCCATTGTGACAGTGAATGTCAGCTTGATTTTTGTGGAGCCAATCCATTCCAAGGATTCCGTTGAAAACTCCCAAAGCTAAAACTTTGAACTGTCCCATCTAGATTAAATTGAATACGATCTCTCATGGTGGTGAGTGAAAAGAATCTTCCCACTGGCCAATTCAACTTGCATAGGTTTCCCTGATTTCTGTTCTAAGACTAGCTTACGCAAGCATCCTGGGGAAATAAATGAATGAGTATTGCCTGAATCAATCAAAAGCTTTAATGGCTTACCCTTATACTCAGCTGGAGCATGGATGACAGAGAATTGACAATTTGGCCCTTGGTTTTCAATCGCGGCATAAATCTGACCTCTTTCCTCTTCCACTACTTCTGCTATCGTAACTGCTCTGGCTGCTCTGCAGATTGGGGTGGAACTCTTTCTCTTTGGTTACCCCACTTCTGGGAGGGAGTTTCGAGACTACTCTGAATAGAGGCAGGTGGTTGAGCTGGAGTCCTCTTGGGACTACCCTGATTTTAGCGAGACAGTTAACTGATACGAAGGGGCTAGTCTTTGTACTCTGGGTCCTTGACTTCCCTGTCCTCTTGACATGGTAGGAATCAAGAAGTCTTTAAGTTGGTGTGACCGAAACCCTGACACCCAAAACACCTATTCTCACTTCTAAGCTCATCTCTCTGAATACTTGAAAGAGGTGGGGCTCCTGAGAAAGTGTTCTGAGGGAAGGGTCTTCCTTCACTTCTGAATTTCCCAGCATCTTGATTTTGAATAGGGCCTTGTTGCCTCTTTGGGGGTGGAAAGTTTGAAGCTCTTCCCGGGGTTTGGAACCTTTTAAAGTTTTAGGGTGTAGGCTTTGGCGGGACCTTAACAACAAATGCTTTGGCAAAGTCCTTTGCCATTGTGACAGCTTCAGCCATTGAGTCTGGTTTGGCATTTTTCACTAAAGTGTCCAATGGCTCGTTCATCCCTCGAATGAATATGGCCATCAGCTGCTCTTCATCCAAAAGTGGAGAATATTTGAGGAGAAGGACAAATGCCTGATGGTATTCTTCAATCATCCGGCTATCCTGCTTCAGTTTCAAGAACTCATTCATTTTGGTTTCCACGAAGCCCAGAGGACAGAACCTCTTCCTGAGGTAAGCTTTAAGATCTGACCAGGTCTGGGTATTTTGGTCGAGACGGTTTGTCTCGCAATGGTTCCTCCATGCGACCCTGGCCGTTTCCACAATTTTCAATCTGGCGAGAGCCATCTTGCTTTTCTCGTTTAACCGGTTACATCAAAATACTCTTCCATTGCCTTGATCAATTTTTCTACTACTTCTCCTAACTGTTCCCCTTCACCCTTGAAGGGACAGGTTGGGATCGGTGCAGGGCTTTACGAACGTCCGGATCTAACTCTTCATCATCAGTAAGAGGATCCGGCACCTACCACGAGCCGCATGCCTCATGATTCTGACAAAACGATATTTTTGTCAATTTAACTTTGTCACATTAGATTTATGACTTTGATTTTTGAGATTTATTTCTTAAACAAATAAATATTCCATCATAATTCTTGAAAACAAGATTCACTCTGATAAATTTTTTAACCAATATTCACAACCACAAAAAAAAATTTGGAATCTTTTGCAAAACATCATTTATTATCAAAAGTTTTTGATATATACATAGAGCGTCTCAGCTCCAAAAGTCACCGCCTCAATCGCGTACGCATAAAAAGGTGATACTGCGATGGAGACATGCTATGATATACACGATTCATCACACTGATAATGGTGCTGTAATTCTTCTCCTAGGAATAAAGCAGCTAAAAAGTCTAAAAATACGATAAGAAATTCTAAAATTCTGGGGTGAGTGATTATAGAGTTGTACATAATGAACAACTCCTAGCCTTATCTCAAGATCATGGCTAGCGAGATATTCTGTCTGAGTCTCTATTCGTTGATTGGTATTGACGCGAATACTTCGCCCTCCAGAGAACCACATATGCTGACGTCACTCACTGGATCAGGAAAGTATAGATCCTCAAAGTGACGAGCGAGTCTCACTTTGCTTTCTTGGGTTGTAGCGGAGTTGATGAGATTTTCGAAGGCAAAGACAATCATATCTTGACTCTGAGAGAGTCCAGGAATGCTAGACAGATTTGGGGTATCCATCTAAAAATCCAGTTCAATTTATGAGTTTTCAATTTATGAAGTTCATTTCAAACATAATCTTAACAAGTGAAAACATTATTTCCCAGATTTACTTTAAAATTTTAGGCAATTTCTGCTGTTGTTTTGTAAGTTTACAACAGCGCTCTGATACCAGTTGTGAGACCCCTCTGCCCCCTCTGCGCACCGGATTCTCGATTGCTGCGAAAGTAACTTCCTCTTGCGCGGGGCAGGGTTTCCCACTCGGGGCCTCGCCCTCGAATGTCCGGACACGAGACTAATCTGGTGGTCATTCCGATACCGAAACCGGGAAAATTTCTCTTGCCCAAAAAACGGGGACGATTCCACCTTTTTGATTTTCTTAACGAATTTTAACGGGTCAAGAGACTAAACTATCCTTCACTTGATTAAATCAGATAGAAGGAAAACTATCACTGACTTAATTTGAAGAAATTAACGCTTTTTTCCTAACCAAAATCAGGCACAGCTGTTGATCTAATCATTTGAGAAAATCAACGCTTTTTTCTTAACCGAAGTCAAGCACAGCCATTGATCTACTCATTTGAAAAATTCTTCAGATTTTTATTTAAAAGCGTATTCCTATTATTTCAATTTAATTATTAAAACTCCACTGATTCCAGCCTAACCCCATCCGGCCCATGGGTTAGCCACCACCCAACCACTGGAATCGGTAGAACCAGACAATTACTCACCCACCCATAATTGAATACCTTTCTTAACTTTTGCTTTCAAATACAAATACACACACACTCCTCTTTAAAACTTTTGCTTTCAAATACAGATATGCACACACTCCTCTTTAAAACTTTAACATATAAAATGATCCATTAATAAATAGTTATTGTTTACAGATATCATAACTCAGTGTTTCCATCCAGTCCCTTGTTTCTCAAAAAACAGTATACTCTCCGTTGAGATCAACTGGTCAGTAACGAGATCCAGTAAACAGATTACAATAACTTTTGTTTTCTTAACTTTTGCTTTCAAATACAGATACGCACACACTCCTCTTTAAAACTTTAACATATAAAATAATCCATTAACAAATAGTTATTGGTTACAGATATCATAACTCAATGTTTCCATCCAGTCCCTTGTTTCTCAAAAAACTATATACTCTCTGTTGAGACCAGCTGGTCAACAACGAGATCCAGTAATAACAGATTACAATAATCATTTCGTCCATCATACATATCTTTCACGACATATGCATGGGTGTGAATATAAAAAGTGAAGTGCCAGGACACCTAAGGAGGATCCGTGTGAATATAAAAAGATAGAAATTTCTCTCTTAGAGTATTTAATTACTCATAGAATTTAAACATAGAATTTAAGAGAATTCTAATTTTAATATAAAAATTCTTTATGAATCTATTCATGCATAAAAATCAACTTCAATGGGAATAACACTTTTATTCAAAAAATCCTTTTATGCAACTATTTATGCATAAAATCAAATTAATAGAAATAACAATAAAAAGAATTTCTTTATGCATCTATTTATGCATAAAAATCAATTTTTATAAGAATAATGCTTTTATAATAAAAAAATTCCTTTATGCATCTTTCTATGCATAAAAATCAATTTTTATAAGAATAACACTTTTGTAATAAAAAAATTTCTTTATGCATCTTTCTATGTATAAAAATCAATTTTAATAAGAATAACACTTTTGTAATAAAAAAATTCCTTTATACATCTTTCTATGCATAGAAATCAATTTTAATAAGAATAACACTTTTATAATTAAAAAAATTTCATTATGCATCTTTCTATGCATAGAAATCAATTTTAATAAGAATAACACTTTTATCATTAAAAAAATTCCATTATGCATCTTTCTATGCATAAAAATCAATTTTAATAAGAATAACACTTTTGTAATAAAAAATTTCCTTTATGCATCTTTCTATGCATAAAAATCAATTTTAATAAGAATAACACTTTTTTAATTAAAAAAATTCCTTTATGCATCTTTCTATGCATAGAAATCAATTTTAATAAGTAAAACACTTTTATAATAAAACAAATTTCATTATGCATCTTTCTATGCATAAAAATCAAATTTAATAAGAATAACACTTTTGTGATAAAAAATTTCCTTTATGCATCTTTCTATGCATAAAAATCAAATTTAATAAGAATAACACTTTTGTGATAAAAAAAATTCCTTTATGCATCTTTCTATGCATAGAAATCAATTTTAATAAGAATAACACTTTTATAATTAAAAAATTCCTTTATGTATCTTTCTATGCATATAAATCAATTTTAATAAGAATAACACTTTTATAATTAAAAAAATTCCATTATGCATCTTTCTATGCATAAAAATTAAATTTAATAAGAATAACACTTTTGTAATAAAAAAATTTCTTTATGCATCTTTCTATGCATAGAAATCAAATTTAATAATTAATATCAGTGATATCCATGCATATTCATAGGTGAATATGTACATGGAGTAATTAGAATATTTCTTTTAGATGCAAAAATGATGGGAATTACTCTTTTGGAATAACATAAAAATAAACTTTCTTTTTCACAAAATTCTGGAAAATTTTGCCATAACCTCCTTTGTATGGCTGACCATTTCTCATTTTTATCTATCTACACTTAACTTAATTAACCCAATTTAGAATTATAGAACTCTAATCTGCATAATTTCCTAAATTCAAGAGAGTAAACAATAAGAAGAGTTTAATTAATTTCTTAATTAATCTTTCTAGGATTAAGAAAGGTTGGAATGTAAAGAAGAGAAGGGGTTGGCCTTTTCATCAAAGGCATAGCATTTGAATTTAATTCAGTCAATTGCAAAACATAAAAATCAAGAAAACCATAGATTTTTTATTGAAATGCGTAAACAAAGTAAGAAAATTAGCTTACATGGAGCTTGTAAGCTCTCCTTTGGCTTGAGGGATTGAGGGTTCTACTCTTGTTTGAAGCAAGAGTGGCCACCAATTCACTTTGGAGAGGATTAGGCCAAAAATAATTAAATTATTAAAAAATTCAATGTAGATGGCTTAGGACAGGAGTAGAGTAACAGTGCATAAACACCATTAAGCTTTTACAAAGGGGGAGGCTTCTATTTATAGGAAAAAGTGAGTCTCTAACCAAGCAAACTGATTCTAGAATTTTCCAGATCAGTTTGCTCAATTTTTGACCATTTTTGGGTCAGTTCAGCTTACTTTTTGGATCTAGTTTTGAAACAGGAGAGAGGAGAGATGAAAATATCTCATTTTATTGATTCAAAATTGGGGGTAATGATGAGAAAAAGGTGCCTACTTCATGAGGGGAGATCCCCACTCTGAGGTGGTGTCAAAATTTAGTTTTTTAATTCTTTTCTTTGGTCCTTAGTCCACTCTTCATCTTATGTGAGCATTTACTCATTTTTGGGGGGTTTTTCTTTTATTCTTCAATTTATCTCCTCCCTACATTTGGATTAATCCTATTGGTCCATAGGAACCTTAATTGGACCATAATCCAAAATTTTTAGAAAATCTTGATCCTTAGACTAAGGTCTTTTGTGCACATTATAATTTATTTCTAATGCACCTTAGGAATTTCTTTTTAAACTTCTATTTCAGGGGAATTTATTTTAATAAGAAGGGATATTTTTCTATCTAAAGATATCTAAAAACTTAATTACCTCTCTCTAGAATATTTTCTCTCTATAGGCCAAAACAAGTAGAAACAAGATCTTATTATTCTAAAAAGAGGATTGATTACAGGGGAAGAAACTGGACATCTTGAGGGATTGGGGAGGAATCTTACAGTCATGCCGTTTGGATTGACTAATGCCCCGACGACATTTAATCATCTTATGCAGGATATTCTCAGAGAATACTTGGATGATTTTGTTCTTGTCTTCTTTGATGATATCTTGGTTTACTCAAAGAATGCTGCAGATCATGAAGATCATGTGCGCAAGGTCCTGGAAATCCTAAGGAAACACCAACTCTTTGCAAAAAAGAGCAAGTGTTCTTTCTCTGTTGACCAGGTGGAATACTTAGGATTCATAGTATCAAAGGATGGGATTTCTCCTGACCCTGCAAAGATCCAAGCAGTCATAGAATGGCCAGAACCCAAGACGATAAAGGAAGTCAGAGGATTCCTGGGATGATTAACCGGATGGTATAGGATCTTTATACATAGGTATGCTTAGATATAGCATCCTCTTTAACTAACCTTCTCAAGAAGAGTACCCTTTTTCAATGGACTACAATGTGTCAGAGTGCCTTTAATAAACTGAAGACAGCCTTAGTAACCAACCTTGTCCTTAAGTTACCAAATTTTACCAAACCCTTTGAGGTAGTTACTGATGCCAGTGGGTTTGCCTTAGTAGGCGGTGCTCTTATGTAGGAAAGTCATGCAGTGGCCTTTGAATCCAGAAAACTCAGAACACATGAGAGAATAAGGAGATGGATGCATACCCTGCAGGAGATGGATGCATACCCTGCAGGAATTTGATTTTGAAATTAAGTATCGACCGGGAAAGAAAATGTGGTGGTAGATGTGCTCAGCAGAAAAGCCTCCTTGCTTGCAATTACAGTGGTGTCAAATCCATTGATCAGTGAAGCAAAGGAGAAAATCATGCTGGACAAATTCTTTGCCCCTATTTCTACCCTTTCTGATGTAGGAAAGCAAGACTCCTCAGGAAATGAGTCGAGTTCTTGGGTACAAATTGGATGAAGGATGCATGTATTATAATAATCGGCTATGTATTCCCAATGATGAGGGAATAAAGGGAAGAATTCTAAGAGAAGCCCATGATAGCCTGATAACTGGACATCCAGGGTTTATAAAAACCTATATGTCTGTGAAGAAAAGCTTCTTCTGGCTAGGACTCAAAAAGGATGTACTTGATCATGTGCGGAAATGCTTAATGTGTTAGAGAGTCAAGGTAGAGAGAGTCAAGATGCCAGGGAAACTGCAGCCTCTAGACATTCCACAGATAAAGTGGGAGTGTATCAGTATGGACTTTGTCACTGGATTACCTTCAGTGCAATCAGGTTACAACTCCATTTTTGTGGTAGTTGACAGGCTAACCAAAGTTGCCCATCTGATTCCACTGAAAGAAACATACAATGCAGAACAGGTGATGATATAAGTACTTCATGTACTCTACATGTCTAATTTTGCACGTTTAAAAGATTTTCTCATGGCAAATGCCCTTGCCTAGGTGGTGCAAGTAAAGATAGCTGTTGCCATGTAGAAGGCAATTTTGAGGCACCTAAGGTACTTGCATCTATTAATGGCCAGACGTAGGTACCTACACATACTCGTATCATGGTTCCCAAGTCGCATATAGTGTGAATACATCAATGAGTGAGGCCTTAATTAAGGACACTCAGTGCTCGTGTGATTTTGCCGGCACATTGAGAACCACACTAGCTCTCACCGAGGGTATAAATGCTGGTTTGTGGGTGTATTCTTCACCTCTTTTAGATTTATCTTATCTAGGAGTGTAGTGCTTAGCTCATCTAGAGTCATATCCTATATACGTCTCTCTGAGGTTGTCGTGCTTGTTTGGCCCGATGCATGTGATTGAGCCACTATAGCAATAGATTTGGCATCGTCAGGTTGTGGTAACTCAAGCATGTTATCCTTAAAGTCAATGGATAGCTTGCAAAATTCATCAAGAATTGTTGGTTTGGCCAGAATAGTAAGTAGTCATGCATCTTAATATCCTTTACTCCCCTATGGAAGCATGGTAGTAGCAATCGCTCATTTGTCAAACTCTCTCTAGGTTTACACTTGGAGTTTAGGTTCTTAAGATGAGAGATGTAATCTCTCATCAACTCATGCTCCTCTTTCTTGATGTTATAAAATTGAGCAACATGGCTCCACTTTGTGCAAAACTGGATGAACACACTCTTAAGTCATACGAAAATAATCCTATCTTCCGGCTTAAGTGATCGATACCACTAATGTGCTTTCCCTTCTAGTGTAAGGGAAAACACAAATATTTTCATCCTGTCATCGGACCATGTCTCGCACACCAATTTGAATATCTCCAGGTGCTATATGGCATTGCCCATCACCTAAAACCTTTGACACTAACCTTGCCACATGATTGGGCTTGACTGGTGTTGCTCTTTGTGGTGCCAGTGCATTACCTAACTCACTAGCAATCCCCCTTCATATATATTTGGTCATCCTTAGTAGATCTATGGGTGTTGCGACTCCCATATGAGGAGCTACTCTCATTGGCTCCCTTGGTGGGGCCTCGTATGCCAACCTATCTATCTCCCCTACCTCAGCCTCTTGTGTCTCTAGCATGTTGATTCACATGCACCCTTGGGTTAGGTAGTATTGGGACATTTTCCATGTTTCTATTTACACCATGATCTAAGATTTTCCCTCCCGGGCTCCCTTCTTGTGTCAACAAGCCTCTCATGTATTCCTAGAACTTTGGGGTTCTCAACATTGCATCTACCTCAACCTTAGTGTAAGTTTTCTCCACAGGCTCCTCTAGAATAGGCTCTATGACTAGAATACCCTCCTATTGCCAATTCAACCTCTCGAGCACTAACTCGTGCGACCAAGTTCTCTTCATGCCTCAATCCTCTGATACTAGAAGAATCTTCTCCCATATCAAAAGAACGTCTCTTAGCCAACGCCGGAGATCTAAGCTGGTCTTTTCTTGTTCAAGGTTTCTAAGTTGGGCTTGTGTATCTCTCATTTTTTCCTCAATCCCTAGCTCTCTGAAAGTGGGAAAGTAAACTATCCCTATTCTTTGAGCACTCAAATGATCCCTTTGTATTCTTGGAGTATATTATACTGTGGGTTGAGGGTTTCTCATCCTTGGTAATGGTTCCTCCCTTAGTTGTTGTCCTATGTTTCTAGGTCTTTTAGTGCTTACTTCTCAGTCCGAGGTCGATGGTTATCCCTTGGCAACCTTTAGAGCTTACCTTTTAGGCTCTTTTCCATAGCCTAGAATTCCTCAGGCTAAGCCCATGAACTCTCCCGATAGTGTTGGAGAAGAAGTGCTCTTCTCCCCTACCACTTCCTCATTTAAGAGGATTTTCCATGGATTCCTCACTACTTGATGATTCAAAAGAATTGAGCTTGTGCAAGGTAAACACACTCCTTTGTGCGCTAACTGTGCGAGTTGACCCTAAGCTTCTGGTAAGAGGACCCTATTTGGTTAGATGCACTATCATTGGAGGGTGATGTCATCACCAACAAGCCTTCTCAACCTTAACACTAGTCTTGTAATTGAGCCACAAAAGTGGCTTGGGACATAAAAGTGACTCATGCCATTTTTTGGTTTTTCCTACATAACTTTCATATGATATTATAGCTTGATGAAACTTCTTAAACGTGATACAAAGATGTAAATAAACCTTTGGGATCCAAAATTACCTTAAAAATTCTAAAAATAGAAAAGTTACTTTTCTAAAAATAGCAAAAATTATCCAAAACAATAATATATGGTATAATTTAGAGGGGTGTAAAAAGTTGCCAGTTTTTATCAAAGTGTCAAAGTGTTTTTATGAGTGTATTATATATACATAGAGGGATTTTTCATGGAAATTTGAGTCTGATTTACAATTATATGAGCTATTTTTGAGGCCATATGGTAAGATTTTGGGTGTTTTAACAAAATGATCTTCAAAGATGGCCATAAAAGCAAACCGAATGTCATACATTGTTTTACTTACTATTTTTATTTAGCTTTGATTAGGTGTTGGGCACATTTCCTTGAAAGGGTTCTGCTTTTAGCGTCATAGTTAAAGACAAAATGTTTTTTTACAAAAGTATCTAAAAGCCACAAAAGTGGCTTCTTTTCTACAAGACTAGTGTTAAGTGCATGGAATTGTTTTAACTGTCCAAAACTTAACGCTCTTGGAATTATCAAATCTATAACCAAACAGGTTTCTATTGAATCATGGTAGGTTTCTGCAAAATCATGAGGTGACGAGTGTGATCCCGACAGAAATCACGAGTGTGATCACGAGGTGATTAATAGAAATCATAAAAATTTTGCTGGGTACTCTCAACTGCTTACAACCTCCTTTGGTGATAGGAATTTCTTAGGAACACTCTTGAAAAGTTCTTCTATTAATTTTGAAGATATCAGTTGACGTGATTTTGTAGGGTTGAGAATCACGACAATGGTTCTTTCCCAAAATGGTCCAAAGATTGTTCAGATGAGTTCCTTGATACCCTTAGCCAATGTTTTAGATGTCTATCTTATCAAATGATCAATTTTTGTAACCATGATTTTTGGTGATGTGGCAATCATGGCATGACCATCGATCACCCCCCACGAGCATTTATTTTGACATAGTAATAATCACACGTTGTGGTTTCAATGATGTATCAATATAGACGTGACTAGTATTCATGAACCGTGATTTTTTTTCAAGTGTGATTTATGACATGGCAGTCACATAGATGACATGATTAATAATCGTGCCGTGATTCAAATAAGATGGTATTTTTTTTTAAAAAGGATACAGTCAATAGGTAATCTCGAGAATTGCAAAACTGATAAGTTTGTCAAAGAATCACGATATGAACCAAAACCACAACCATGATTTTGCAGTATTTAGAATTACATCAGCGTGATTTTGCAGGTTTCGACTAAAATCAATGTTTCAGGGGGGCGCAAATCTCAATTTTTCCAGTTTAGATTGTCCAGTTTGATCCCTTGCAACATGAATATTCCAATGGCAACAAACAATGGAATCAATGGCTCTTAATTTTTTTAAATTTTTAAGATTTTTAAAAATGCAAAAATGGGCGTTACCTGCACAATCACGGATGTGATTATGGAGTTCTCACCATGCAAGTATTGATGCAAATGTTGGTTTTCTTTATTTCCTAACTTTCAAACAACTGGTTTTGTTAATTTCCTAACTTTCAAACAACTGGTTTTGTTGATTTCCTAATTGGTATTGATGCAAATAACAACTTGAAATGTTCAAACAATGCAAACAATCCCTTTTTCTCTCTTTTTTCTCTTTTTTCACAACCTTATCCATATCCCATTCTCTTCTCTACCAATCACATAGCTTCCTCAAATAGCCATATTGAGGGAAAAGAGACTTGTAAAAGAAGATGTCAAGGAGTGCAAATAGAGTAGAAAAGATTGGTGTTTCCCCGGTTGCGTCACACCAAAAATGTTAATGGCTACACCATCCCTCAATGCTCACCTTAACTTGTCATGGGTGTTGAGATATCAATCTCAAGTAGTGTTACGGCGAGGATATTAATGACCCGCTTGGGTGACAGCTTCCGCACTTATGCCATTGGCATGGTTAGTGAGATTATGGTCAATATGCCAGGCTGTGTGATAGACACTTTGGAGTACTAGAGTTATGGCATAGTTATAACGCTAGCTCATATAGTTGGGTTCACACTAAAGACTAACCATTTTGTATATTGTTGTAGGAGAGTACTTTCCCTTTATGAATGTACTCTTATATTTTAGTTATATGGTTGTAGAGAAGAGAAAAAGATAGAAGAAAATTTAGCCATCCATATCTCTCTTGTGTCTTGCACTCTCTTATGTGTGTGTGTGTGTGTGTACTTGCAAGGAACTCAAGCTCTCTCTCTCCCCCACATTCTCTTTATGGTATTAGAGCTTTGGTTTGTTTGAGAGCTAAGGAGGCAAGCATGAGGCAAGAACAAGCAAGCAAGGAAGTGGTACACGGTTAAGAGCATCACCATCTCTTTCCCTTCTTGGTTGAGGTACAACACTCCTCGGTAGCTCTGAGAGCTACACATCTTTGATTGAGGAGCTATCTTTCATAGGCTTGGAGGTGCTTGTGTGCTATGCAATAATTTATACTAAATTTTGGCGACGGCCAGAGTCACGTTTTGGGTGTGTCTTGGTCTCCATTATGTCACTACAAGGTATTTTTGCCAGTTTCGACGGGAAGTTCTGGTTGTTGAGAACTCTCTCTGGTTAAAATCTGGTTACTGTAGTGCAACAATGCATTTTAGAAGTGCAGACAGTATTTGCACATGTATTGTTGAAATTGGGTGTATGTACATGTAGTCATAGAAGATGTAGTCATGTAGTCATAGAAGATACTATTGTGTTACAGGTTGTCTACAAAAATTGTCTGTTGTTGCAGGTTTTTTTAATTGTTGTAGGAAAACATGTCATATGGAATCAATCAGATTGTCAGTGAGAAGCTAGACAAGAACAACTTTCATACTTGGAATTTCAGAATGATCAATTTCCTTATGGGTAAAGGATTTTGGGACTATGTGGAAGTAGGAGTTATCTGAAGAGAATCCCACTCCAGTAGACATAAAGGCATTCAAGGATTGGAACCAAGGTGCAAGGAAAGTCATGTATTGGCTTTCAATTAGTGTCACACAGATACGATGATAGGACACATATAGGATGCCAACACTCCAGCAGTTGCGTAATAGAACTTGGTGGAGATGTTCTAGACCAACACAAAGGCAAGAAAATTGTAGCGAAACCAAGAGCTGCATACTGTGGAAAAGAAAAGCATGTCTATCAATGAGTATGCTTTAAATATCAAGGGCATTATTTAATCCCTTGGGTTTATCAATGTATTGGTGGAAGATGATGACTTGGTAAGTGTCTATTTGAATGGGCTTGGCAAAGATGATGACTTGGTAAGTGTCTATTTGAATGGGCTTGGCAAAGAGTACAAGGCATTCAAGACCTCCATTGCAATCAAGGAGAATATTCCCAACTTTCGGGACTTGGTGTCTATATTGATCATAGAAGAAAAGTCTTTAGGTGAGGACTCTTATTCACAAAGTAAGAACATGCCTTCTACTCCAATTCAAATAGAGACAGAGGTAGAGTTTGTGGTTGAGGCCAAGGTGGTGGGGCCAACAAGGAAATTAAAATTCTGGACAACAATAGTCCAATGATTCACAACAGCAATCATACTACACAGGTGGAAGAGGCCAGTCTAAAGAGGCAGGGGAGACAAAGAGGTCAAGGTGGTTGGCAAAGAAATCACAATGCAAATAGCATAGAGTGCTATTATTGTGGCAAACCAGGGCACATGGCAAAGGACTGCTATAAAAAGTAGAATGACATTAAAAGTGGAAAGTTACAGCAAGGCAACTATGCATCATCTAGTAAACAAGGAGGTGACGACAGAAGTGTGTAGCTGTTTGTGATGCAACACATGCTCAGTTCCATAACATGAGATGTGTAAGGATATCAAGATACATGGTATGTGGATTATGGCACCTCATGACCAGTCATGCTGAGTGGTTTAGAGACATGCATAAAATGGAAAAAACAAGGTTATGTAGAAACATGTGATGATACTGTGCATCCCAATGCGCATGTTGGTAAAGTGCCATTGTCTATGCAGGATGGAAAAATGAAGTACTTGGTAGATGTACTTCATGTTCCAAATATTACAAAGAACTTGGTTTCTATTGGACAGATGATTGAGGAGGGTCTGCAAGTGAGGTTTAATCCTCAAGGATGTTTTGTGGAAGACTTCAAAAATCAGTGTCGCTTGATTGCAAAAAGGGTAATAGAAATGGCAGGATGTTGGACGTGAACATGTTTGAAGTAAAGGCGACCATGTTTGTGCATGAAACAAGTGTCATCGTAGATATTGACATATGGCACAAGCGTAATGGTCATGTAAAGGTAAAGCAAGTGAAGTCTATGATGCAGGCCCAAAATATTGTTACAAGTTTACCAAAGTTTAAGGTTAATGGTATGCACAAAGTATGTGAAGCATGCCATCTTGGTAAGCAAGCCAAACATGCTTTCCCACATGAAAAGCATGTCAGTGCAAGGCCGTTAGATGTCATACATTCAGATCTATGGGGGATGGCCAAGACTGCAACAATTATAGGTTGCAGGTATTATGTTACATTCATTAATGACCACACTAGGAAAGTGTGGGTTTACTTCATGAAGGAGAAAAGTGAGGTGTTTGCTCACTTTCAGAGATTTAGAGCCTTGGTCGAGAAGGAAAAAAGCATGCAAATAAAATGCATGAGATCAGATGGTGGGGGAGAATACTTCTCTAATGAGTTCAACAATTTCCTGAGGAAGCAAAGAATCAAGAGACATTTTTTACATGTAGATACCCTCCGCACAGAATGGTGTTGCACAAAGAAAAAATAGGCACATTGTAGATGTGCCTTGATGGTGGGCTGAAAAGAATATGCCACATTATTTTTGGGTAGAAGCAGTAGCAACTGCTATGTACATTATGAACAGGACAGCCAATACAGCTGTTCATGGTATGATTCCTGAACAAAAGTTTACAAACATAAGACCGGATGTGTCTCACTTGAAAGTGTTTAGGTGTATTGCATATGTGCATGTTCCTGATGATGAAGTGAGAACAAAGTTAGATCCAAAGGTTGGGAATTGTATCTTTATTGGTTATGCTATGGAGTAGAAAGGTTATAGATGTTATAACGCTACCACTCGTGAGATGTGAGTAAGTAAAGATGTTGTTTTTGTGATGAGATGAGTAGTTGCTATATGTACCAGCAGTGAAGGCAAAGAAGATGCAGATGTAAGAAGTGCTGATACTGCACCACATGTAGAGCAGCAATCATAGGTGCTTAGTGGACCTGGAGAGTCCTCTAGCAGTGGATCCAATGTAGGCAGGTTGAGAACAAATGTAGGGACACATGTATCATGCAGAGGGAAGAAAAAGTTAGATCAACCTTTTGTGCCTGATCTGTCAGCAGGTCACTCATATGTGGATGGTGACTCTAGTGGCCCTGAGCAGAGCCTTGATGAGGAGCTTGGCATTCCATTTATGGTTACTCCTGGTGTAAGGAGAATGAGGGCTATTTTGAGGACACCTGGCGCAGTGATCTAGGTGTACATAGGTCTATAAGGGTTAGGTGCCCTGTTTTACAGGTTGAGATATGATGGATATATAGCCCGTCATTATGGTTACATGGTTAAAGCAATATAGGAATTGGAGCCCACTTGTTTTGAGCAGGCACTTGGAAATAAGAAATGGGAAGATGCCATGAATGAGGAGATGGCATCATTCGATACAAATGCAACATGGGAGTTAGTGCCTTTGCTTAAGGAAAAGAAGGCAATTGGATGTAAGTGGCTATATAAAGTCAAACATAATAATAACGTTGATGGTTCAGTGATGAGCAGGTATAAGGCAAGATTGGTGGCCAAAGGCTATGCACATACTTATGGCATTGACCACTATGAAGAGACATTCAAGAATGGCAACCATAAGAGCTGTCATTTCTATGGCTATAGAGCAAAGGGTTGGTATTTACATCAAATAAATGTAAAGAATATCTTCTTGCATTTGGTGATTTGCAAGAAGAAGTTTACATGATGCAACCACCAGGTTATGAGAGTGATGCACACCTAGATTTTGTGTGTAAGTTACACAAAGCCTTGTATGGCTTGAACCAGGCACCCAAAGCATGGTCAAACAAGATCTCGGGGAGTATCTTGTTACCATTGGATTTTAGATATCCAATGCAATTTTTTCACTTTATGTGAAAAAGACAGATAGAGAGATCATGCTATTAGTCATCTATGTGGATGACTTGATTATCATTGGTGATAGTGATGTTGACATACATGATGTTAGGAGGCTTTTTGTTAAAATTACAGTAATGTGATGAGCTATGGTGGATCAAATGCTAGAATCAACATCATTAACAAAGTGATTAGATGATAATTAAGACGTGAGTGAGTAATTAACTAATAGCTTAATGTAAGCATGGATAATCAAAATTACAGTAATGTGATGAGCTATGGTGGATCAAATGCTAGAATCAACATCATTAACAAAGTGATTAGATGATAATTAAGACGTGATTAGTGAGTAATTAACTAATAGCTTAATGTAGGCATGGATAATCAAAAACCAGCAAGTTCTCATTAGGCCAATGCCTCAGTTTATAGAGTTTACATCTCCAAGCATCTAATCCCACTGATTTCTCCTTGATTCACTTCACCTCTTTTGCTTGATTCTCTCCACCTCTTTTGCTTGATTCTCTGCACCTCTCCCAGAATATCTCCACACCTCCTAATTCTTCTCATGCTACCCTTTATTCTCTCCCAATAGATTCTTCTCACCTTTTCACAAGTTCTCTCACATTTACAGATTCTCTATAACAACCTCTTGCCAAGGGCTTGTTCCTGCACACACCCTATTCACTTGTATATTTCAACACCTCCCCTCAAGTGAATACTCCTAGCACACCTGGACCCTATACCAAGTTTCCCTCTTACTTGATAGTCCGCGACCAGTGCCTAGCACACCTCCCCTCGAGTGAATAATCCTAGCACACCTAGATCCTATACCAAGTTTCCCTCTTACACTTGATAGTCCGCGACCAGTGCCTCAAGTCCCTAAACTCATAGTCCTTGACACACACTCTCTCTATGTGTCCAAGGCTACTATAAGTGCCCGTGACCTTGACTAAAGTGCTCACACATACATCTACCACATGGCCTACATCATTGGTGGCTCAGAGGTGGTTTTACTCTGTTGGGGCAGGTTACATTGGGTTGTGGGGTTTCTCTCTCTCTCTCTCTCTCTCTCTCTCTCTCTCTCTCTCTGAGAAAAGATGATCCGACTCCTCTTCCTTAGGAGCCTCCATGAAGTTTGCCGATGTTGTTCCTTCTCCACTGGGTTTGCTGTAGCAGTCTCTCTTGCCATGTGTCCTGGCTTTCCACAGTTGTGGCAAGTGAAGGTCCTTCCTCCTACTCTGCCTCTTCCTCGTCCTCGTCCTCGAGAGAATCCTCCTCGGGTGAAGAATGCTTTTTCTTCTCTTGCTATTGAGTCGAGCCATTTCTTCTCTTTGCCTCTGCTCTCTTGCTATAGTAGAGCTCCTTCTATCTCATATAGCTTCAATTCAGGTACATTCTTTAGTGTTGCTACAATATTTTCATATTCACCTTTGTCCACACTCTTCAGAAGCACTGCTAGTGCCTCATCATCTTCTACCTTTTTGCTAATAGCTGCCAGTTTTGTTGCTTAATGCTTTTATATATATTCAAGTGTGTGATTAAAGGTTCACTTTCCTTCATATCCAATTTGTAGAATTGCATTAACAGATTTATCTTTGAATTTTTAGCTTGTGTGCCAAATAATTTATTGAGTTCATCCCATGCATCTTTTGCCCATTGTATCCCTGTGATGTGATGAATGATTTCATCATTTAAACTGAGTGCAATAAGTCCCAATGCTTTTTCATTCCTGCTCTTCCACTCATTTTCCACTCTCACCTCTGGGCATTCATCTCTTCCCTCAACTAGCCCCCACAGATTTTTCCTCATGAGCAGATACATGGTTTTTGTCTACCATGTGTAAAACTGCTCCCCATTAAATTTGGCTATTTCTTGTGCTGTACTCATGAGATGATGTGAAGGGGGTCTTATCTCTTGATCCAATTTCAAGATTCAAGGGCAGTGTCTACCCTTTTACAACTCAATCTGGTGTTTAGGAGATGATTACAACAGATTTATCAGCATAAAATCACCAGAAATTACATTAAATCAAGGGTAACCAATTTGTACGGAATGGTTGGAGTATCAAACCATCTCCGAATTGCAATCTGAAGTTATAGGGATCTGTATCAGATACCTAATGGTTAATTTGAACCCTCAATTGCACCAAAATATAGTGATTAGAATTGATTAATCCATTGATTAGCAAATTAATCCTCTATTTTGTGTGCAAAAAATAGAGTATGCGAGGAGCCCAGATCTGATGCCTTAGAGTTCAAATGAGCTCAAATCCTTTCAAGGCCATCAATAGCAATTAGTCTAGTAGAGGATTAAGCTAAGAAACACAAGATTTGACCAAACATTGAATGCTTAATCTCTATTTTACCAAAGTCACCTGCAGATTTGATGAAGAGCTTGGATCTCACTCAAATCAAATTCTGACTTCACCAGCTTGTAGAGCATGCTTGAAAACCCCTTGGGCTAAGAGGAATTAGACCCATTTGATCTGGAGCAGTAGAGATATCAAATTCTCCTCAGAAAAATGAATCCTCTTAATTCGCGATTTTCAGTAGCTTGCGTTGGCGGTTTGCAGGTCTGTCTTGATGGGCTGAAGCACAACTGAGTTAGCTATGTTGGGCTAGAAGCATTTGGGCTAATTTGATGTATGTAAGGAGATAGAGCTCCTCCACCAGCTAGGGGTACAGGTTGTTAGTTGAAAAAGAGGAAAAAATATTAATTATCTACTAATCCTAATTAGCTTGGTGATTAGCAAGATAATGGGCTCACAAATTGATGGATTCTAGGCTAGGCTCTGATACCATGTTAAAATTATAGCAATGTGATGAGCTATGGTGGATCAAATGCTAGAATCAACATCATTATTTAACAAAGAGATTAGATGATAATTAAGATGTGATTAGTGAGTAATGAAGATGTGATTAGTGAGTAATTAACTAATAACTTAATGTAGGCATGGATAATAAAAAACCAGAAAGTTCTCATTAGGCCAATGCCTCAATTTATAGAGTTTACATCCAAGCATCTAATCCCATTGATTTCTCCTTGATTCACTCCACCTCTTTTGCTTGATTCTCTCCACCTCTCCCAGAATATCTCCACACCTCCTAAATCTTCTCATGCTACCCTTTATTCTCTCCCAGTAGATTCTTCTCACCTTTTCATAGGTTCTCTCACATTTACAAATTCTCTTTTACAGCCTCTTGCGCCAAGGGCTTGTTCCCGCACACACCTTATTCACTTGTATATTTCAACACTTTTGAAGCAAAAGTTTGAGATGAAGGATTTGGGTGAGCTGCAGTATTTCTTGGGCATAGAGGTGGTGAGATCATCTCATGGCATTTTGTTATTGTGCAGAGGTAATATGGCCTGGACATGTTGTCCAAGTACGGTATGATAGGCTGTAAGCCTATTTCAGTGCCATTGGAGAAGAACACAAAGATTTCTGCCAGATACAGGTGAGATTTTGGAGGACTACATACAGGCGCATAGTAGGTAGCTTGATCTACATGACCATTACTAGGCCAGACTTGAGTTATGTTGTTGGACTTGTGAGTCAGTTTATGTAGGCCCTAGGAAGCCACACTTGGATGTGGCTAGATGGATTCTCAGGAACATAAAGTCCACAGTTGATTATGGACTTTTCTATGAGGCTGGTATAGAGATATAGCTATATGGGTACATAGATGCTGATTGGGCTGGTAGTGTTGTAGACAGGAGATCTAATAGTGGGTTTATGTTCTCATTTGGGAGTGCTGCTATGAGTTGGAGTAGTAAGAAGAAGCAGCCAATAGTTGCCTTGTTGAGTACAGTGCAGAGTTACAGGGGTGCTGTTATGGCAGCTTGGTTTCAAAAGCTACTTGGTGATATGGGTGAGCCCATGGATAGGGCAGTTGTCATTTATTGTGACAACATGAATAGCATATAGTTGGCTAGTAACCCAGTATACCATGCTAGAATGAAGCACATTGAGGTGCACTATCACTTTGTGATGGGAGAAGGTTCTAGCAACAAGTGATGTAGATCTAGTATATGCCAACAGAGAGGATAAGGTGGCTGACATCTTTACAAAGGCATTGGGCACAAAGAAGCTCCACATGTTTAGGATCTTACTTGGAGTGCAGTGTGTGGAGTTGAGCTTGAGGGGGGGGGTGTGTTGACATATTGAGTGCAACTAGTGCTACGGCGGTAAACATTGATGACCCACTTGGGTGACAGCTTTTGCACTTATGTCACTGGTATGGTTGGTGAGATTATGGTTGATATGCCACTAGTGGATGATAGACTGTGTGACAGCCACTTTGGAGTACTAGAGTTATGGCATAGTTATAGCACCAGCTCATATAGTCGGGTTCACACTATAGACCGGACCATTTTGTATGTTGTTGTAGGAGAGTACTTTTCCTTTATGTATGTTCTCTTATCTTTTAGTTATATGATTGTAGAGAAGAGAAGAAGATAGAAGAAAATTCAGCCATTCATCTCTCTTGTGTCTTGCACTCTCTTGTGTGTGTGTGTGTGTGTGTGTGTGTGTTTGCTTGTAAGGAACTCAAGCTCTCTCTCCCCCACATTCTCTTTAATGGTACTTGCTGTCACCATGCAAGGATATTCACTCCTCTCAACTCTCATATTCGAGAACACAAGAATGAAAGGAACATATACCAAGAATGTAGCTCTTTGCTCTCTGCTCTCTGCTCTCAACTCTCTCTCTCTCTCACACTCACCATAGACAAGTAAGAGAGAAAGGAGGCAAGACTAGACTTAATTGACACAAAGGGGTATTGTGTCTTGCATTATGAGAATAATGTTATTTACACATCTAGTCCTTCACACTTGGGTGCCTAAAACTTAATAAAAGATGGACTCAATGCTTACAAATTACATGGTTTTGCGGCATAGTTGGCTATTCTCATACAACATTTAGAGTTCCGTTTCATGACTCTCATATGTAATGGAGAGATGCTAAGTTAATCCCAAAATGGGGTTAACACCCTCATGGATGCATCTACCGTCTTGGTCAACGATGACACACAATATTTTGTTTATGCTCTAGGCTTGGCCTTTCACTTGTGAACAAGTAGTAAGGTGTCGACTGACCTCAACCCACTAGTGAAATAGGAGTGTGATTTTTTGCGAGCTTCTGCATGTGATATTTTTTCTACTTTTTGCGAGCTTTTTCCCAACTCTCAAGATCATCGCACCAAGTTTATAGCATCGAGATCAACACCATAGCAACAATATATTTACCTATCACTCAAGATGTTTACACATAACCTCAATTATTTGAGGGGATACACTATTTGAGAGAAAAGGAAGACTCTAAAGGGCTTAAATACATACATTAGATTAACTTTTTTTGACTGTAGAACTTGGTACTTTCAAGAGAAAAAACGATCTCAGATGGCCCAAAAATGGTAGCATTGATTGTAAACACGCCTATGTTTCGATCATCTTTCTCCAACTAATCTTCAGGAAAGAGGAGTGCTACTAGCCACAGCACTGATGATAGAGGAGTGATGGTCTAGAGGCTGGTAGCACCCCTCTTTCTTGAAGATCAACCGGAGAAAGATGGTTGGAACATAGGTGTGTTTATAGTCAATTCTGCCATTTTTGGGCCCGCTGAGCTCTTTTCTAATGATAAAAGTGCCAAATTCTATACCCAAAAAAGGTTTTAAATCTAATGATGGAATTTAGAGACTCTTTGAGTCCTCCTTTTTAAAATTGTGCTTCTTCTTTCTGTTAAAAATGTCTTCCAATGATCTAGAGTTCAAAAAAAGCTCGCACACAAAAGCTCACAAAAAAATATTCTCTGTGAAATAGTTAGGGTGGTGACTATGGTAAAGTGCTCCTAGGTTTCCTTAGCGACGACTAGGCAAATGGGATCCATAAAGTCTAAACTGCATTTTTCAAATCATTTTTTAAAGTTACTAGGGTCAAGGCATGCAGTCCTTATCTTAGACCATGGTGAACCTTTCGCATTCATTGCAATGTTGCTCAACAAAGTTCTACTACATCTCCAAAGAGTGTAGGCCACCATAGGCCCATTGCCTCTCCAAAGAGTGTAGGCCATTATAAACCTAGAGAACTTTTTATGGGTTATCATATCTCTAAATAAGTGTCCCTTGTCCTCTATCAATGCCAAAATGGGCTTGCTCAAGGATGGCAATGAAGTCATCCTCATGATTCTTTCATGATGTCGTCTTAGCCTTCTTGGAGTTGATAGGTGGTGGTAACCTTTTTGATGAGGCATTTGACTTTGACCTTCTTGTTGAAAATGCATTGGCCAAGAAATGGGAATCTCTTCACTCCGTTTAAGTACATGGTCAATATGGAACAATGGAGCATCTGAAAAATCATCTTTCACTTCTAGAGGGGTTTCTCTATTTGGGATGTGATCAGTATGTGGACATGCACTGATCCCTTTCTCACTATGATTGTGAAGTCAAAATCCAAAAAGAAAGAGTAACCATTTGGTGATGTACCCCATGGAGCAAGTCTTGATATGGTTGTTGACAAAGAAACCAAACCTTATTAGCCAGGAGGTAATGTCTATACTTCTATGCAGCATACACCATGGTGAAACCCTCACTCTCAATGGTGGTATAATTGCATTCAACACCATTAAATTGACGAATAGAAAAGGTCATAGGGAAGTCCATATTGTGCTCCCTCAACAATGCTAACATACATCCAATAACGATGATGATGCATCGATATTCACATCAAAAGTTAGATCTCAATTGGGGGGACTTAAGATGGTGGGTGCACCTACTAAGTTGAATCTTCTATAGAACCTAACATGTCTCATGAATCTCTGTGCCCCCCTGTAGTTGATGTGGGTGGTGATACTTCTAAGATTAAATAGATCTTATTCTCATATGTAAGATTCCATTCTTAGAAATGATGTGTCCAAGGATGAAAGATTCCATTCTTAGAAATGATGTGTCCAAGGATGAATCCTCCATGCTTAACCCAGAGTTGTCGTTTGAATGGGTTTAATGATGTACTAGAGTCTATATCTCTCAAAGACTAGTCTAAGATGAGCAAGATGCTTAACCCACAATTTTCATTTGAATGGGTTTAATGCAGTAGAGTCTATATCTCTCAAAGACTAGTCTAAGATGAGCAAGATGCTCCTTCATCTTTGAGTGCGCACAAAGGTCATCTATGAATATTTCTTAGATCTTCCAAAGGATATCCTTGAAGGCTATACACATTAAGCATTGGAAGGTGGTAGGGGAATTAGTTAAGCCAAATAACATGATGCAATAAGCATATATTCCTCACTATGTACCACTTTGTAGCAAATGTTATCTCATATTGATTTATTGGACATTGATTTGTAGCTAGTTTTAGCTAGAAATGTAAGAAGTTATAAGCCTCTAATTTGGTGACTCTCTCTATCATGGTCAGTGTAAGGCAAGGGATCATGACAAAACTATAGGAGTATTGACATTTTTGAGGTTAACACAATGAGTTTTTTGTTCTTTTTAGGAATAATCACCATCGGCAAGAGCCATTTGGTATGATCAATCTCATACACAAAGCCTACATTGATGAGCTTGTCTAACTCTTCTTTGACCATTTGTCCAAACTTTAGCGAGAGGGATGCTGTGTTTTACCACTTTTGGAGGAATTCCTTTCATGTTACTGTATTTTTAGCAAAAATATTTTGACAAAGGCTACCAACTCTCCTTATTGCTCATGGTGAGGTCTTTGGCAATGAATACCAGCTAAAGTTCTTTACTAGGTCTAGCGAGTTCTTCACCAGGGCTAGTAAGATTTACATCCTTGACCTCAACCCCCCCTGTGGTAGATATCTCCTCTGCATGTTCTATGATTTCACTTAGCACCTCTAAAAGCTTGTTAGTTTGTCTGTGTTAAAACCCTAAGATCTCTCTATATAATTGTTCTGCATAAATATGCATAAATCAGGCATAAACTCATCCACCCGACCACCCCCGAGCCCAAGGGATGCACACATGAAATATAATGAAATACATCATACCTTTACCTTGATGTCCCATACCATCAAGAGGTATAACTCCAATCCAATAGCATGTAGCTATAGTGTGAAATGGTAGGTGAGTAGATATGATCCTCTACATAAGAGACCATAGCCTAAGCCTCCAAGCCTCAAGCCTCAAGCCTCAAGCCTCCCTTGAGTGTGCCCCATGCCCCTATTATATAGGAGGGCCCTCTCAAGTGACTCTTGACTCTCCATTTCCCATGTGTAACCCTTGGATGCCTGACCTTAACCTTAACCCTTAAGGTTAGTCCACGCATCAAATTGGAAAAAATATCTTCGAATGATGGAATTTGCCTATAAAATAGTTTAAACATACGGCTATTGGTTTTAGTCCGTTCATGCTTATGTATGGGTATCAACCTAGGGCACACTTATTAAAAAACCCCTAGACACAAGTGATCTAGGTAGAACCTGATGACTACAAATAAAACTTGGAAAACATCCAATAAAATCCACTAAAACAAACTTATCTTAGGCTTAAGAAATTAAGCACATACCACACTTAAATAAGTACAAAATAAAATATTATGAAAAAGTGTTAAAGGTGAAACACACTTTGAACGCAGATCATAGCCATAAAAAAAAGTAAGGAACATGTCCAAAAAGAATAGCTTAACAATAGTAAAAAATCATGCAAACATCGTTTAGAATTAATCCAAAGAGAAATAACTATTAATATGAGGTATAATTGTATATATCTAATGTCAGCACGAGAAAACGTACTTCAACATTAAATAACCCTCAAAAATATTAAATTCTTAAGAAAAAGAATTATCATGATTTTTTCTAAAATTTTTCCTAATTTTATAGGGCCTCAAAATATGCTAATTTTGAATTCCACGAAACCTATCTTATGGCATTCCTATCTATATTTTTCCAGAAAATATTTAGCAATTAGATTTGCCAAAATACCATTGATATTTTAAAAATACCAATTTTTAATATTTCTAAAAAATAATTTCTAAAAAATTCCTAACTTTTCCTGAGAATCCCATCGTTCACGAAATTTCCAATTCCGCAAGACAATTCTCAAATCCAATGAAAATTTACAATTTTAATAGATTTTCTAATTTTTTGGACCAAAAATATATTTTTAAAGGAATTTTAATGGTCACGGGCGCCTGAATGGACACACCACATGGCAAACACCAACCCCACATTTTTCAAAAATTTAAAATAACTTTTATCTAATTTTCAAGAATTTTTTGAAAATTTTGATTTACCTCGAATACGAACAGTCAAAAAATTTCGGAATCCCAACGGTTTTCTCGGAATATGAAAAGCCAACAGTTTCGGGAAAATGAAAAGACAAAAAAAATCGGAATGTGAAAGGTCAAAAGTTTCCAGAATCCGAAAGGTCAAAAGATTTTCCAGAATTCGGAAAGCCAAAAGGTTTCCCGGGAATGCGGAAAGCCAAAAGGTTTCCCGGAAGATGAAAAGCCAAAAGGTTTTAAGAGAAAAAATTTCAGAAATTTCCAGAGATTTTTTTTCTCAAATGTCAAATTTCCTCTATTTTTAAGGCTTTTTCCAAGGTTTTTTTTGAAAAATTTTCAAAAGCTTAAAAAAAACTCATTTTTAATTAAAAAAACCTTAATAAAGCTTAATTAAGCTTTATGTAAAAGCTTTTAAAAAATAATTCAAGGGGGGGGCGATTTTCGCCCGGCGGGGCTGCAGCGTAGCCCCCCTCCCCCCCCCTCACGCGTGCGCCTGTTGAAAATGAGGGAGAGGGAGTCCTCTCTCCTCTCCTTCTCCATTCAACTCACTTTCCTCCCCCTCCTTCTCTGTTAATAGAGAGGAGGATTAATCTTTAATTAAAAATTTACTTAATCATAATTAAATATTGATTATGATTAATGTTTAATTAAAAAATCCCTTTTAAAAGGAGTTCACATGAGCAGGAGGAAAATCCCTTTTAAAAGGAGTTCACACGAGCGGGAGGAAAATAGACGAGAAAAATCAGATTTGAGAGGCAAAGAGGGTCCCACGCACACGGGAGAGCATTTCATGCATCAACATGCTGCCCCCTACTGCCTTTCAGCAGAAAATCGGTAGAAATATGATGGCATACCCGCAAAAAAACCCGCAAAAATGTATAAAAATACATTTTTAACCATAAAAATGCTCAAAAAATTAGGAAAAAATTCCTAAAAATTCTAGAAATTTAGGGAATCCATTCTACCAAAAACATCCGTAGTAAAATATGTCGTATTTTCATAAAAATTTTCATTAATGCTTATTTTAAACCATAAAAAATAGAAAAAAATAGCATTAAACACAAGGAATTCTCCCGCAACGTCGATTCCTCCATTGAATAGTAGTAGCATGCGTTCCAATCTCCATATCGACGATCCACATGCAAATCATCAACACAAATCAACAAAATAATATTTTTATTAGTAAATATTAAAATTTACTTCAAAAAATGTCAAAAATTGCTATAAAAAAGAAAAAATCCACAACAATTAACTAGAGATTGCTCTGATACCATTGTTAAAACCCTAAGACCTCTCTAGATAATTGTTATGCATAAACATGCATAAATCAGGCATAAACTCATCCACCTGACCATCCCCGAGCCCAAGGGATGCACACATGAAATATAATGAAATACATCATACCTTTACCTTGATGTCTCATACCATCAAGAGGTATAACTCCAATCCAAGTCTTGGTGAGAGCATGTAAAGGTATAGTAGTCCCCTTTCCCTTCAAAGCATGTAAAGGTATAGTAGTTACCTTTCCTTCTGGACATAAAGCACATTCATCGTGGCAGTTGGGTCAATGAAACTCATAGTGGGTGATCCAAACAATCTTTTAAAAACATTTCAACATCACACTTGGTGTGCAGGTAGGAGTTAGTGGAGTTACTACCACTTGTGAGCTTGCTAGATTTTATATTAGGCATTCTGTATCTTTATGTAGGATGTTTGCATTGATATAGTTGTAGAGAAACTCTTCGTGTTACTGGATTCATTTCTCTACCTCTAGGTTGTACGCTCACTTGAAACACCAAAATTGGAACTCCTTGATGGTCCCAATAATAAATTGGCAAAGAAATTTGTGATTTATCCATATAAGGCGGATTAAGGTGGATTGGTGTGGGAGCTTGAGGTGGTAGTAAAGGTGGAAAGGTGTAGGTAAGGGTGCATTGTTTCATCTTGATGGCATAAGTTGCACTTGGACCTAGGGCGCTAATGTGACTTCTCACACTTACATGGAATTAGATCTTTGGCTTTGCACAAAAGTTATTTTTAGTTGCTATCTAGTAGAAAATTACACACAATGGCTTCTTCTTTAGGCCTTACTCACCATTATTTAGTGCTAATGGAAAGCTCAATGAAACTAATCTAGACCCTCTATAAAAGTTTCAAATGAAGGCTATCTTACCCTCATACTAATTTTTGGGATATTGTTATCGGCATTATGATGTTCATCCTTCACTAATGCCAAATGGCACAATAAAATCCAAGACCATCCACTGCCAAACTTGAACAACCTTGAATTGGCTTGGAAACAAAAGATGTTCATCCTTCACTAATGGAAAATGCACAACAAAATCCAAGACCACCCACTATCAACCTTGGACTTAGCTTGGAAACAAAGGAATGTAGATTATCTTAATACTCTTCTTTCTAGCATGAAAGATAGTGAGCTAACAATGGTTCAACATGTCTCCATAACTATAGAAGTCTTGGCCATGTTATAGAGTTAATAAAAGACCACAAACCCATCAATCTTAAGAACTAGCTTCAAATAGGAGAAGAAAAATGAAGAGGAAGCCATTCCTTATCAAAATCAAAGATCTTTGTGACAAAATGGTTGCAATTGTGTGTATTACACACACACACACACACACACACACACACACACACACACACACACAAAAGTGTATCTATATAGTATATAATTGTTTTAGAATATCTATATGTGTAGTATATCAATGAGAAAGGACTATAGCTAAGTAAATTAATTATTTATAATTAAGTATATATATAATTGTTTTAGAATATCTATATAGTAGCATATAAATGAGAAAGGACCATCGCTAAGTAAAATCAATTGTATTGTTTTAGAATATTTTTATTTGTAGTATATAAATGAGAAAGGATATAGCTAAGTGAAATTAGTTATTTATAGTAATAAATAAGTGAGCAAAAATAAGAGACTTAAAGTAAAACAAATTAAATGTTTAAAGAAACAAATATGAATATAAAATCTAAGTTTAAGGTGTCTTTCCCCTTACCCAAGGATAAGGTCACCACCAGGAGGCAATCGTAGCCCACCTCTCTTACCTTTTATACAAGGCAAACTAATAAAATATGGATCATCCGCTATGGTCCTTCAACCTTTTTGTTTTTCTAGGTAATCTTGAAGATGATGTAAAAGCAAGCAATTATGGAATCGTCTACATAAAATAAGAGTTAAATCACCTACTATGTTAGTCCTTCTCCCATACACGACAAATAGTATTTCTCATGAGCAATGGTGGGACATTTTAAGGAATGATCTTGCCTTGAATAAGTTATGAAAACAAGCAATGCTGAAATCTTCAAATCCCTCTCTCTCTCTCTCTCTCTCTCTCTATTCATGTCTCATCGCTTACACTTAGGTGTTACTGTATGAACATAGATGGTGTGATGACTTGGCTACTGTCAACATTAGATTCTCTCTCTCTCTCTCTCTCTCTCTCTCTCTTTATTGGGGGGGTGTCTGGTGATGGTGGTGCATGTGAAGCCATAAAGCTCACAATTGCTTGTTTGTCCTCACAATTAAATGGACTTGATCGCTAGGTGTGTACGAGTCAAATACTTCATGCCTAACCCTCTATGTAGAGTTGGGGGAAAGAGAGGTGTATCAAAATATGACCTCCAACGACCTCGGTGCAACTCTCATGATGTGCTCCTCATAGTTTTGTCGATATTATTCCCATTTCTCATGCTCCCAATGTAGCTTAGGGGCTTTACACACTAGTCCCCCTTAATAGTTGAAATAAATGCATCTCCTTTGCCCATTGTACCTTTCCGAGCAATCTTGCCATTCACTATTTGCTTGTCCACCGCCCACAACATTACCAAGTGTGTAACCACCCGTAATCGAGCATCCAAGAGTTCTTTCTATTCAAAAAGATAACGTTGCCATTTCAGAAAAATAAATATACAAGCCAGCTGTTTTGATGGGAGACTAATTAGTGGAAGGTGGGGGCAAGATCATGTTGCCATTTAAGAAAAATAAATATACAAGCCATACTCCACAAACCTTAGCTGTTTTGATGGGAGACTAATTAGTGGGGGCCGCGAGCTTGGGGATATTCCATGGAGATGGAATTATCTGTTATTCTACTTCGTACAAAAATAATAGTAGGATACTTTTTTGAAAACAGACAATATAAAATTTGCAAAACTAGCAGCGCTTGAGAAGGGCTCCCTCGATGGTGACGCCCGGCCCGAACGCGACGGCGATCCCCCACTGGCAGCCGGCCTGGACGTCGGAGGGCGAATCCTGCCGCCGGAGCTCGTCTAGCACGAACAGAACGGTGGACGCCGAGATGTTGCCGTAGTTATGCAGAATGTGACGGCTAGCAGCGAGCTTCTCTGGCGTCAACTGCAGCGCCTCCTCCACCGCGTTGAGGATGGCGGGCCCACCGGAGTGAACGGCCCAGAAAATGTCGTTGAAGCCTGGCTTGGCCGGGGCGTTGTCGAGAGCTGTCCGGCAGAAATTCCCAACGTGCTTGGAGACGAGGCTGGGCAAGGTTCTGTCAAGGTAGAACTGCAGGCCCTCCAGTTTGAGGGTGCCCTCGATGATCTTCTCGGAGTCGGGAGCGAGCACCTCACCCACCCAGTGGATCTCGAAGAGCGGGCGTTCGATGGTGGGCTTGGGCAGAGCGCCGACGATGACGCCGGAGGCGCCGTCGCCGAAAAGGGCTGTGCCCACGAGGTCGTAGGGGAACTTTTCGTTGGGGGCGCGGAAGGTGGGGGCGGCCAGCTCACTACAGCAGATAAGGATGCGAGCGTCGGGATTGTTCTCGGCGAGGTCCTTGGCCACGCGCAGGGCGGTGATACCGGCGTAGCAGCCCAGCATGTAGAGCATCACGCGGTTCACGTCCGGCCGCAGGCCTAGTGACTTGGTAAGCATGACATCGGCGCCAGGGATGGCAACGCCAGTGAGGGTGGCCACCACAAGGTGCGTAATCTCGGAGGCCGGGCGCCCCCACTCACGGATGGCCTCTAGCGCCGCCTCGTGGGCCAGCTTGGGCACCTCCTTGGCGAAGATGGAATTGCGCTGTTCGAGGCTGGGCTCACCGGGCGTGTAGAACTCCGGGTGCTCTTTGAGGAACTCGTCCGTCAAGATGGAATAACGGTTCTTGATGCCGGATCGGTCGCCTGCAATCATATGCCACCCATTAGTTAGACGTTATCATCAAAGATCATGTCGAAGGACGTAGCAATTACAATGACGGAGGGGATGGTGTTACTCACAGATGCGCTGCATCTTGCGCTTGAGCTCCTCCTTGTGGGCGCAGTTGGTGATGTTGAAGTACCAATCCGTGTAGGTGGTCTGGTCGATCTGGTTCGGGGGGGTGGCGCGGCCCATGGCAAGGATGGAAGCCCGGGGCTTCTCAGCGATCAGAGGAGGGAAGACGCCGGCAGCGGCGGCGGGGTTGGTGAGGCGGGGGGAGGGAGTGTCGACCCACATGGGTGCACCGGGAAGGGGTGCGCGGGGGGAAGGCTGTTCCACCCAGGTGGTGCAAGTGCGGGGAGTGCCGGGAGCTGGCTCCGCCTGCACCCACTCACGGCGGCCCTGGGCGGCGACTTCGACCTCAAGAAACATGATTCTTTCTGATTAGGGTTTGGAGAAGGTGCTTTGCAGGCTAGTAGGGAGTTGTATAACAAGAAGAGACTTGAGTTCACAGCGTCGGGCCTTCCTACATTTATACAATTGGCCCTCCAGGCGACCAGTCCACGCCTTTGAACGGTTCTCTCCCTTGACCAATCAACTTTGGCCAAATGCATTTTCGATCCCACAACATGATGATGTGAACTTTAATTTATTTGATTTAGAAAGCCTCAAACATTTGACTTCCTGCTTGCAGGCGATTTAAATAATTCCTGATGCTTTGCTTATAAAGCGCCCCCCCCCCCGCCCCCCCATGTGTTTCATTCGTTAATCCGTTTATATAAAACACCTACACCACTTGGGTGCACGTCATAACACATGTAATTGAGGGTTAACACCTACACCACATGGTACACGTCATTAATGCATGTTATGGAAGCTACAAGGCTCCCTAAACTCACCAAACCTCTTGACTTGGATCGACTTAATTTGATCACCTCTACTCATAACTAGATTAGTGATATATCCAATCCTTATCAAACATTCTTGATTTGAAGAAAAAAGTGACCTTATGCACTACAAAAGTAGTATGGCATCCATATAAAAACTTAAATAGTTGTGACCAAATATTTTTTTTCGTAAAGTTTGGGATCTCTATTTACTTGACAACTTTTCTTAAGACATGGACTTTGTGGACTTCTGGGAGCATTACAGTCATGATCTATTGGTCTTAATACATGGATTGTTTACTTTATGGACTTCTAGGAGCATTGTCATGATCAATTGCTCTTAAAGAAGAATAGTCAATTATAAGATCCATAGAGTTTAGAATGGTCAATTTTAGTGACCTCTCTCTCTCTCTCTCTCTCTCTCTCTCTCCACACACACACACACACACACACACACACACACACACACACACAACCCCAAATTAACCAATTTTAGTGACTTTTTTATCCAAAATTAGTCACTTTTGTGAGTCAATCGTGCAAGTCCTACATGAGTCAAGTAATGCTTAGTCGTGCACTAGATGTAAAGCTCTTGTATGATGTAATGATGTACAAGATGGCATGGACACTTAATTAAATGCTCAAACAACCAATCAAGAGTCAAGGTTAAGGAGTAAATGGTTGGTTGTGCAAATGTATGGTTACATGTGATCCCTTAATCCTATGGTATGCCGTGCATTCGCACACACACATAGGCGCATGCGCACGAAACACAAAGTTAAAGAGAGAGGAGAGGTAATGTTTGCTAGCTCAATTTATAAGTAAATAAGAGCTTATATGATATCTATTATCTAAAGGTTTAGAAACTAGATTTGTATGACACAACTATCATATTCGTGAAATGTCAAAGAATGCAAGAACCCAAGAATGTAATGTATGTAGGGCATAAGATAAAGGAATACCATCTTGTTAACGACAATTCATGAATTATTCTTGTTGCGATTGACCATCCTATTTAGTAGGCATACAATTATTGATGTTAAAATAATGTTAATAATGCAAAAGTGTATTATTTTTATTTCTCACATACATCTTGACACGTATATCTAGAAGTCAAAGATAATTTCTGGTTGCACAATAGTAATATTCTAGAAACACTCTATGGAATAAACTTTCTAGAAGTTGTTGGGCTATCATGTGGATGTTCAAGCTCTAGATAAACATTATTATGCATGAATTAGTGTATTTTTGAAGAAAATTATTATATAGTCCTTGGAGAGAGATTAAATCTCGATACATTTCCGATGTCTAATTCACTTACTTCCACGCATTTCCAATAAATGTTTACTTACTTCCACACTATCCTTTTACAATGGTGTAATTTTTATAGCACAATTTTAAGACTCATGTTCCCATACCAAAATGATATCATTACAAGGTCAAAACTTGACAACTTATAAGTGACAAGGAACATTTTTCCTACTACAAAAATTTATCAAGATAGAAACTCCCTAATAGTATTATTAATCCATTAAAGATACATTTAGCCTATATTCAAAATTTGTGGCACATTTAGCCTATATTTAGAATGTTACTAGGTGACTTTTTAATTTTCCCTCATTTGTCGATAGGAATATTGACAAGCATGGTCTTATATTGTTTTTTTCCTTCTTCCACGAATGTTTCTTATCCTTTTAACATAGCCTTGTTAGCATGATCCATGTATCCTCATGGCATATTCTCTCTCTCTCTCTCTCTCTCTCTCTCTCTCTCTCTCTCTCACATGCACACTAGACTTTAATATGCTATAAACCTTATTTGATGACTCTATATAAAATTAATTTATTTTATATAGACACTTCATTGAATCAACCTAAGAAAATAAAGTTTTAATTTTAGAAATTACATCTTGAAAAAAAAGTGATATTCGGGCATTAAGGGGGAGCATGTAATCTTACAAAATTATGTGAAGTGTGTCAAATCAAATATTTCATGAGTAGATTACCAAATGAGCCATAAGACATGATGTATATAATAAGAATCAACCCAAAATAGCATGAGGCACCTAGTAGGTCAAGTGGGTTTGGTGGCCTCCAATCAACGTTAAATGAGCCTTGAAACAACGGAGGTGGAAGTTATAATCAAGGAAGCCATATGTGAATCACTTTGTAGGTTAACATGGATTCACCCAGAGCTTACTACCAAATAGGGAAAGCCTAAACACTTTGTATACGTACTTGCTTAAGACTAGTAATAGTGGTCGAACCATTTTTAAGTTTTGGCCGGTCTAGTGTGAACACTAGTCATTTGTATATAAGTGAATTTTGATAATAAGTGACTTTGTGTACATACTTGCTTAAGACTAGTATTAGTGGTTGAACCATTTTTAAGTTTGGCCAGTCTTGTGTGAACGTTATATATAAGTGAACAGTAGTCAAATGCTTATATATAAGTTAATTTTGACAATAAATAGTACACATTCATTCCCTCCTTATAATAGAATACTTATGAGCTCTTCTCTTCTCTACTCTTGTTTTCATGTGTTCTATTTGTTTCTTACACATTAGATGGTTTGCCTTCTTGAATAGGTTTGCTTATTGGTTGCTCCCTCTCCATTAGCTTCTTCTTCATCCACCCATTGTGGGAGACAATGACCATGGAGCCCATTCTCTTCTTGCCACCCCCATAGCCACCATGGAGCATTTTGGTGTGATTTAGCAAGAACCCAACGACACATGATTTGGTAAGACTAAGGTAAGCACTTGGCATGAACATATTAGGGAGTTGCAATGCATCTTGAAGGTAAGACCCAACGTCTTGTGGCAAGGCTAAGGTAAGCACTTTACATAAACATATTTGACTTTGGTTTTGTGTTAGTTTTGATTTGGTTTTAAAGCTAGTTTTCATTCTAGTTTCATATCTTAGAAGGGTAAATTTAGGGCCTTTTGCATGACTTTAAAGCCCACAAGGCATCAATCTCATTGCATTGATCCAAGGAATAGCTTAGGGATTATAATTAGGAGTGGAATCCACTCCAAAAATACACCCTAAAAACATAAGGATTGAGCTCCAAAAAATATACCCTAGAAACATAAGGATTGAATCCACTCTAAAAATATACCTTAAAAACATAAGGATTGGGCTCCATTAGGTGTGGATTAGAGTGGAAAGTAATTTTTAGTTCATATGAGCATTCCATATTTTTTCATGCATGGTTGGAATTGGTAGCTTAGAAGCATGTAAAATCAACCAAAAATAATCTAAAAACACTTAATCACTTGCATAACCATTAGTAATTAAGGTTAGGAACCTTAATCAATTTTTATAAGTCCAAAAATTTAAAAAAAAAAAAAAAACTAGACCCAACCATATCTGGTCAATAGACATGAGTCAAGAGATAGTTATACCTAATGTTATACCAACCTATTAAACTACCTTAAACACTTGTTGTTGTAAGGACATACCTACTTATGTGCTTTAAGGATTTTCTTGTCATACAATCTATCAACTACAATTTCTAAGGAAAACTTGTCCTTTACAATTATTGGGGCATTACGTATGTGCACAATCATATCACATGCTTATTTCATAAAATTTTATGCCCACGTGGGCCTATTTGATAAAAATCAAATATATGAGCCTAGTTTATTGTCACGAGACCCTTTAATCTTCTTGAAGAGAATAATCAAAGACTCATAAAATATATCAAATATTAAAACAACTACTTGAATTAAATTGAAAATTAAAGCATATAACAAAACATAAGGCAAGAGAAAGAAAAACATCACCATCAACACAATACTGGGTGCAATCTTCCCCCCCCCTTGTGCGTGGCCTTCCCCACATGAGTATTTTTATTAGCTTTCAACCAAAAATAGGCCATAGCCCCCAAAAATATACAAAGTGTGCTTTTAGAGAGCACGACACTCTTCCACAACAAAAATAGAATGTCCCAAAAATTGGGGCTAGGGTAAAGCCTTTAGGCTTTAATAAATTCAACATTATAAATGTATTTTTTCCAATGTATCAAAATGGAAAAATCAACTACTAAGGTTACAAGCTACGCTTGTAAAAATAAATATGATGTGCATAAGAAACATTCTCCTCGATATTATTTATCAATCCTCGTAATCTTCTTCACCTGAAAATATAAGCCCAATTAATAATTAAATTAATCCCACAAATATTAAACAGGCACAAACCATTACCAACTCATGACTACCAGGCGTAAGTACCCCAGGAATCACCCTGCCAATACAAACCTAATTGAAATAATCATAGACGGTCCCAAGCATACATCATATACCGCACGTATTAATATTTATAGTGGTGTCACCCACGATATTAACCTAGCCGGCATGACGCAAGAGTAACCTAGGCATCCCCAAATTACTCAAGAGGGGAAAATAATATTCTTAAAGAGGACTTAAAATATATTCTCATGACATCCCTCTTGCTTGAGTTTGCAATTTCTCTCAATTGCTGGTTTGTTGGGTTTGAAAAGAACGAAGGATCTCAGGATAAGCTCGGAAAAATTTCTCGGGCATCCCCATCAAATATTAAATGACCATGACTATCATTCGTCAAATAACATGGATCATAACAGTCCCC
The DNA here is from genome assembly GCF_041138505.1 of Cibotium barometz. Lineage (NCBI taxonomy): Eukaryota > Viridiplantae > Streptophyta > Polypodiopsida > Cyatheales > Cibotiaceae > Cibotium > Cibotium barometz. The sequence continues at coordinate 33,089,152 of NC_141066.1, forward strand.
CTGTTGGTTGGGAATCAACTGTCCTCAGTTGCGCAATCAATGAGTGGATGGCTTCATGGCACAAATGGAGGACAAGATCATCACATCAAACAATTTCTGAAAATAAAACCAAACAAGTGAAAAGGATCTAAGTGTCCTATTCCACAGAGATACCTTCCACATACAAACACTCGCGCTGGTGAAAGATAGAAGACATACATACGTCTGGTGTAGCCATGTAAAACCAATCTAATGTCCCATACCATAGATTAATTCCACACGACACTACCTTAAGAACAAAAGTTTGAGACGGAGTAGCTAATTCCCTCTGAAACTTTCATTCTGACATAACTTTTCTCTATCCTCAAAATTAGACTACAAGTCTTATTCCAAAAATGAATTAGGTCGAAATGGAAATTCTTATCAACTTAAGATTGAAAAATAATCATTACTGTCAATAACTTGATGAATTCTGGGGATTTGTTCTTGATCTTAATCTTGTAATTGTCTAACTAAATTCAAAAATTATAATCTTTGAATAGGTTTATAATTCTTGAATTTGTGAATCTTACTTGTAAACAATGAAATCTAAAGGGGATCTTGATCTTAAGCTTAATCTTAAACTTGAAATCAGAACTTGAAGAAAGATAGACATCTTGCGTCCTAGTTGATAGCAAGAACTTGATATACTAGTAATGAATATTGGCTTAGATTAAAAATATTTAAATGGACGAAAATTGAGAGATTAGTCTTTAATTAATCATAATTGCAATTCTTGAATAAATCTTGTTCTTAAGGGGTTTAAATCTTGTGGTTGAATATATCTTTGACTTAGAGCAATTTTTGGTCTAGAAAGAATCTTGTACTTGGATAGATCTTAAACTAGAACACTTGAAAATTTAGACAAAACTTTACTTGAATTGGTATAAACTTCGTAATTGTGATTGGTATACAACTTAAGCTTGGTTTCTAGTCACTTGAGAGCTATTTCTTTACTTTTCTCATCATCACTAAATTCGATGGTGAAGCAATTGATAACTTGAATCAAAAACTGGAGAAACTTGCTTGGTTCTTGAATCTTCAAATTGGTCTTAATCTTCTATGAAATGTCTAGCAATCATTTTTACTTGAATTTGGGCAACTAGATCTTGAAGATAACTTTTGCTAATCTTGTCTCGATCTTTCTAGTTAGGTCACTGTATCTAAAATTCTTTTCAGATCCAGCTAAAGTTTTCTAACTAGGTCTAGAAGGAAAAAACATTCAGAAAACAGATACAAAAGCAAACAAGAAATTGTATACAATAAATAATTTTTTTACACATACCTCCACCTTTGGTTAATGTGTCGAGTGTGTTAACCTCTTTGGTGTCAAGCATGTCCTTTGATGCAATTTGGTTCTTCTTTTTAGTTGGGCAATATTTAGCATAATGTCCCATCATCTTTTTAGTTGGGCAATATTTAGCATAATGTCCCATCATCTTACACCTGAAACACTTGACAATAGACAGCTTGGATACGATGTCATTGGTCGGGCTATGCATGTCAGATGCTTCCACAGTTTTAACTTTCTTCTTAATATATTTGTTCATTCTAGACAGATGTCGTTCAATATTTCTTTGAAAGTTGTCCTGATGCTCTCGTTCTTGATTCAAAAGAATATGGAGAGAATCAAGCTGTTCTTGAATAGTACGATGATGCTGCGGATATTCACCCATTTCCTGACAAGTAAAAGGAATAGGAAAAATTTAAAACAAGAGAAAAGATAGGGTTTCTTATCTCATATGGAACGTCGAGCTAGATGTGAGTCCTGCCAAGTTAGCTCAATACACAAATGCATAATTTTTCAAGAAATGTACTCTTTAAAATTAGAAAACTAGCCGTAGGTTAAAGCAACATTTTAATGATATCTTCACTAACAAGCTGTTTATATTATTCGTACTTCATGAGGATTTAGAAAACAACATTATTCACAAGAATTTGACTAAAGTCTCAAAATTTCTCTTGAGGTAAATTCTAAAAATCTGTAGAAGAAATCCAAACTAACTATATGTACATGGGATCCTTTCCCATAAAATATGATGGGAATAGTCAAAAAAAATATTTTCTTTTGTAAAACATTTTACTGATCTCATTTGTAAAGCTTTAAGCTTATTTGAAAGCTTTTAAAGCTTAGTCAAAAGCGTAAATATATATATATATATATATATATATATTAAAATCTATGAAGCTTTTATGCTGCTTAATAAGCTTACTAAAGCTTTTAAGCCTCAATAAGCGTAAATAATAAATTGTGGTCTGAAAATTCCTCCCTCCTCACAGTCCCTGAATTAACAGATAAAGTGATGGATTGTGGCTTGCCCATCCTTCTCATCAAACGACGAACCACTACACAAGAGAAACCCGTCTGTGAAGCTGCTCTCAGAGACAATTAAGGAGGCTCCCTGAATTCGCAGCGCTCGGCGTCGCCGGCCGGATGCAGACAGGAGTGCGCTGCCGCCCGGGTATGGAGAGAGAGAGAGAGAGAGAGAGAGAGAGAGAGAGAGAGAGAGAGAGAGAGAGAGAGAGAGAGAGAGAGAGAGAGAGAGAGAGAGAGAGAGAGAGAGATCAATTGAAAATTATATATATATATATATATATATATATATATATATATATATATATATATATGGCTTTTACTCATTTCTCATAGACTGTGCTTTTACTAATTGAGAGAAATTAAGAAAAATCCATCACCTCCCACCCTTGATTATAGAATTCAGATAGCCTTATTGGTTTAGCAATCATGCTATGACCCTCCATGCTCCTCTCCTTGCTCTTTCAATCCGTACGGACAGATTAAGAAGAGGATTAGTGAAGAGGAAGGTGGTTTTATGGTTTTGGGAAACCCACTAATGGTTTTCCACCTAGTTTTACCCTTTGGGCAATAGATTGATAGAGATTGATTACCCAATGGTTAAAAATAAGCTTTATTTCATCTATACATAAACAAAAATCCCTAAACGTGTTCTTCTTTAATTTAAATTCAAGAAAATTACCAAAATCACCTCTGTTTTTGTCTCTTTCACCTCTTTTTGACCGCCTTCAAGAAAATCAAATTACACCAAAGCTCTGATACCACTGTCACGGGTTCCTTTAATCTTCTTGAAGAGAATAATCAAAGACTCATAAAATATATCAAATATTAAAACAACTACTTGAATTAAATTGAAAATTAAAGCATATAACAAAACATAAGGCAAGAGAAAGAAAAACATCACCATCAACACAATACTGGGTGCAATCTCCCCCCCCTTGTGCGTGGCCTTCCCCACACAAGAGTATTTTTATTAGCTTTCAACCAAAAATAGGCCATAGCCCCCAAAAATATACAAAGTGTGCTTTTAGAGAGCACGACACTCTTCCACAACAAAAATAGAGTGTCCCAAAAATTGGGGCTAGGGTAAAGCCTTTAGGCTTTAATAAATTCAACATTATAAATGTATTTTTTCCAATGTATCAAAATGGAAAAATCAACTACTAAGGTTACAAGCTACGCTTGTAAAAATAAATATGATGCGCATAAGAAACATTCTCCTCGACATTATTTATCAATCCTCGTAAACTTCTTCACCTGAAAATATAAGCCCAATTAATAATTAAATTAATCCCACAAATATTAAACAGGCACAAACCATTACCAACTCATGACTACCAGGCGTAAGTACCCCAGGAATCACCCTGCCAATACAAACCTAACTGAAATAATCATAGACGGTCCCAAGCATATGTCATATACCGCACGTATTAATATTTATAGTGGTGTCACCCACGATATTAACCTAGCCGGCATGACGCAAGAGTAACCTAGGCGTCCCCAAATTACTCAAGAGGGGAAAATAATATTCTTAAAGAGGACTTAAAATATATTCTCATGACATCCCTCTTGCTTGAGTTTGCAATTTTCCTCAATTGCTGGTTTGCTGGGTTTGAAAAGAACGAAGGATCTCAGGATAAGCTCGGAAAAATTTCTCGGGCATCCCCATCAAATATTAAATGACCATGACTATCATTCGTCAAATAACATGGATCATAACATTTATACAGATAAAGTTGTGAGTCTATAGACTTGAGCCTATAGGTGTGAGCCCACATGCGTGGTCCTATAGGTATAAATCTATATACATGAGTCTACAGGGTGTGAGCCTACATCCATGAGCCTAAATCAATGAGTCTAGAGATGTGAGCCCACCAGACATGTTGTGACTTGCATGAGTTTACTTGATACAAAAAAGTCATGAGTCCACCAGACGTGAGTCTAGAGGTATGAGCCTTCAGATATGAGCTTGCACACATAGCAATAGAAACTGAAAGGAATCTTGGCAAACCAAAAGCCCTTATTCTCTTGCATCTAAGATTTTGGAACCATAATCCAGAAAGAGCTTGGTAACCTTTGCGACTAATACCCACAGTGTCACAAGTCTCTACTATTTCATCTGGTTTCACAATGGTCCTTAAGTCTCTTACCAACTCTTTGAGAGTAAGATCTCTCAAATTTGTATTCTCTGGAGATTGAAGAATTTTGACCACGTCTGCCTTGTTCATGGTTTCAATGAGAAGCTTGATTCTCTCCTCATTTCGATAGATATTAATACCTGAAATGTGAGAGACACAGTTTTTTGCAAGGTTGAGTTTCCTCTTTTTAGCCCCACTACTTTCAGACAACTCACTTATATTCTTTAAAGTTCTCTTCCTCTCTCTGAATCCTCCTGGGGTTTCTTTCAAGTTTACTAGTTTCTCTTTTAAGGAGTGGTTTACAGATTCTAGCTCTCTAATCTTATCATAAAGCTCTGAAATAGTTTTCTAAGATGTTAATAAAGTTTCTTTCAGTTGATGCATTTGGACTAAGCACACAGAAGATGCAGAATATAACTTCATACAGTAACCAAGCAGACCATCAAAACCATCTCCAACAAATCTAATCAAGTCATGAACATTTACAAATGGAGGAGGTCTACCAGTTGAAGGATCATTGGGATAAATACTTCCATCCACCCACAAATCAATGTGCTTTCTTCCCTCTAGTCGTAGTCTGTTTGCCTCATCTTTGTCCAACAATGCTCGGTGATGAATACTTCTCCAAGATGAGTAGACCTGATCTATGTTAATAGCAAGTTTGTATCTACGTTCTCTTACATTGAGTAAAGAGTTAGCGATAGACATTAGAGTATAATCCACTGTGCAAGGGCATAACAGAAAAGAATAGAAGAGAAGACAAAGAGAGAGAGAGAGAGAGAGAGAGAGAGAGAGAGAGAGAGAGAGAGAGAGAGAGAGAGAGAGAGAGCACTCAAATGATGCGACGAGAGGAAAAACGGATGTGTTTTGGTGGGAATATTTGTACAATAGACGTTTCAAAAGTTCAAATGACACTGAGAATAACGACGACTGAAAAGTACCTTTGACATGATTTAAGGAATGTTAGTATTTATTGTGGCCCGTCTCTTAAATGCACCAAAAGTACCTCTGAACGGCCAAATTTGGAGGTCTCATTCTACTAAAATCTCAGCTAATTAGTGTTTTAATCAAAACCTTAAAGGGCCCTTTTTTTCCATTTTTGGCCCTAATGATTACCTCTTTTCCTTGATCTATTCAAACCAAGGTGATCCTCTTCCCACATTCAACACTTGGCTCAACCCGATCGTGATTTGCATTGTGCAAAAGAGGTAACCAATTATCCAAATTCAAAATGAATTCTTCTTCAAGTGATGATTTGCATATGGACAATGCTCATGGCTTCACCAATTCTCCACTTCCTTAGCCCACACTTGATCAAAGACTTTCTTTGATGCAAGCTCAACTCCAAGAAGAGCAACAATGTTGCATGCACAAAGAATCCTTATTGGAGCATGAGAAGCGTGCACGGGCCAATGATTATCTGAAGATGATGGTCTCACCAAGATTCTCTTGAAGCAGCTTTTGAAGCACAAAGCACACACAAGGAATCAAAGAAAAGTCGTCGCTCTCACTTTTACAAAATTTGATGGTAGAAAGGATGGCCACATTGTTCTTTCATGGTTAAGTCAATTTTATGATTACTTTGCTGATGAAAACTCCTCCGAAAGAGACAAAATTAAATGTGCCACTAATCACATGGTTGATAAAGCATCTCTATGGTGGAATGTACTCCGCAATGCTGCTGATAAGCCAACCACTTGGCTTGAGTTCCAAAGCAAAGTCAAAGAGTCTTTCCTTCCCCCTTAGTTTCATTTGTAGGCACGCCGTGCATGGAGAAAATTTTCTTGGAATGATCATGACAATGTGTCATAATACACTGAGCGTTTCTAGAAGATGTGCATGATAAAACTTTGCAACAAAATTATGAGGATGGTATTGAAGAAGGCTTACAAGTAGAGGTGAATATGTTCCAACCTTATTCTCTCTATGAGGCTATTTCTCTTGCTCATGATGCAGAGAAGAAGCATCGCTCCATCGGCAAGTTTGTTAGGCCTATGCAAGGGCCTAGTCTAACAAATCGGCAATCATCTTTTGTGGGTAATAATCATCCATTCAGACGATTTGTTCAAACTAATTCTTTCATTTCACATCGCACTAGCAATGTTCAACACTCACGTGCACCCACATTTCCTCTTAAAAATGTATTTAATGCCAGAAACTTCAAAGCCAAATTTTGTAAATTCAAACTACAAGCCTAGTCACAATAGTGCTCATAATGTCTCATCAAAAGCACCTAGGCCTACTCCTACTTGTCATCGTTGCCTAAAGCAAGGACATATTGCGAGGAATTTCTTCGCTAAGTTACCACCTCCAAAGAAACCAACTGCCCCCACGGTCCACTACATCGAAGAAGAAACTATGGAGGACACTCGTCATGATGAGGTTAATTAATAATCAAACAACCCTCTAGGTATTCCTCAATCTTTCCATTCATTATAATTCATGCTAGGTTCTATCGTCGATGGTCATCAAGTTTGTTGCATGATGATGATAGGAGTTTGCATGATTTTATTTTAGAAAATCTTGTAAGGAAATTACAACTGCACATGTCTCCCTCTACATATAAAGTAAAATTACAACTGCACACATCTCCCTCTACATATAAAGTAAAATCTACATGATGACGGGAGTTTGCATGATTTTATTTCAGAAAATCTTGTAAGGAAATTACAACTACACATATCTCCCTCTACAGATAAAGTAAAATCTACATTCCAAGGAACACGTTACAATGGCACTCGTGAAATTAAAAATCTCGAAATTCAAATTAGTTCATATAAAGAGCATATATGTGTTGGAATTAGGGTTGCAGGAAAGCACACAAAGCTTGAAGAAGAAGAAGCAAGAATGCACACAACACAAAGTGTATTAGATTGTATCAATGTACAAAAGATAAGTTAGCCCTAGAATGATGGGCGTATTTACAAGCCGGGGGAAAAAACCTCCTAAAGAGGGAAAAAGTGCCCCGATGGTCCTAAGTGTGTTCACACACATCACTGCCTATGTATATGGCAACAAATCCCCCCTGGGAGTGATGGTGTGAACAAGAGCTGGCACTCATGTATAGGGGAGTGCCATGCCCGAAGTAGATCAATCCACAAAGGGGAGCAAGCCCAAAGCTTTGCGGAAAGCTTCGAACTTCTCACGAGGAAGCGCCTTTGTGAAAAGATCGGCGAGGTTGTCCTGTGTTGGCACATAGGCCAAGCTGATCTCTCCTGCTGAGAGTCTCTCCCTGACATAGTGATAATGCACCTCAATGTGCTTTGTGCGAGCATGAAAAACTAGGTTTCTCGCAACTGCCAATACGCTCTGACTGTCAGTGTAGATAGAGGTGGCAGACTCCTGTCCAACACCCAAATCATCTGAGCCACACACACTCAATTGTAGCTGTGAAAGCTGCCCTGTACTCAGCTTCACAACTAGAAGTGGCCACAGTAGGTTGCTTCTTGCTCAACCAAGATATGCATGAGCTACCGAGCATGAAACAAAAACCACTTGTGGACACTCTTGTGTCATAGCAACCAGCCCAATCTGAGTCCGAAAAGGCATGTAAATCTGGCGGCAACGATCCCCCCTTGGGATAAAACAACCCAAGATGTATGGTGCCACTCAAGTAGCGAAAGATGCGTTTAACTGCCTTCCCAATGCTGAGACCCTGGGCTATGCATAAACCTGCTCACCTGTGAGACTGCAAACTGAATGTCCGGCCTCGTAATGCATACATAAATGAGGCAACCAACAGCTGTCTGATAGAGTGTGACATCAAAGTGATCTCCAGCATCATGAAGACTCAACTTCAGACCTGTCTCCATTGGAGTAGCAATAGGCTTGCAGTCTTCAAGGCCAAATCTCCGCAACAATGTCTCAATATACTTTGTCTGACACAAAGCAATACCTCCATCACACTGCTTAAATTGTATCCCCAAATAATCATGCAAATGCCCCAAATCTGACATCTCAAAAGAGGCATTCAAATCAGCCTTAAAATCAGCAATATGACTCTCATTTGGTCCTGTGAGCAGCATGTCATCAACATAGAGAGCAATGATTAGATGTACATCATCCACACGTTTAACATACAAAGTGCTTTCTGTTGGACTATTCTGAAAACCATGTGCAGTCAAATATGCATGTATCTTTTCATACCAAGCTCGTGGAGCTTGCTTTAAACCATATAAAGCCTTTTTCAACCTGCACACTTTGTTTTCCTGCCCTCTTTGAACAAAACCACGAGGCTGCAATACGTACACCTCCTCATGCAAATCTCCATTCAAGAACGCAGTCTTTATATCCAACTGATGTACATTCCAACCATTATGAGCTGCCAATGCACAAATGCTACGAATGGTAGTCATACGACAAGTGGGAGCAAAGGTCTCATCAAAATCAATGCCCTTTTCTTGAGCATAACCCTTTGCAACAAGCCTAGCCTTATAGCGATCAACACTGCCATCTGGCTTTCGTTTCAACTTAAAAACTCACTTACATCCAATGGCCTTTTTACCAATAGGCAAATCACACAAAGACCATGTACCATTCTTCATTATAGCATCATATTCACTTTGCATTGCAGCCAACCAATTTTCTGATTTTTGTGCCTCATCAAATGAAAGAGGTTCTTCCTCTTCACACATACTAGACATAGCCAAAGCATAACAATCTGATGCATAAGAGGCATGCTGAAAACCTGAACAAGTACGACTAGATATAGATGCATCAATTTTATTATCACGCAAGGTTTGCACTAGCCATTTAGGCATACCTCTAGCCTGCTGATTTTCAGCCCTATCCTCATGAATTATATCTTGTAAATCTGCATCAGAAATAGGCTGATCTATGATGTTTGAAATCTGCATAGGCTGAATATTTGCCTCATTAGGACTTACATTTGAATTCCCACCTGTGAATAGAGGCAACAACGTATCAAATACATCCCGTGAGCTCACATCTGTCTCTTTGGTACATGATAACAAAGGTTGTACAACATCTTCCACAAAAACAACATCTCGACTAATCAACATCTCGCGGATGATACAATCTGTAACCCTTGCTCTTAGCACTGTAACCAACAAAAATGCATTTGATAGCCTTATCATCCAATTTTCTACGTTGTTGCATAGGCACTAAAGCATAGGCCAAGCAACCAAAGACACGCAAGTGACCAATAGAAGGTTTCCTGCCATTCCAAGCTTCATATGGAGTAATAGACTGCAAGGCCTTAGTGGGACACCTGTTGAGTACATATGCAGCACACATGACAGCCTCAAGCCAAAACGCATGTGGCAAAGCTTGGCTCTTGACCATACATCGTGCCATCTCCATAAGTGACCTGTTTTTTCTCTCAGCAACACCATTTTGCTGAGGGGTATACGGCACTGTACATTGGTGTTTTATCCCACGACTAGCCAGAAATGCATCAAACTCTTTAGACATGTACTCCCCCCCTCGATCAGAACGGAGGGTGCCCACATTACAATTGGATACATTTTCAACCATAAGCAAAAACTGTTTGAAGCACAAAAACACTTCGGACTTTGCCTTTAGTGGATATACCCATGCATGCCTTGAGTAATCATCAATGAAAGTCACGAAGTACAAGTGTTTACCAAATGACGGAGTTTGCATAGGCCCACATACATCACTATGTACAAGTTGCAATTTGCGAGTGGCCCGCACAGAACCATCCTTTGGAAACGCAGAACGCTGCATTTTGCCCAAAATACATCCTTCACAAACATGTTTTAATGGTGCCTTAAGAGGGGGCAATGAAGCAACCATATCAAATTTCTGCAAACGCAGCAAACTAGCAAAGTTCAGATGACCAAAACGAGCATGCCATAGTTTTGCATCTGAAACTGCCTTTTCATCAGAATCTGCATTTGCTGAATCTTCCACACACTTGTCATAAGAATTGAGCCTATACAACCCACGAAACAAGGTGCCAGATACAATAATCGTATCACCAGAAGTCAAATCATGAACAGTACATCTGTCATCCACAAATTTGACTACAAGTCTAAGTCTAGCAAGCGCAGAGACAGACAATAGATTCTTCTTTATCCCTGGCACATACAAAGTATTTGAAAGTGTGAAAGCGCTGCCATTTGCAGCCGTAAGCATAATTTTACCAACACCCTTCACTGGGTAAGAAGCATTATTGGCACGTGACAGTATTCCCATTAGGGACAGCCTCAAGAGAAGTGAACATATCATGATGCGAGGTAATGTGCTTTGTAGCACCACTGTCAAAATACCAAACATGAGAGTCAACAGAAACTGCCAAACATGCATCATGTACAGATGGGTCATACTGGCAATACACGCTAAACGCCCATTCTGTATCCTGCACAACATTTGCAGAATCTGCATTTGTAGAAGCATCCACTATTGTGGCTGCATTTGACTCTTTCTTCTTTGCCTCTTTAGCCTTTAGCTTGATCATTTGCCTTACAATAGTTGCACCTGGTCTTTTTCTTGTCTTTATCAAGAGCCTTCTCAGACTTATTGTTGCTACCTGTGGAAGGAGAAGAAGTTGCAGACCTACTAATAGGAGAAGAAACAGTGGAAGGGGCTACCTTACCACTTCTTCTCTGTTGTTGCTGGGCAGCAATAAATGCTTGATCAACTGCACGCTACCTGGCCCTGTTTTGCCTGGACTGCGCTTCTTGCAAGAGCTTGTTGACTAAAGTATCATACTTGACAGCATCAGGTCTGTCCTCAGTAAGAAGTCTCCACGTGGAAGCAAAAGTCTGATATGTCTCAGGTAAAGCATCAAGAACAGTCTGCACAAGAGAATGATCAGGAATAATCTCACCTGCAGAAATCAACTGTTCTTTGAGATCTTTAATCTCAGCAAGAAAAACATTCATGTCATCATCTTCCTGCATAATCTTCAATTCTAGCTCTTTACGCAGGTAAGCGATTTTTGCCTCGTTACGACCTGCATACAAACTAGCTAGAATATCCCAAGCCTGTTTTGGTGTTTTAGCTGAATGAATATGTGGGGTGATATTACGTTTGACAGAAAGTGCAATCAAGGCATGAGCCTGCGTATCTTTACCATCCCAACGAGCTTGTTCAGCAGTGGGTAAAACAGCAACAACAGTAGAGCTGCTAGAACCTGCAACATCCTCAACAGATCACCTGCAAGCGCTCGTGAAAGCTCACCTCAATCGGAGAACGTGAGTCGGAGGGTGCTGGCGGCGTAGCCCTGAGAGCCGATGCCTGCTCTGATACCAATTGTTAGAATTAGGGTTGCAGGAAAGCACACAAAGCTTGGAGAAGAAGAAGCAAGAATGCACACAACACAAAGTGTATTAGATTATGTCAATGTACAAAAGATAAGTTAGCCCTAGAATGATAGGCGTATTTACAAGCCGGGGGAAAAAACCTCCTAAAGAGGGAAAAAGTGCCCCGGCGGTCCTAAGTGTGTTCACACACATCACTGCCTATGTATATGGCAACAATATGCAATTCACACATAATCACACATTGATATCTCTTTCTAGTGACTCTTTACTTGAACTTTTTCCATTGATACACATACACAAGAAAAAAGAGCACAAAGAATACATAATTCATAGAGAAAGTAAATCAAACACTCACCCCATATCAACAACACTTTTTTGATTCTTTTCACGATTTTTTTATTAATGACTATCCCCCTGACTGACCTCCTTCTTGCCCGAGGACCATAAAATAGAGCTCTTTCCTGGAATTCAACCACCACACCGTGCACCTTATAGACAAAACCCTTTGCAATAGTAATAAATTCAATTCCAAATTAAGGAATTACTAGATAAAGGATTGATATGACCTAGTAGTTCACCATTTGGAGCACCAATCTTGTTAGTTCAAAAGAAGAATAAGACTTATCGCATGTGTGTCGATTACCGTGTATTAAATAAAGTGATTATCAAAAATCATTATCCTATTCCTAGAGTAGATGATTTGTTTGACAAATTGAAAGATGCAAGATAGATTTAAAATCATGTTATCATCAAGTGTGTATGGACCCCACTAATATTTATAAAAGTGCATTTTGCACTCAATTTGGTCCTATGAATTTCTAGTAATGCCCTTTCACCTTTCAAATGCACCGGCCACATTTGTTCGAATGATTCATAGAATCATTTTGAATCGTCAAGGTTTTGTGATTATCTTCTTATTTTTAGTCGCTTCGAAAAAGAACACGAAAACCATTTGAGAATTGTTTTTAAACTTCTTAAAGAGAACCATATGTATGCAAATCCTGACAAAAGCTCTTTCTTTCAAAGTGAAATTGAATATATTGGGCATATTGTTCGCTGATGGCATTCGTGTTGACCCTAAAAAGATAGCAACCATTAGAGATTGGCCAACTCCCAAGACTATACATGATGTGAGATCTTTTGTCGGACTTTCGGTCTTTTATAGAAAATTTGTGCAAAACTTTTCTCTCATTACATTACCATTGACATTATTGTTGAAAAAGAAAACTATTTTTCATTCGGGTGACAGTTAACAAAAGTCCTTTGACCGTCTCAAATATCTCTTAACTCACGCCCCTACTAGACCATTTTTCCTAGTTGTCAGTGACACTAGTGGATCTGGTATAGGAGCCGTTTTGATGCAAGATGACCATCCCTTAGCATTTGAAAGTCATAAACTAAAACTCTGTGAACTCAACTATAGCACCTATGGATAAGGAACTTTTGGCAATAGTACATGCTCTTCGCATGTAGAAACACTACCTCATGGGTTTAGAATTCTTGATTAAGACTGACCAACAAAGCATTAGACACCTACTTAGTCAACCCTTGATCTCCGACCATGATATTAAATGGGCTTCCTTCATTCAAAGTTTTCACCCCATGATTCAATATCAACTGGGTCATGCTAATGTTGTTGTAGATGCTTTGAGCTATAGACCATCAATTAATAATATTTTTGTTGTTCATATTGAATCTTTTGATGCTATGCATGAAAGTTATGCCCATGATGTTGATTTTTCAAATGATTGGAATGCACTTATTCATAATAACTATTTACCTCTCAATAATTATTCATATGCTAACGGTTTCCTAATCTTTGAGAAAAGATTATGCATTACTGCACCATTTAGGCTTATTGTTTTGCAAGAAATGTATGAACCACCTTATGCTGACAGTTTCTTATTCTTTGAGAAAATATTATTTTGCCTCAATAATTATTCATATGCTAATGGTTTCCTATTCTTTGAGAAAAGATTATGCATTACTGCACCATTTAGGCTTATTGTTTTGCAAGAAATGCATGAACCACCTTATGTTGGGCATCGTGGCATACTTTCTAATTTGAAATCATGTGAAAAAAAAATTTTATTGGCCTAACATGAAAAAAAATATTGCAAAATATATCTATGATTACATTGTTGTCAACATGTCAAGCATCTTTATGGAAAACCGTATGGACTATTAATGCCTTTGCCAATTCCGAATGGTCCATGGGAAGAAATTTCAATATATTTCATTAAAGATTACCTACTACTTCCTCGCATAATGACATAATTTGGACCATATTAGATAGGTTTAACAAACAAGCATACTTTGTGGCATGCAAGAAGACATTGACTGCTCCACTTGCTGCAAAGATATTTATTAAACTATTTTCACTCATCATGGTTTTCCTAGAATAATTGTTTCTGATAGAGACTCTCACTTTTGCAATCATTTTTGGATAGCTTTGTTTTCAAATTTAGGCTCTAAGATGGACTTTAGTTCCACTTTCCACCCAGAAAGCAATGGCCAGACCGAAGCTACTAATAACACTATCATGGACTATCATGGACCTTTTGAGGGCCTATACCATTGATAAACCTTCTAATTGGGATGAGCATTTGCACATTTTTCAATTTTCTTATAACAATACGACCCACTCTAACACAGGAAAGGCACCCTTTGAAGTTGTCTATGGTAAGAAGTTACCACTTCGACTTCTAGAATCGAAACACAAGTTCTGCATACCATTTTACACGTGACCATACCCAGATTTTGGCTGAAGTGACTCGATCTATTCAAAAAGCTCAAGAAAGATATACAAAACAAGTGAACAAGAAATGAAGACCTATGCAATTTCAAGAGAATGACATCGTTTGGTTAAAAATCAAAAAACGTAGACTTAAGAGCATTGAAAAGCACCCCAAGCTTAAACTTGCTCCATGTTTTTATAGGCCTTTCAAGATTCTCCAGGTACTGGTTACACCATGTTAGGTAGATAGTCACTGGTGGATATAATCTTGTGCATGTGTTTTTGATAGCAGATCAGTGATGATAGGGCTAGTACGAGAGGCATGATGATGGTTACACATTTTTGGCAATGCATATTGGATCCACATTTTGGCATCACTATGTTCATGTGGCGATATTATATTTTTTGTGACATTTTATGTAGTGGCTTCGTGGGTCATCATTATCTTGTATATAAAATGGGCACATATATTTATTATGCACATTTGTTATAGGGACATATTTATTCAAATGGTTTGTTTACCCTTAGTAGATGGCCCATATTAATTCATACATGACACTTTGATAAAGTCAAGGCCCAAGGATGGTTTACATTACTTCATGCATAACACTTTCCTAAAGTTTAGGGGCAAGGCCCAAAGTAGAGTGTAGAAGTCATTTTTGGCTCACAAAATAATATATCTAAACACACTTGCTTGAAAGTGTGAGCCATCAAGAAGTGGGGGGATATTGTACCCAATGTGTGTGTCGTGCATCTTCTCTTCTTTCATGTTCATGCAATTTTATTTCTTAAAAATAAGCTATGGTGTTTTGAGAGAGGTAGAGTGAGCTTTGTCCATTATTTTATTGAATTTGTGCATGAGGGCTACAACCCTCCTGTAACAATTTTGTTGCTGAAACGCATACAGAAACAACCACCTCAAAGTTACCTACTTAGTATTGGCAACTCGACCTTTGCTTACAAGAGTTGCCTCCTAAAGAAGAAGAGGTTTTTGCCTTATTGTAAAAAATCTACACTACCTAACAAAGGGCTTGTTACAATTGATTTACTCCTCCTCATCTCAATCTACACTTCACAAGGGCTTATCACAATTGATTTACTCCTCATCGTTCTGTAATCTGCACTACTCACAAAGGGATTGTTACAATTGATTTATTTTTCATCATCTCCCTTCTAAATTGTGCTTGATGCAGAGATTATCACACAAAAGAATCTCTCTCTCTCTCTCTCTCTCTCTCTCTCTCTCTAGTCAAAATAGTTTGAAGAATATCCTTCTCTTACACACAAAATGGCTCTATCATAGGAGTGAGATTTTTCAGATATTTTATTACCCAATTTTTGTAAAAGAAAGCTTGTAGATAAAGCAAGGGCTAAAATAGCCTTGTAACCTATTTTTGTAAGTAATAAAAACTATAAATACTCAAGTGGGGATGCTTTGGCACATGCTTGGGGGAGAAATTATACCCAATCTGGTGTTTTTCTCTCGCACTTGTATTTTTTATTTTGCACGCCTCTCGAGGATTGCAGATTTCTGTCTCAATGGTATCAAAGCTTTTTGGCTATGCTCCGAAAAGGTGTGTGTTTGGGGCACTCAGATGGCCCAGAGGTTTTGTGTGTTAAGGTGCATAGAGCAACTACCACGCATCAATGCGGTTGCACGAAGCCTAAGGCATCCATCATAAATAGGCCTAGGGGTTTTGTGTGTTAAGGTGCATAGAGCAACTACCACGCATCAATGCGGTTGCATCATGAAGCCTAAGGCATCCATCATAAATAGGCCAAGTACAAGTAGGCATAGGGTGCTTCAGAGTATAACCCCAGCACACTACAGTGCGTGTAGTGGCAAGCCCTATAGGCGACAGAACCAACATGTTGCAGAGTCAGTGCTTGCACACCAACACCAGCAAACCAACTACAAGCGCCGGGCACAATATAGTAAGACGGTGATAACCAAAAAGACGATCGACAATGTGACAAGAGGAGCCATCAACAATCATGCACGACGTCTCTAGAAGAGACAAAGTTAGATTGCACTATGTTTTTCCCCATATAGGCTCTTCACCAGGCCTTAAAGACGCAATATGGGATAAAATGACCACTATGTGGCAATGTGTGGTGAGCCACAAGAGAAGAAGAAAAAAGAGGAGAGAGAAGGAGAAGAAGAAGAAGAAGAGAGGAGAATAAAAAGAAGAAGAAGAGGAGGAGGAGGAGAGAGAAGAAGGAGAAGAGGAGGAGGAGGAGGAGAGAGAAGAAGGAGAAGAGGAGGAGGAGAAGAAGAAGAAGAGGAGGAGGAGGAGGAGGAGAGAGAAGGAAGAGGAGAGAAGAAGAAGAAGAAGAAGAATAATAATAATAATAAGAAGAAGAAGAATAAGAAGAGGAAAAGAAGGAGAAGTAGAAGATAAAGAAGAGGGAGAAGAAGAAAGAAGAAGAAAAATAAGAAGAGAAAGAAAGAAAGAACAAAAAAAGTGATTATTGCTATACGGTCATGACCAAATCATTTGGATTCAATGGTTTTAGATGTATCCTTAGCTCTGCAAGGACTCGTGACTTATACACCTCACTCGAGCAGCAGACGTTAATCTAGGCCGTATGGTTATTTCACTTAACTAGTTTATAGTTTTGAGTTTGTGCATGAGGGTAGGCATGTTGTTATGTGTGGTGTAAGCATGATGTAAAAGTTATACCAATGATCACTACCATGGAGCTGTGTTGAGCTTCAGATATTTATCAGCTCGACTTATGCATAATAAGTCCTCATCTATACCAAATGATCACATTTTCAGTTATTTTTTATTTGTTTTAAATTTTAAATTTTCTTAACTTTTTCATTTTGTAGCCAACAATACATCAAGGTAAGACTTTCTTACTTTTGGATTCTATTTTACATCGTTAAGTTTTATTTAATATTTGTCATATAAGTTCATTTTTGTAGCAACTTTGAAAAAGTTTCAAATGCACATGTTATCTACTTTTCATCACCTAGTTTTACATTAAGCTAACAAATAATAAATAGATTTACGTATATTTTTCTAGTCTTAATTTATTTGCTAGAACCTTAGGAAAAAAATTTATATTCCAAATTCATAATTTATGATGTATTTGAACTAACTTATTAACATCTTGATATTAGTGTTGCAATTTATTTTTTAATAAACAAAGTGAATTTCATATTTATATCATTGGGCTCAGGTGTTACTCATTGAACTTTGAGTCTGTTCGAGGTATTCCATGTTCATGAGAACCTTTAAGCCATGCCTGACCATAGCCTCTAAGCCATGTTTGGACCTCTGAGTTTACTTTGCAAATCATACCAATTTTGGCTTAAACCAAGGTTAACTGTACATTAACCAGCTATGTGCACTGGTATAATTTTGTTAAGATTAACTGCGTGTTAATCAACTATGTGCGCTGACATATTTTGGTTCAAACTAGGGTTAACTATGTGTTAACCAACTGCTCTGGTATATTGTCAGGATTAACTATATGGTAATCAGTTGTGTGCGCTGACAAGAGGATATATTAGTCATAACCTCTTTAGTCAAATAGGAACGCCTATGCGATCATTGCTTACACATGGGAATGATTAATGTGTTTAATCACCTGTGTACACTGTAGAACCGAGGACAATTGTCTTCTCAATTGAGAGGACTATCACAGGAGTGAGTTTTTTCAGATATTTTATTATCCAATTTTCGTAAAAGAAAGCTTATAGAGCAAGAAAAGGTTAAAATAGCCTTGTAACCTATTTTAGTAAGTAATAAAAACTATAAATACTCAAGCGAGGATGCTATTGGCACACGCTTGGGGGGCAATTGTACCCAATCTAGTGCTTTTCTCTCACAATTGTATTTTCTATTCCATACGCTTCCCAAGGATCGCATATTTCCTTCATAGTGGTATCAGAGCTATCACAAGAGTGAGATTTTTTAGATATTTATTACCCAATTTTTTTAAAATAATTTTTGTAGAGCAAGAAAGGGCTAAAATAGCCTTGTAACCTTTTTTTGTAAGGGGATACTTTTGGCACACACTTGGGGGGGTAGTTGTACCCAATGGTGTTTTTCTCTCGCACTTGTATTTTCTATTCCGCTCGCTTCTCGAGGATCGTAGATTTCCATCATAAGCCCTCACATTGTGTTTTTCTCTCGCGCTTGTATTTTTTGTTCCGCTCACTTCTCGAGGATTGTAGATTTCCATCATAAGCTCTCACATTGAAGACATGCAATCCCTCTCTCTTGTGCCACTCAAGGAGGAGGAGGAGAGAAGAGATGATCCAAATCCATAAGGATTCACCACAAACTTCCTTAATAATACTCAACTCACAAGGAACAATCTCCTCACAAACTCCTCACATAAAGGGAAAGCTCCCAAGAAGGGAAGCTCTGATACCATATTGGAGTTTGGTAGCTTAGTACCAATCTTAAGGCAAACTAAACTTAATTAAAGAAATCACAAAGCTCATAAATAATAGAAAGCAATCCTATAAACAAGTACGAAACTTGGTTAGCCACTTAAAAGAGACCATGCATTAAGCAAGCTTGTCTTCTAACATAGTTGGCTACTTAATCACTAAGTATAACATAAGCTTGAGAATCATAAACAACACTCACTTAAGACAATACAAGAGCTTATCTTCCACAAAGGATCACTAAAAAAATATCCAAATGGGTATCCAATACGATGAATGTGTACTCACAAAGAGCTAGGTGATGCTTATATAGTGGGAGGTGAAGGGTGCGCCTAGATGACACCAAATCAAGCTTCACCACAAGTTCCTTTATCTCCTCATCCACATAAACCAAGCTATTCCTTGATCTATTCCTACATAAGGTTGTAACCTTTTACACTAAGAAGATTCTCCGCACAACACACGATGGATATCAATAGATTCTTAACACTCCTTCACTACATCTAGCGATGCGAGGTCTAGGTGAAGTGGTTCCAAGGGTAGAGGTCCCAGAACTCACTCTTTATACGGACTCTTAAGAATGGTTATAGGTTTGGTTAAGGCTCGTAGCATCCTTTGAGACTCCCTCCTAGGTTCTATGATTGGCTCTAGCACACAGGGTCTAAGATACACTCAAGCAGGGTTATTCAACCACCTCAAGAATAGGCTATAAATCAGCATGCACCTTCCTTATAAGCTCTTGGACTTGTTTCATTCCCTCCTAGGTTCTATAATTGCCTCTATTACAAGGTCTAGGATACACTTAAGCAAGGTTATTCAACCACTAAGAATAGTCTATAATTCAGCCTACACCCTCCTTATAAGCTCTTGGGCTTATTTCATTCTCTCTTTCTGTCACACAAGGTTGGGATACTCCTTGAGTTTCTTTAAAAGGTTTTCATAATCAATGGCCCTCTTTTCTTTGGGACGCATAGGTTTGAGTTAGAGATTGGTTATCCAAGGAGGCACCTCTTGTTCGAACCACTTCAAGTGTCATGCGACATCGTTTCCCTGAGACAACTAATCGTGTGTTACATTTTTGCATACTCTTCGAGGTCTTCTTCTTTTGGACCTCTAGTTCTAGTTCATGACTTGTAGCATGTGCCTAAGGAAGTTGGGGTTTGGCACAAGATTCAGAGTGCTTGAAGCACATAGGGGCTTTGGTGTAGGGTCTTTAGTCAAGACACTCTATAATACGGTATGGGCCTTTACATCGAAAGAATTTCATCAGTGGACTATGTACCAGATTGTTGATGTCTCACACTCTTTATTGCACCATGGCTTGAGTAGAGAGGCATAGTCTATGGATGAAGCTTGTTTCACAATACTCATGATCATATATTGCTATTAGTCGTATGCGTCTTACTATTCATATGACTCATAGCTCTCTTTTTCTTAAGGTTCTCTACAAGTAGAATCATCAAGTACTATTGTACTAATGTCGTTCTTGGAGGAACGAGTTGAGGTGGTGTTATTGAAGGTGGATATAGTAATTATGGGGTCCTATACATACCTCTATGGTAAGGGGTTTTGATAGGTAAGCACTGGAGCTTGTTTCGGTTGAGGAGTGGGGCTGGCAAGGCTAATGGTTACCTCCTGAGTGCAGGGAACATACATTGTGTTGGAGATTTCAATTATGAGCTATGCCATGGTTCTCACTTGATTCTCGTTACACTCGTACTCGCACCAATGAGTACACTATCGTTGTGTCTAGTCCTCAACAATGGACACTCTGTACTTGTATGGATTCGGTGACAAATTGCACACCAAAATATATCTCTCTCTGGAAACAAGTTTGGGTGTAGAGCTTGAGGAACTCGTTGGGGGTGGCCTTGAGGAACTAGCTAGGGCTAGACTTAAGGTTTGGGCTTGGGGTTGGCCTTGAGGTTGCCCTTGGGTTGCGAGGCTTGATGTTTGGGCTTGAGGTTTCCCTTGGGGATGGGCCTTTGGCTTGAGGTTGCCCTTGGGACTCAGCCTTGAGGTTTGGCCTTAAAGTTACCCTTGTGGCTCACCTAGTTGATTTTGGCCTAACTAGTTTAGCAAATTTTTTGCCAAATCATCCATGCTCATGTCCTTGACTAGGACTCTAGCTAGTGTTAGTTGGATAGCACCCTTAGCCATTAAGGCTTTGGATGTCATGTAGTGTCTCTTATCTCTTGTTTTGCATGGATGCCTTCTACATCATTGTCTTAGAGATTGTCTACTAGGTCTATTGCCTTGTAGAGTAACATTCATCAAAGATGTAGTGACTAGACCTGTAGAGATGGTCATGAAGCCTCTTAATCATAGTCTCTTCTTCTTCTAGCTATGTAGTCCACATGGTCTCTTCTTCTTCTTGCTTGAGCTTATAGATTTACGCACATCCAGCTCCATTGGGCAATAATCCCATAATGAATGTGTGTCTCAAGGTCTCATAGCAGAGCTAGCCTTTTCAAGTGGGTTTAGAGACCTAAACCACTGACCTGCTTTTCCTTCACTTAGGAAAAGTCCAAATAAGAAAATCATCTTGGAGGGATCGTCAATCCTTCCCATGGCTTCACAAACTTGATCAAAATTCTCTAGATACTGAATCGGATCTCCAATTCCATCAAATTTGACCATCATCCTTGAGATGTGGATTAGCTTTGTTTTGCTCAATTCTGAGCCTCTGGGTGTGCTATGTTCATGGCAACCCCCTTCCCATTTCAAATGCCATCGTTACTATATCTTATTCATATTCACATGGTAATGGTTATGGAAGTCTCTTTATTTATTTAGAGGTTGGAATTTCATGCCCCATGTGAGTGGGTGTTAGCATCACCTTGTTAACATAGGAAAAAACACATGCTCCTACATGCATAGCCATGGAGTACACAAGTACACATGAGTATGGAGTAGGAGGCATGGATCAAGAACAAGATAAAAGATATAACATAAACATACAAGCAAACATCATAACATCATAGTGTATTCCATATCCATGTATTACATATTGTGTGTCCAAGAATCATGTACATACAATAGTCATAGTACTCTTGGGCTACCCATGTGACTATTGGGCTCCCATAACCTCCACAAGATCCTAACTCCCCACACTAGCCCTCTTGTAACCACTTCTTGATATAATATCTTGTAATAACCAAATCCCACAACTCATTAGCCTAAGCTAATGCTACTAATGCTAGAGGGTGTTCACACCCAAGCTAATGCCAAAAATGTTAGGGGGTGTACACACCCATCAAAACCTATCTTTCCCTTTGTTTAGTTGGGAGTGTACTATCTCGTATGAATGCCAAATACATCATGAAAATCTGTGAATAAGTGGCTGCCATGCAAACCATTTCAAGTTATACAATATATCATGTAGAACCACAAAAACTGATGGTAGACCAAGGAGATGGTGGGAAGATGATTTCCACCAATCTGATGAAGAATCTCGTCCACCATGGGCACTCAAGTGTGCTACCATCTATGTTAATGTAGCCACTTGCTTCTACTCCATGTATCCGAAAAGTGAGCTTTATCTTCGGAAGTCCACAAAGTGAGTCCTCCCTTGGGTCTTGAAATTACATCCAACAAGTAACTGCATTCTAGAAATAAATACATCATTTTCTTATGCTTTTAATATTTCCATCTTGGTTTCTGTTTGTTCCTTTTCCTTACAGGCAACTCGTCCCGGTAGGGGCCTCAGTGAACCTTTTATCTAGACCTCATGCCTTCTCATTGGGCCTTACGGGTGTCTCGGCAAGTATCTTACGGAGCTTTCCTCTCCGGCTTTCATTCCTCTTTAATCGTGACTTATAGGCGACTCAGTAGGGATCTTTAACTAGGCTTCCTCTAGTCCTCATGCCTTCTCACTTGGTCTTACAGGCGACTCGATAGTATCCTCAAGGCAAGACTCTTCCTCTGGCATTTTTCCATTGACACCATATTTCAAGATAATACTTCAAGAATTGGCCAGTTACTTACCATTTAAGTTCATCAAGTTGTCCACCCCGAGTTTCCCACGGAGGTGCACGGAGGTGAAGGATACTTTCCACGTACTCCATGCAGTAGGCATAGATGAGGTGGATCATCAAAGCTAACATGTCATATGCCATGTGTATGCTTCTTTTTCTTCTCATTTTTAGTGTTTGATTTGATCTAAGTCCCCGCAACTAGTGCACCACACTAGCGCAAGACCAAGTGTGCTCCCAACAACTAGAGCTTGGTGCAATACCAAGGTTAAGGCTGATTGATCTTAACTTTAGTGTTCATTTTTATTTAAAAAGACCTTTTGCTTATGTGTATTTCCCATGCATGGAAGGGTATTATTCCAAGGTGCCCAATGAGTCATAATAATTGTACTATCCTCATTAACATGAGGGTCATCGTCAAGTAACCCATGTGTGTCATCGACCATGGCTACATCTACATCAAAGAACACACCATCCTCATCCTCAACTACTTGAGGGAAGAAAAGGTTGGTGAGAGTAAGGGATAAGGTACACCCCACTATCATGAGCTAGGGTGTGCAAGGACTAAATTTAACAAAGTTCCACTTAAAAGTTGGGTTGTAAATAGATTGCCGCGATGATGAGAGTATGTAAAAAGAAACTACTTTTCATGGATATTGATCAGGAAATGAGCAATAAAATGGCAACGGGATTGACCCGGCGTTAAGGTAGGTGAAAAGAGCCCACTAGCACGCGGAAGCTACAGGTGCTTTAGCCCTGAATGATTGCTATAATGGGGTAAAGTGCACTAGAGGCGGGAGAGGCGAAAGGGAGGCGGAGGGCACGAAGTAGGGGTTGCGGTTGGAGGATGGGCTGAGAAGAGGCTGCCCGCTGTTGGTGGCCAGCTGGTGGTGCGGAGAGGTGGTGCTGCTACAGTCCCCACCGCACGCGTCCAAATATCTGCCCATGTCCACGGGTTGCAGCTGAACAGACCACTTTCAACAGACATGAGGCTGCCCATTCCGCCACTTAGAATTCCACCACCGCTCAAGCCGTTGGAGATTGCTACGTTGGAGATTGGCAGACCGCTACTGGCACACCTAGTAAGCTTCCTTGGCCAGAGGTACTACCCACCATCAATCCGCTGATTCCCAATAAACTGCCCCCAAAAAACGAAACTCTTTTAGCACCCCCCCCCCCCCCCCCCCCCCCCCAACACTTGCTGCTGCCACAAAGCTTGAGCTTCCTCGGAAGCCTCTCATCTATAGGTGGTGTCATCCTTTTCCATCGTCGTCCAACCAGCTTCTGTCACCAACCAGTGCAACACCTCATTCGTAAGATTCCTCTTTTCAGCTTTTGAGATGTAAATGTGTAAGAACCTTCTTTTCTGTCTCTTGTAATCATTCCCTCCTTTAGAAATAGAAAAAAGATCTTGTTTTATCATGTTTTGGTCTAGAGAGAGAAAATATTTAGAGAGAGGTGATTCAAAATTGAGATATTTTTGGATGCAAAAATTTTTTTAATGTCTAAGATGAATTCCCCTGGAAACAGAAGTTCAAAATGAACTTTTCAATGTACATTATGAATTAAGTGAATATGTGTATAAGGGACCTTAAGCCTCTTCTCTTGAGAGTTTTGGAGCTTCTCTCTTCTCCAACCTCTCTTGGAGATTACTCTCTCTCTCTCTCTCTCTCTCTCTCTCTCTCTCTCTCTCTCGGCTTCTCTTCTAGTCAAAGAAACAAGCCTAAATCAAAGGTAAACCTAATTTGATAATTTATTTTCAATTCTCTCAATGATTTTCTTCTTCTCAACCCCTCTAAAGCTTGAGAAGCTTTCAAAGTAATGGTTTTTCTTCAAATCAAGCTTTTCCAAATATTCATAATGTCTATTTAGATTAATGTTAATTTTTATGTGTTTTTCTTTAAGAAACTCTCTCTTTTGAAAAAGATTAGTCATTTCTATAGCTAAATCCTTGGTAGAAGGATGATTCTTATTCATAATCTCTTTATCCTAAGCCAAACTCTATGCTTGATAAGCTAGAGAAAGAGATTAGTTATTTTCATGATTTTTAATCTAGAAAAAAGAAAGATTAATTCTTTTAATCTTGTTTATGGTATGAAAAAATCATATAAATTCATTCTAAATTGAAAGGAGGTTATGCAAAAAAATTTAGAAATGAGGAATGATTATTCTAGTTTAACTTAGAGAATTAATCATAATTATGCTTATAATTATGCTATGTATGCATAAACCTAATTTTAGTTCAAAGAGAAGTTTCTATCATATTTTCATTACAAGTTTTCAATTCAAATTAAAAAATTAAACATTTCCACCAATAATTGCAGCGAAGCTCTAGCAAAATTTTCCAGAAAAGAGATAAATCTTATTTTTATGCATAATTTTTAAATAATGCAAAAAGAGGAATTCCCAGATATTCTAAACTCAAACATTTAAATGTTAAAAGATGAATTTTTGGCCATTTCAAAATATGAGTATTTTTATTTTCCAAGGCTATAAATAAATAGAAAGTTCAAGCATTAACCTTCAAGCAAGTAACTCAAAAGACTAAGACGCAAGCCCCAAGGTCTATTGTAGCCCTAAAAAGGCTACAAGACCAAAACTAGAGGTCCAAAAATAGAAGACATCAAAGAACACATGAAAACATAAGCATGTGGACACTTGGATTCTTATTAACACCTTCAAGAATACACCTAGGGTATTTCAGTTCTATCTCAACTTTGCCTTTTTGTAAGGTGAGATCGTTGACTATCACTTAAGGCTTAACAAAGTTGATGTGTGTCCACCTTCCTATTCTAGTAGTCTAAGATTCTCAATAAGCGTTAGGGACTTGGGTTCATAATCACTAGGTGACTTGCAGTCACCGTCTAGGTTGCCAAGCCTAGAATAATCATGCTCTCACTCTCACTCTCACTCTTGGGTCTTGCTCACTCAAACAAGTTTTTTCTAAAAGCACAGCAATAGATGACAATTACAAGTAAAGAGGGCATTATGAATATTTTTGTATTAGATTGGCAATAATGGACACTACAAGGGGAGTGGCTTGCACCAAAGCTTTCCTGTTTATAAAGTGATACAATCACATGTATTCCAAATACATATAGAATTTGATCAGCTAGAATAGAACATGAAAAAAAGAACACATCAATAGGAACTAGAGCCCCGCATAATGAGTGATGAAAACTATTTAAAGGCATCCCAGTGCCACATGCCACATGGTACTTGCTAACAGGATTTTCTCCTAATCTTCTTGGATTTCCTTTTAATTGGTTTAGTGTGCTAGTGCCTAGATTACTTCACTTGTGCTTCCTTGTGTGTTTTTTGTGCTTTCATAGTAGTGCTTCTTATGATTCTTTGGTAGGCTTTAGAATCTCAAGTCCAATGTTTGATTGAGTCGCTCACTACTATAAGCCTCTAGTTTCTCTGTAAGCTCTCGATGCCACAAATTTTGTGCATAATATGGCTTCTTTTATGATTCTTTGGTAGGCTTTAGAATCTCAAGTCCAATGTCTAATTGAGTCATTTATAAGCCCCCAATGTCTAATTGAGTCATTTACAAGCCCTCAATTTCTAATTGAGTCACTCACTGTAAGCCCTCACTGTCTAATTGAGTCGCTCACTGTAAGCCCTCACTACCACACTTTTCATGCATAATCTAGCTGATTCCCAATGTTTAGTCATGGGTTATTAGCTCTAATTTGAGCTTCCATCCTTGGTTCTCACTCACCCCAACAAGTTCTCATTTAAGACACAACAATAATTGATAATTATAAAGGTATTGTGAATATGCTTTATATTATTACAATGATAGATTACAAGTGGAGTGGCTTTTGCCAAAGCTTTCTTGCTTACAAAGTTATAATATCATAATGTATTACAAAAACACATAGAATATGATTGCTAGAACATAACATAAATGTAAGAACACAATAATAGGAACTGGAACTCCACGTAATGGAGTGATGAACTTTATTTATGTGGTACTGAATGCTTAAATAGCGATGAGCACAATTTATAGGCATCCAATGCCACATGATACTCCTTGATAGGATCCCCTCTAGTCTACTTGGATAACCTTCTAATTTCTTATTGTTGGTGCTTGGATCGTTTATTGTGCTTCCTCGTGTGTTTTCTGTGCTTTCCGTGCGCTTCTTTGGTATGTTTTAGATTCTCAAGCACCATGTTTGATTGAGCCACTTGCTATAAGCCTCTAGTTTCTTTGAAGCCCTTTTTGTTGTTGCACTTCTCATGCATAATTTAGTTGTTTCTAGCCAACTATTTGGTCTTGGATCATTAGCTCTAATTTGAGCTTCTTTCAATTCCTATGCTTCTTTCCTTATGCTTTTGATGCACAAAGATAACAATATCGTGAGCATTAAAAGTGGTCTAGACAAGGTCTCTAATTTTATTGAAAAAGTATCCAACTTGGTGTCAGTGTTAAAGGAACGGGAGTGAGTGCAAAACAAGCTACCTAAGGAGCTTGTAAGGAAGGTCTAAGTTGAATTAAAACCTATCCTTGAGCACGTGGTTGAGTACAAACCATTTACTCCACCTGAGAATATCCTAGAACCCATTTTAGATCCAAAGGGAATATCAAATCCTAATAAAGGCCTTGACTAAACCTATAACCATCCTTGACAAAAGGCCTTAGAAAGAGCCCATTTTAGATCCAACCCCAAGGGAATATCAAATCCTAATAAAGGCCTTGACTAAACCTATAACCATCCTTAACAAAAGGCCTTAGAAAGAGCCACTTTTGGAGACCTCCAAAACTAGTCCAACTAGATCCCACATTACTAGATACAATAGATGATGACATAGATGAAGAAGGATGAAGGCCAAAGTTTGCCTCTAATGGTTGCCTCCAATGGGTTAACACAATGTGTTCTTTGAGGTATTTCTTCCTACGATTATAGATCTTGTCCCATGAGTGAGTTTAAATATCACCCATGGGATAGAGCAAACCTCACCTTCTTGTTCTTGGAAGTCTGGGTCCCCAATATGTTCTTTTTTTCACAAGGAAATTCTTAACTTATCCAATTGGATGAATGGGAATTTAAAAGCCCATATAGCTTAACTATAGAAGAGGATGAGCAATGCCACATTGAGTGCTCTCCTTCTATACCCAAGACCAAAGGATTATAGAAGGTGCTAAACGATGAACAAGTTGGGACATTATTTCAAAAGTGATGAAATGAAATATGGTCTTTACAATCTTAGATGTGGTGGTGGTGGTGTCAACATATTTACCAACAAGGATTTCCCTGAGACTTGGGGAAGCCCACCATACATAACTTTAGATGTCAACCTTTCTGATGGAACCAAGATCCTTTGGGTGGCCTTTTGAAGATCAAGAACGTTAGGCTAACCTTACACCACTAATTTTGTGGCGATGGATTTCCAAAGAATAGGAGCATACACTATGATGATCCTTGGAAGGCCTTACTATGAGAGACGGTTCACGATTGGGAATGTAATCACAATTACATATGCAAAGGTGACCTTGAAGATAGACTTGAAAGTAGGGAAGACATGTAAGAATACACATCAGTGAAAGCTATATCAACATAATACAAAGCACGTAATTGTAGAAAGTTGAGGAGAGTAAACAATATTACTGCTTGTAAAAACTTGATTGCAAACTAATGGCTTTTGCCTACCAATGTGCTCTGGGGGTAAGGAGATTTGATGGTGATCTAGACAGACTCTGGATGGAGGATACCTTGCTTACAAGAGTGATTAAACACAACAAACTCAATGATTATGGAGTTCCACAAATCCCCTAGGGTAGGGAGCTTTGATGGTGATCTAGGTTGAATATGGATAGAGGATGTCTTGCTTACAAGGGTACTTAAACACGACAAACTCGATGATTATGGAGTTCCATAAATCCCCCCCATATATAGTATTCCATATGATAGGTCCGTCTTGTCAGACTATACCCCCCCATATATAGTACTCCATATGGTAGGTCGGTCTCGTTAGACCGTACCCCCATGACCACATGTATATGGGAGTACGATCTCATCGGATTGTACCCCCACCACATGTATCTATCAATAGGATAATATGTACTATGAACTATGAACTATAAAGTATGAAGTATGAACTCCCCACCATAGCCTGAGAAGAATGTGTCATCAGTTTGTTATCTTGCACCCATATAATGCGGTCACTTAGTTTGCACAAGTATGTATCCTACTTGGTAGAGTCACCAAGTCTACAGAAGCCATCCCCTAACCATTTAACCACACTTGCCAACATCCAATGTCTGAACTCCCCCCACCATAGCTCGAGAACAGTGTATACTCACTTTGTTATCCAGCACCCATATAATGTGGTCACTTCGGTTTCACAAGCATGCATCCTACTTGGTAGAGTGCCAAGTCCACATAAGCTATCCCCTAACCATTTGGCCACACTTGCCACCATCCAATGTCTAAACTAGGAATTTCCACATGTTGAGGTTCTCACCACAATGTCCACTCCTCACATAAAGAGGGTCTTACAAAATAGAGTACATCCATCACCCATGCGAAGCATGGAGCAAATGCTTTTCCAACACCCCCCCCTCAATGTCCACCCGTATTGAACTAACTCTTTGGTCCAATGCCAAATCAATGAAGATAGCACTCTAGTAAATATCTCCCAAGAGCCTTTGTGAAGATATCTACAAAACTCTTTATCGTCGACCAGCTCTACCTCTCCATCCATAAAAGCCCATGCACATAATGATATTGAATCTCAAGTATGAAACACTGGATTCTTGGCGATAGCCATGCAAATCTGATTGTTGAATAGCAACACTATCGCTCCCTTTTGAGCACCACCCATGTCTCCTGAGATCCTCCTCAACCAGATTTCTTCACATGAAGCAATTGTCTTCTTGTACTTATCCTCTGTAGAAGAAAGTTCCATTGTAGGATACTTTTTGTTGATCCAAGATGTAATTCCATACCTAGTAAGAAACCAAAAAGTTATCTCCTGCTATCATCACAATCTCTTGCCCATTTCGAGTCACAAAATCCAGTCAAGAAATTGCCCGATTTGTAAGTAAGTGATGCCATACCCAATGGTACCTTTGATGTATTCTTTTAGCACCCACATCCCTGCCTTCCAATGGTTCTCTCTAGTTGTATGCATCTCTGATAGAAAGCTTCATATTAACCTCCATGGGTGTAACCACCGCCAAATGTAGGTTCAAAATTTCTCTTGAATTCTTTTGCTGAGAAATGAAGATTCCATCCCACTCTCGCCAGACCTCTATCCCCAAATAGAAATGCGTAAGCCCAAGGTCTATCATATCAAACTCTGAACTCAACATTACAATGGGTCATATAGTTGATAACCCTTTGATCAAGAAGCCTTACACTTTTTTCTCTTGGAATCCCACTTAGTTCTGATTCTAGAACATGCACAAACAGGCACACCCAAATATCTTGGAATATGCAATTGAGGGTTTCTTACCTAAATAAGCTTCTTGAGGTGTCACGCCCTTCACTTCCTTTGTGTAACTCTTGTTAAAGATATGCATTATAGTGTTAATTGCCTTAGTCTAAAAAGAATTCTATAATCCTTTACGTTTGAGCATACTTTGTGCCATCTCCACCCTTGTGTAATTTTTGCACTCTGCAACACTATTTTGTTGCAAAGTGTGAGCAACTTTCAAATATCTCTTGATCTTATGCTCCTTGCAGAAGGCATTAGACTCACTTGATGTGAATTCTCCTCCTCAATTTGTTTGAAACTTCTTCAGCCTCTTTCTTATGTCATTCTCTACCTAGCTATGCCATAATTTAAACTTTCCAAAAGCTTGAGCCTTATCCCAAAGAAAATACACCCACATCTTCTTACTAAAGTCATCGATTAGTAAGAAGTAGGAAGTACTACCCAATGTAGTGGTTGGCATTTTACTACAAAGACCTATATGTACAAGTTCTAGAGGAGCTTTTACATGATTCTTACTTTCTTGTCCGATGTTACTTGCCCATTATACAAGCTTCACACATTTGACATCTCTGAAAATCCTGGTAGATGTGCCACAATCCCAGACCTTTGCATCTCTTTCAAGACTACAAAGCTTACGTGCCCAAGTCTCTCATGCCATAGCTTGCTTGTCCCCACATCAGCTTGGGCTATAAAAGCTAACAACTCATACAAGTTGTAGCTCCTAATTCCTTTCCCAACAACATTACTTCTAGAATCCATGATAACTGCACCAGCCTTATCAAAGAGGACCTTCAAGTCTCACGGTTAGCTACTATGGCTCACAAATAGATAGCACATTCTTCTTGATGTCTGGAACATAAAAGGATATCGGACAACTTCTTAGTATCACCATTGCTGAAAACAAAAGAAATGATACCTGAACCCATGGCTAGGCATTTGGACCGCTACCAAGATGGAATCCCGCACAAGCTTGAGGGAGATATACTAGCCCTTTTTAATGGTCATATGTTGGAATGCTCCACTATTGATGATCCATGAACCATAAGATGCTGAGGAATGTTTTACTTTTGCAAGATTTCTTTTATTCCCATAAATAGCTCCAATCTTGCTTCAGCACTGTTCTTGAACTCCTTCTTCCAAGGCTTCAAAGTGCCATTCTTCTTATCTGCTTCCTTCAACCTATGTGCTTTAACTACATGACTAGGCTTGTTGCAATAGAAACAATTTACCTTAGATTTCTTCTTCTTTTTAGAAGCATTGGAGTTACTAGGGCCCTTCTCCTTGCCTTTCTTTATATTTGCAGAGAATGCCATATGAACACAAATGGTTAAAGAAGAGCTAGACAAGCTCATCAGAACCATCAAAACAGAGAGACTAGGTATGGACACAAATGTTCAAATTCTCAAAGAAGAGTTGAAGCTCATCAATGTGGGATTTATGTATAAGTTTTCCTAGATTGAAGAGCTCTTACCTAATAATGATCATGCACATGGAAAGATTAGAGTGTGCATATACCTCAAAACGGTCAATGCCATCATGATCCCCTACCTTACATTGACCATGTTGGAGAGAAGAATCTTACAACTTCTTGGATGGCTTCTTAGGCTACAACCAAGTGATGGATGATTATAGTAGATCAACACAAGATAACATGATGAATTGGAAACCTATTCATATATCATTTGGAATAACCTTAAAAAGGTGAATTCCATTGATTACTATATACACGTAGGTTATTATTTCTATCGCATCTCGTCAAACCCACTCAAATGTTGATTCTGGGCTGAACATGGAATCATCTTTGGATACATTTTTCCTAAGAATGGAATCTCCACTGATGTGAGAACAAGATCCATGTGATCTTGGATTTTTTAGCACCCACAAAATATAAAGGACTGTAGAGATTGGGGCATGCCTGGTATTACAAAAGACTCATCTTCTTGTATGACATGTATGCCATACCTCTATATGGGCTACTATAAATTATTTGAATTGATAGATAAATGCTAATGGGAATATGAGATTAGCAGGCACAAGCACACATCATTCTACTAGAGGGAGAAGGGTCCTAGACCAATGAGAGAAAGGCATCCGTAATGAAAGTTTCTTATTTATTGCTTATTATTTCTTATTATAAAAGTATAGAGATAAATATCATAGAATATTTCAATAATACTTCCGAATATGACACTGATTCTAGTTTAAATATTTATTAAAAACTCATTTATTACATATAACATCTCGTAAAAGATATACTATTCATTGAAAATAAGTACATTCAGTACCATCTTCTTCTTTACCTTCTATTACCTTTCTTTCTTATCTTCTATTATCTGTGTATCTCTTATCTATATGTATCATTTTTTAATACATTATTACAAAAAATGTTACGTTCTCACGCCCTTCTTCGTTGATTACTTCTATTTCTATATCAAATACACTATATGAAGATAACAATTGGATACCCACAATTATTGGAAAAGAAAGCTGGGTTCTTCTACAAAAACATAAGTCTCAAAGATCAAGCTTGAATGAGTTTATCTCATCATGGAAGGGAAGGATAAAAGATTTTAGACTTGGATAAAATAAAAAATCTTTCAAAGAAGTTTTTGTACAGCATGTGCATGTGTACATGCACAAAGAACTTCGCCTGCCAAAAAGACATAGAGAACTTCCTTTCCATCGACCAAATTGTATTAATATTTTTTATTTTTAAACATATTTTGCATAGGTATATCTTTTAATACTTACATGAAGCATTTTATTTTATTTACAGATGTGTATCCTTTAACTCTTATGGATTGCGAACCTATGGAGTCTATTATAGGAATCTTTGATGTTATTCACACATTTATTGGAGAGCAACAATACAAAGGAAGAAGTCCAAGATCACTTACATAAAGTGATATATTCTTCTATGACTCTTTTTATAATGCGCCACGTAGTAATGACCAATTTGGGTCTCTACAAAGCTTGACTTTGCCCGACTTTAGAGGTGAGGAGTGGTTACTTCCAAGCCCTTACACTAGTGAGAGAGCTTTAGATGCAATCTTTCCCAAGAATTACAAAAGTCAATGAAATCACATATAGATACGAGGCAAATAAAAATAAATATAAACATGCCTGTGAATGTCTTTATCAACTTATTCTCAGATTTAGATATTCGAATCACAAAGACAATGAAATCACATATAGATACCAGGCAAATAAAGTCAATGAAATCACATATAGATACCAGGCAAATAAAAATAAAGATAAACATGCTTGTGAATGTCTTTGTCAACTTATTCTCAGATTTAGATATTCGAATTACAAAGACAATGTTTATATACAAGTCTCTAGATTTAGAATTATTAGATCAAGGATGGAATAAGAGAATAGAAAACAGTGTGGAATGTCATCCTATCAGATTCATTGTCATATAAATACATGATAGGGAGTCATAAAAATTTGTTATCTTTATACCATAATCGTTGTGGCACACTGTGTCTGGACGACTTATTCCTTTGGATCACAACTTGAATGACTTCTGTGATAACCCACTCATGGATATTGATTTTTTTTATCAATGAAAATAGTATTAATGTAATATCCATCAGGAATGTTTTTTTAGCACAACTTAGAACTGACTTGCAAAATGAAGAAGACATAGAGCCAAGGGAAAAAAAATAGGGGCTAATCTTCGCTAATTGGCTATTTTTTGGGATTTTTTATAGAAATATTTGCCTAGTATCTAAAAACATTCGCCTAAATTTTGGCCATTTTGAAAGGTTTTGGAAAATAATCGCCAATTTTGGACATTTTAGAGCATTTTTTGAACACGCCCCATTTTCTATAATTTTAGATTTATATAGGAGGAATAATTACCGACCCACCTACATGGAGGCATCTTATTTTTTTACTCTGCATAGAGCTTCCTCACAACTTCTTCTTTCAAGTAAATAATCAAAAGGTATAATTTGACTCAACACTTTATAATACATTACATAAACATAACAAGATTTTATATGCATTTGACTAACTTTCATGACTTTTTCAATAACAAGTACCTAAAAGGCAAGAAGGATGCTTTAAATGTCAAGGTATAAACAACGCTATTGAACACATTATTCAACTGCACACTCTTGAGCAGAGAAGGAAGCTAGATGCAGCTACATCCTTTGGCTCTTTTGTTGTACTTATTGCTTCATCAACAAGTGCATCCATCATGTTTTCTGTACTAGCATCTTTTGGAATAAAACAAGGACCAACTTTTTTTGCTTCATGTTGTGGCTTTAAGTTGATTGGCTCTTATGGTTGTACCTGCTTAGATGACGATGCTATCGTCGAAGAGATCTTCACCTTTATTCTTTGTTGTGTTATTTCTTCTTTTATGTATGTGCTATTGGAACCAAGTTACTTATGATTAACTCTATCACCCTTGTATGGAAGTTTTACTTTATGATGTGGTTTTTATGGTAATACAAGAAATATGATGTTCTTAAAGTAGAAAATCATCTTTCTCATTATGAGATTGATTTCATGAAACAAAAATTAAACGGACTCTTAAAAAAAATGAAAGATGATACAGAAAGGATTCAATCTCTTGAAAAGAAACTTTAAGTGGTAAGGGAGAAAAATGCAATACAACTTATTCAAAAACAAAGAAGACAACAAGCTTGGCATAGATCAAATGAAGCATTAAAATGTCTTGATGAGTGGAGGTAATTAAGACAAAGATATAAAAAAAGATGGGTCACTACTTCAGAATCCAGTAGCCTTATTACAGAATTAGAAAATGGAAACATCACTCCTTAGGTCTAGGAGATCTCTTCACTGGATAGAAATCTTTGTCTTTGCATGATATTCTCTTTTTTGGGGTTGGAACCTCTGCCTAATCTTCAAACTCTTGCCGAGGAAATAACATTTTTTTATTATATCAAACAAGCTCATGTTTTCCATTATATGCAAGTTGACTTAGCTTCTTTATTCCACTTGCCAGTGTATATGATAAGTATGTCGAATAATATGTATTTTTGAATGCATAAACTCATGGCCCTTGTCCAAATATACGTAAAGCTAATTGATTTTCCAAATTCATTTTTTTTCCAGCATTCCACCATCCTAGATATCCACCTAGACAACTAAAGAGTGTTTTGATGATAAACAATGGCATCACAGCTTGATCATTAGTAGAGAATTTTTTTGGTGAAATACCATGAATTACGGTTTCTTGAACCACTTTAGATATTCTGCCAATGTGCATCCTTTCCAAGTCCAACTCTTTTGCCTTTTTCTCAACTTAAGAACTTATCTTCATAGACCAAAAGCTACACTGCCATAGTTTAATATAACTATTGACCTCTAATTTAAGAGAGTACTTGAATGCAAGGGAAAAGTAGATATCTTTTGATTTTTGTCATTGACAAGCATCGCATCCTTTTAAATGCTTGAATGTGAAGAAGATGAAGAGAACTCTAATAATTATCTCCTCTTGAAGCCTCCTCACATTCAGCTCATAGCTCATCTCTCTCTCTTCCTTGGGTTCAATGTCTTCTCTTGTTTGTCATCAGAATGTACTAGCTCCTCCACATGGTTTTTTTCCATTGCACTCATTTCTTTCTTTGGGCTTTAATCTTCTTCCTTTTCATCTTCCTCTAAACATATAAAAATATAGCAAATAAATCCAATGTGATCATCGAGCAATTTGCATTTTTTTATGTGTCTTGAACACTTGGTCTCCGTTCTTTAATAGTATTCAAGCAAGTTTGGGATGCTTCTCTTAAATGTTCTAAAGGAACCAAGTCATTAATGTGGACAAACTTCTTTTCCTAAAAAGCCACAGAATCTACATTGCATGTGATTATGTCATACTCTTCTAGCTTCTCATTCAAATAATATTTTGAGTCCTTAATAATATCAAGAAATTTGAACTACATATTGAACATCTCACTAATTTTCAGGCAGAGATGATGCTACTTAATTTTGTGCAAAAAATTAAATAGCATCTCTTGTGGAGTTTCCTCTTCCTTTTCATCTTCCTCCGATTAAAAAAAGACTTCACCGGCCATCTGCAAATAATAAAAGATATTAATATAAATACGTGAATTACATTTTCTCCACTTTGAGAAGAACTTCACTAGCAAACTGCAAATAATGAAAGACATTAACATAAATATATGAATAAAGAAATAACAAATTAACATTGTGAGATTCATTTAGATAGTGGAGAAAGTAACTCATTAATTGATAAGAGAGCCTCGCAGGGATGCATAACAATGCAATATGGTCAAACCTATATAAATAAAACAACGTTATTGCTTTGTATTGCATTAATGAGGAGAAAACATGTATCTATATTTAGGAATAAATTGACCAAGAAGGGAGCTTCACATGGATGCATAACAACACGATATGGACAAACCTATATAAATGAAACAATAGTATTACTTCGTATTGCATTGATGAGGAGAAAAAATGAATCTATATCTAAGAATAAGCTGACCCAAAAAGGGAGCCTTGCGAGATGCATAACAACACAATATGGACGAACCTATATAATGAAATAATCATATCACTTTGTATTGTATTGATGAGGAGAAAACATGTATCTATATTTAAGAATAAGTTGACCGTGAAATCTTAGAAGTCTGCCCTGCTCCAAAGCCTAAAGGCAAAGTTAAGATAGAAGAAGTAACTAATGAAAGACAAACTTGATTGGGTGAAGCAAAGAAGGGGAAGAAAATACAGACCATGGTAGACAAGAAAAAGGTACAACAAAAAGAGCAAAGCAATCAGAAGTGAATGTTTTGTGAGAAATTAGGTCATGCAAACAGTGCTACTTTGCAACAACTTAGACCTTAATTTACTGTGAGGGTAGTTTTGCATAGTGAACCGCAACAGTTTAGTCTACATGAAGAAGAAATTGACATCTTCCAGAATCCAAGGAGAGAAATGAATGACACAATTATGATTATTGTTCTTAGGTAAGTTCTTACTTTATTGTTAGGTTATATGTATATTAACATTTTTTTGTATTTCCTTGTGACTTATATGTGTATATGGTGTTCAGTATGATTGTGAGTGTCCTTCCATAAGATATGAAACGAAAGAGATCTATTATTGACCCTATTATCTCTAATTTTTTGCAACTTAATAATAATAGCTTCTTGGACATCCTAAATTGGTTTTCAAGAGTGGACTTTGACACAACATTATTTTTTCTCTTGGCTTATAATGAAAGGTAAGTTAAATTTTTCCATATACTCATTGTCATAAGTTAAACAGTCACACTGTTGTCTAATGAAATATAGGTTTTCGTAGCTCGCATTGGATCTTGATAATTATTGATATGATCGCCAGAAATTGCTACTATGCTAATTCCATCTTGCAAGATATCGAGAAGATACCATGGAATTATGAAATTGTAAGTGGTTTAATCTTTATAATATTAACAATGTGAATATTCTATGTAGATACTTAGTTACAATATTGTATGTAGGCCCTGTTAAGAAAGTTTTAAGTGCTGTGGAGGCAATTACATAAGATGCCACTTATGTTAACCAAAAAAATTTCATAAGGCTCAAAGTTGCAAAGCAAGTTGATGGTCACACTTGTGGCTAGAGGGCTTGCCTCAATGCAAAACTCATGTTGAATTCACTCCTACAATCAAGCTCCGAGGAGGTAGAGATCCACTTATTTCATTTACTTTCTTTTATAGTAACTTTCAAATCTAACATATTTCGTCCTATTTTGTAGCTAGCAACCTACGCTGCATTGGATGTGGAGGTATTTTGCACAAAAGTGATCAGAACGATATTGAACAATGTGGGGCTATAACAAAGTGGAATGGTCTCATATGAATAATGGGCCCCAGGCCAATTGACCATGCCCATGGACAACACTTATGATAGTGTGAAAGGGGGTCATGTATATAGTTCACATATGCCATGTTTTGGGTACTTTGATAATCATCATAACACAAGTCATTTACTCTCTCTTCTCTCTCTAAACCTAGGCTAAACATCTTAATCTAGGCTAATCCAAGACTAATTAGGCTAAATCAAGGCTAATCTAGATGCTACTTTCTTTCATTGTTATCAGAGCTAAGCCTTTGATCCATTTTCATCTTACTTTCAAGAAAATTTGAGGAATCATTGGATTTCTTGATTTTATTGATTTCTCTTAGGTTTCTTAATTTTCTCGGAAATGTTTGCAAAAAATTACATATATTTGGTGGTGATGGTGACCAGTATCTTGATTTCTTGGACTTTGGAAGCTTTTAACATTACTCTTGACAATGTGGACCAAATTTTGAGGCAGCGGATCAAAGTTTTTTGGAGCGGGGGATCAAAAAATTTGGAGAAATTTTTTTTGTCCATCGTGGAGCTATGGCGCCTATGCATCAATGGTGTTCTCTTTCCTTCCATAGCAAGAGTTACACAGTCGCTCTCCACTCCATGATGCCGCGCAATCAGCCGTCGAATCGATTTTGCATTTTTTTTCCCTTTTCTCGACCGTATACACCTGGTTGCTGCAGCTCTTCTCCTCCACGGTCTGTGCATTTCTCTGCATGCTGGTAGGTGACTTCTCTCAATCAAATAGCCGACATTCACAAAGAGTATTGCTTAAGATTGTTGTCCTACATGACACAAGCATACAATGCTTAAACTTTGTGTGATTAGCATTGTCTTTTGGCTCATTATGCATAACACGGGTTGTGTTTTTGGCCTATTAGGGTTTCTCTCTTACCAATGTTGAATGGTTACAAGATACATTGCTAGATTTGAGGCATCTTGAGCATTCTTGAGGCATCTTGAGCATTCTTGTCATTTCCTTGGATAGATTTGGCAATTGCATATAAGAGTAACCCTAATTATTTGTAATTGGTCAAATACTCATCCTATTCACTTGTATGGAGAGTTATATATGATCCCTCAATGAAGACCATATGCAACCATATGTCCTTAATTGAAGCATTAGGAGAGCCCTAAGCAAGATTTGAGCATTCTTGTCATTTTCTTGGGAGAATTTTGGGGATTTGGATCCATTTTCAGCATTTCTTGGCAATTAAAGATTTCCATGGTTCAATGTATGGCATTGAGATCCTTTCGTTTATTGTTACATGCCATTAGAAAGTTGTAGATGCCATTCATAGCTATTTCCATGCTATGATATGTCACATGTGACATGTATGAATCATGCTATGGTTTCATGTAAGCTTATGGAATGAAGATATATGCCATTGATCATGTTTGATGCAAGTCATATGAGGTATGCCATATGCTCTTGTGAAGAGGCACATGTTTGCATTGTGCAAGGAAAATGATTGAAGTTGTACTTGGGAATACATCCTTTTGAAGCTCACCCTTACAATCCTTATCATCACCACCATTAAAATCTTGTATTGATGAAAATTGACATGCATCTATAAGTGCCATTTGTAAGTGAACCCCTACTTCTACTCTTCTATTGCAAGCTATTTCCATTTTAGAATCTAGTTTGTGGTAGAGGAGTACCTTGGAATATAGGCGGAGAGGCCAAGGGGAGAGTTTTCTTGAATATTCCTTGCCGTGAGTGCTATGGTAAAGCGGTAACGAAGAGGATTAGGTACTATAGTGGTAAAGACTTGGCCCAAGCCCTTGCTCTCAGATTTCAAACTTGAGTAAGGGGGTTGGAAGAGCTTGGCTGGGAGATCAGCAGGTTCAACTCTCTACATCAACTTCTAAGTGCTCTTAACGGATGCATTTTGATGGGTAAAGATTTGGGAAGAAGGAATGGATATAGTGTTACAATTGAATTTCAATTGAGTTTATATTGAGATTTTGTTGCAAATACAAAGGAGGTGTTGTCAATTTTTTTTGCAACAAGAACTTATTCAAGGAACTTGAGATTAGATTTAGATGCCCAAGATATAAATTGATGTGGTGCATGCCCTTGAATGGGTCCGAGACATTACCAATGCAAAGAAAAAGTGTGGATAGCAATTGGAGAAAATCTTGACAGTTTTCTGCTGCATTGCTAAACCCTAATTCAGTCCGAGAGAGTTAGGGATGTTTTCAAGGTGTTTGCATAGATTCATTCTACTCTCCAAGGGCTACGTTTGGAGCCCTCAAGTGCTCCATTTTGACTCCGTTTACTTCTCCAATCGGCAAGTCTCCCCACAAGACAAAAAGGGGTGCCTAGTAAAAAACAGAGATTAAGTTGGAGATTTGAGCATGTTGGGACATTGCACATACCATTAGCTCCCCGACATACAAAAGGGCTCTTGATTTTGGCACCATTGACGTGGTCAAATGGCCATAGTAGCTGACTAGTCAAAGGGGTCAAGAGGATGGTTGCCGATCAAATGTAGTCAAGGCATTAACATGGATGCGTATGGCTTGTTTAGAGAATTCCATCAAGCTAAATAATTCCAAAATTGGCCTCCGTTTGATTGAGATTAGGTCATTGTGGTATTAAAGTTGACTTTTTCAAAAAAAGTCAAAATAGAGAATAGTACAGGGTTGACCAAGTCAAAGGCAACTACATACATGGATAGAGCATTGAAATACCTCTCTATAGAGCTAAAGACCTTTCAATTTGAAGTTTGGGAACCCTTCCAAAAGTCTTTTGATGAGCAATTGAGATGATGTCGAAGGCCAAACTCAATATAACGAGAATTACAAAGAAGCTCTTGAGTATGAAGCGGGCATATCGGAAGCAAGACAAGAAGCAAATTAGGATGCTCAAGGAGCTATGCAAGAATAAATTAGTGGCAAAGTCAATGAAGGGGTACATCAAGAGGCAAATGTTCCACAAATACCTAAAGAAGGCGGGGACATGAATATAAATAACATGATTAATCTCATGCAAACTATGATTGAAAGGATGGACCAAATATTTTAGTTCAGTGGACCTATGTTACATCCATATGCACCAAACACTTTTCCACCAATGGGGCCACAAGCTTATGGATCTTTTGCGGGACCTTCACATGCAAATGCATTGCATACTCCTCAAGATAGTATGCACCATGTTGATAGGAATCATGGGTCTATTCTTGGAAAGAACAAGATGCCTCCATCATTGATGCATCAAGGTGGAACAAGTATGCCTGGTATGAACAAGTATGCCTGGTATGAACAAGTATGCCTATGCATGGTCCTATGAATGGGGTTTCATCAATGGAAGGGAGAAATGTGGAAAAAAACAAAGGCATAGTTGTGGAAGAATCAAGGGTGAATGGAAATTGGAATCATCCACACATGATTGGACAACACTTTGATGAGATGGGTCATTATCCTTCACACATGGGTAGTCATCACTTTGATGAGATGGGTCATTCTTCACACATGAGTAGTCATCACTTTGATGAGATGGGTCATCATTTTAATGGGATGGAACCTAATCATGGCATACCTCATCACTTGAATGAGTTTGGGGGCAATCATGTTAG
The DNA here is from genome assembly GCF_041138505.1 of Cibotium barometz. Lineage (NCBI taxonomy): Eukaryota > Viridiplantae > Streptophyta > Polypodiopsida > Cyatheales > Cibotiaceae > Cibotium > Cibotium barometz. The sequence goes on from NC_141066.1 coordinate 33,130,853, forward strand.
ACCAATGGAGCATAGATCACATGTTCATCATCGAGGTGGTGATGAAGATGAGTTTAAGGGAATGAAAGACAAGTTGACTTTTACTAAGTTCAAGGGTGAAGGATCAACCAATGAGGAGTTTGAAGAATGGATTGATAAGATGGAGCTTTACTTTGAACTTAGTTCTCGTAGTGATAGGGCCAAGGTTTTGTTTGCTACCTTGCATCTAAAAGGTTATGCCCATGCATGGTGGTGGCACTTGAATGCTCATGGCTATTTGGGAAGATCTCCAGAATGAGATGAGGAGAACCTTTGTTTCATACCTCAATAGATCAAGGATGGTGGAGAAATGGGATGATCACACTCAAACGGGCAATGTTAAGGACTATGTGCACAAGTTTATGGAGTTTTCACTTCATGTGGAAGGCTTGAGCGAGGAGTACAAATTGAGGAAGTTTATCAAAGGGTTACAAAACAAATTGAGGAAGTTTATCAAAGGGCTACAAAACAACACAACAACATCAAGGTTGATGTGGATGCTCAAAGGCCCGAAGCCATCAAGGAGGCCATGGTTCTTACGAAGATCTATGAGGCAAAGTATATACATGCTAGTGGATCAAGGCATGGATTTAGGGCGGATATTGGCACTTCAACTTTGGGCAAATCTTCGGGTGGAGTTTCTTATCACACGGGTCCTCCTAGATTCCCAACCGTCTATGGAAGAGGTGGAAGAGGAAATTTCAGATTTGGTAACTCTTTTCCTCGACCTCCAAATGGTGATGGGAAGCAAGTTGATGAAAAAGCATCTAACAAGAGCAAGGTTATTTTTGGAGAAGATCGTATTAATGATTTGAAGGAAAAGGGTTTGTGCATCAAGTGTGGTGACAAATGAAACAAGGATCATTGGAAGGTTTGTAAGGCCAAGAAGATGACCCTAAGTTTGATTCTCACTAAACCTTGCCACCATGAAGACATTAAGGAGGATGTGTATAAATATGATGAGTACTTTGAAGATGCCAATAATAAAGTTGAAGATGTAAAGGATGGTGAATTTCCTTTTAATCTGGGTGGATTAAAAGAAGGGAGATGTTGACTATGATGATGGGTTACCATTACCTATATGTGCTTATCATAACAAAGACAATATGGCTACCCTATGCAATATCTCAAGGATCATTGGAAGGTTTGTAAGGCCAAGAAGATGACCCTAAGTATGATTCTCACTGAACCTTGCCATGAAGACATTAAGGAGGATGTGTATAAATATGATGAGTACTTTGAAGATGCCAATAATAAAGTTGAAGATGTAAAGGATGGTGAATTTCCTTTTAATCCGGGTGGATTAAAAGAAGGGAGATGTGTATAAATATGATGCATACTTTGAAGATGTCAATAATAAAGTTGAAGATGTAAAGGATGCTGAATTTCCTTTTAATCCTGGTGGATTAAAAGAAGGGAGATGTTGACTATGATGATGGGTTACCATTACCTATATGTGCTTATCATAAGCAAAGATGTAAAGGATGGTGAATTTCCTTTTAATCCGGGTGGATTAAAAGAAGGGAGATGTTGACTATGATGATGGGTTACCATTACCTATATGTGCTTATCATAACAAAGATGTAAAGGATGGTGAATTTCCTTTTAATCCGGGTGGATTAAAAGAAGGGAGATGTTGACTATGTGCTTATCATAACAAAGATGTAAAGGATGGTGAATTTTCTTTTAATCTGGGTGGATTAAAAGAAGGGAGATGTTGACTATGATGATGGGTTACCATTACCTATATGTGCTTATCATAACAAAGACAATATGGCTACCCTATGCAATATCTCAAGTGATGCCTATGTTGGTTGCAAAGGAGCCAATACATTAAGGTTGAAGGCATGAATTAATGGAAGGGTGGCACATGTTTTGATTGATAGACCACACATAGCTTTATTAACACCAAATCCATGTGCAGTCTCAAATTATAGCTCGTAGCTTTATCTTTGTGGCATGAGGTTCAAGTGGCTAATGGAGCAAAGATGGATTGCACAATAGTATGCAAGGATGTGAGGTTGATTCTCACAAATGATGCAAGGCTGATTTACTTGTATTACATATGGGTCCCATTGACATTGTTTTGGGATGTGATTGGTTGGCAACTCTTGGGTTGTTTCACATGAATTTACAGCAAGGGTATATGAGTTTTATGCATGGAAACCATGAGGTTACACTGACCAAAACTCATGTGCCAAGTATTAAGATGATCAATGCAACACAACTCAAGAGGGAGCTAAAGAAAATGGGAAGCATATATGTTTTACAGCTTTGCAAAGAAGAAATCAATGAACAAAAGAGTAAGGTTATGCATAAAGGTACGAAGGAATTGTTGAAGGAGTATGAGGATGTGTTCCAAATGCCAAAGTGCTTGCCGCCAAAAAGGGAGGTGGATCATGGGATACAGCTTGAGCTGCATACCAAGCCCATTAAGAAACCACCTCGTAGATTGTCAAAAGTGGAGAATGATGAAGTGGCAAAGCAAATGCGAGAGCTTATGGACATGGGATGGGTTACTCCTAGCCAATCACCTTTTGCATCACCCAAACTCTTGGTCAAGAAGAAGGATGTCACTTTTCACATGTGCGTGGACTATAGGGATTTGAATAAATCTACAAGCAAGAATAGATTCCCCATTCCACCAATTGATGACTTGCTTGAAGAGTTGAAAGGTGCATGTTTCTTCTCCAAGATTGATTTGAGATCGGGCATCACCAATCAAGAATCAAGGAAGGTGATGAGTATAAAATGGCATTTTGGATTGAGAGATGTCTCTACCATTATTTGGTTATGCCGTTTGGATTGTGCAATGTGCTGGTAACATTTAGCTTTAATGAATAAGGTGCTTGGAAATTTCCTCCACAAATGTGTGCTTGTATTATTTGATGATATCTTGAAATATGGCAAAGGGGAGAAGGAGCACTTGATGCATGTAAGAGCTATTTTGGATGCTTTAAGAGCCAACAACTTATATGCAAAGGAGAGAAAATGTACATTTATGGCACAAAAGGTTGAGTATCTTGGACACAGTGAGAAAAGAAGGCATTATGGTGGATCCTAAGAAGGTTGAGTATGTTAAGAATTGACCCACGCCTACAAATACCACTCAATTAAGGGGATTCTTGGGCTTGTCATCATTTTATAGGAGGTTCATTAAGAGGTATGCTCATATTGCAGCACCTCTTACCAACAAGCTTAAGAATGAAGCTTTGTTTTGGGATGCTATATCCAATAAGAGCTTCCAAGAGCTCAAGGAGATGCTCATATCATCAGCTCCTATACTTGTATGCCTGGACTTCACGAAGCCATTTGTGGTTCAAGCCGATGCTCGGGTAGTTTTGTTCCAAGAACATGGAGTAATTGCTTTTGAGAGTTGAAATCTTGATGAGAAGGAAATGGTTATGTATGTCTATGATCAAGAGATGTTGGCAATACTTCATGCAATAAAGAAGTGGCATCATTACTTGTATGGGAGTCATTTCTTTGTAAAGAGTGATCATAGAGTGCTTCAATACTTCTTGTCTCAACCTACACTCTCTCCTAAGCAAAGAAGGTGGGTGGCTACATTGCAAAATTGTGACTTTGAAGCCTCTTACATGAAAGGGAAAGAGAATGTTGTGGCGGATGCATTGTCACGTATATAGGCATGTAGATGCATGGCAATATTGAAGGTACATAAAGATTGGATTTTGGATATCCAAGAAGAGTACCTATTGGATGAGGAAGTGGCACCAATGTGGCAAAAATTATAGCAAGGATTCCATGATGATTTGCTACATTTTGAACTTCGTAATGGACTCATCTAATACAAAGATAAACTCTACCTTGTGCTGCATACATCAAGCTACAAGAAGAGGGTGTTAGAAGATATGCATTCTTCTCCATTATCGGAGCACATGGGGCTGTTTAAGACCTTTGAGAAGGTGTGGAAAATTTTTTATTGGAAAGTAATGTGGAAAGATGTGTATACTTTGTGACAAGTTGCTTGCTTTGTCAACAAAACAAGGATCTCACGCATAAGCCTAGTGGTTTACTTCAGCCTTTGCCTATTCTCGATGGCAAATGGACATACATCTCTATGGATTTCATCACGGGACTTCCTCATACAAGGAGGGGATGGGATAGTATATATGTGGTGGTAGACCGCTTGACAAAAGTGGCACATTATATTCCTTCCAAGGTCAAATTTTCAGCATCTATGGTTGCAAAACAGTTTGTGGATCATGTGTTCAAGTTGCATAGACTGCCACAACAAATTGTTAGTGACCAAGATATTTATGAGTTTATTTTGGAGGACATTGTTTGAGATCATGGGGGGGACTGTTTTGACACCTAGCACTGCTGCCTATCACCCCAAAACCGATGGACAAATCGAGAGGGTGAATAAGTGGGTGGAAACTTACTTAAGGCACTATTGCCATGATATGCAAGGTGTTTGGGGTGAGTGGTTGCCGCTTGCTGAGTTTGCTCATAATAGCACGCATCATGAGAGAATTTGCATGTCACCTTTTGAGGCACTCTATGGGTACAAAGTGAATATGCCAATGATGGTTCAAAAGCAAGAAGGGGTGAATACTAATGCAAAAGAGGAGATGGAAAAGTTGGATGCACTCTTGCAATAATGTAAAGCTAATATGAAGTAAGACCAAGAAAGGATGAAACATTATGCTAATGCCCATCGGAGGCCATTAGAGTTCATGGAGGATGTTTGGGTATTCTTGAGGATTCCCAAAATAAGATATGGTTCTCTCAAGGGCAACACAAATTCCAAGTTAGCTCATCCGCTACTATGGGCCATACAAGGTGTGGTGAGGTGTGTTGGCAAAGTTTCTTATCAATTGGCACTTCCATCAACCTCAAAGATTCATGATGTATTCCATGTATCAAATCTTAAAGCTTACCTTGGGCCGGAGGTATTTGTGCAAGATGAATTACCTCTAGTGAATGAGGAGGGGATGATTGAGTATGAGGAGGGGATGATTGAGTATGAGCTGGAAGCGATGTTGGGTAGTACAAGAGAAAGAGCTCTTCGCAACTTTACATTAGTGGAGTACTTGGTCAAATGGCAAGGGCTACATAAGGATGAAGCTTCTAAGAAACCCGCCTCTACATTGATTGGATTTGAAGGGTTTTTGGATGCATCTTAGAAGTCCAATGAGGGTCATGAATAGTGAATCAATTTACTAGAAATTACTGTAAATTCACTGTGGTGGAAAGCCCTATACCCTTGGAAATTGGATGTATAATGATTGGAAGTTACTCAAGGTTCTTATGCCATTATGGGGAAGACATTATGGCTTGTTTTGAGGGCTTATTGAGCAGTTTACAACCATATACATGTGATTTTGGTCTCCCATACATGGTGTGAGCATGAGCTTCAAGTTTGACATGAGTCCATTCACATATACTCCATCCATGAGGATTGTAATTGTACATATCAATGGTTTCAAGGATGAAACCTTTTGGGTGGGGATGGTTTGTAACAAAGGGGAATGGTCTCATATGAATAATGGGCTCAAGGCCAATTGACCATGCCCATGGACAACACTTATGATAGTGTGAAAGGGGGATCATGTATATAGTTCACATATGCCATATTTTGGGTACCTTTTGATAACCATCATAATACAAGTCATTTACTCTCTCTTCTCTCTCTAAACCTAGGTTAATCATCTTAATCTAGGTTAATCCAAGATTAATTAGGCTAAATCAAGGCTAATCTAGATGTTACTTTCTTTCAAGGGCACTTAGACAAGAGCCCAATGATTCTCTTCCACTTAGAGTAGTGTATAGCCCCTTAGTATTGTAAATATTTCAATTTTGTACACGAGACAAACAATATGTATATTTCAAGTTTGTAAATATTAGCTCAATATACACGAGACAAGATGAGTGTATACTCCAATTGTATGTATTGAGGAAGAGGACACTTAGGAAATACAATGTCGTTAGATAAGCAATAAAACATAAGAGGCAATCTATTACTTCTTATGGCATTAAATTTTACATAGATGTTTGACTTTGAATTTTCTCTAATGGATCCACTTTCTTTCCATACATTGTTTTCCTTGGAGCCATTGCAGTATCTTATGATGTACTATTGAATGTTTCCATGCTTCTTGTCTCCGTTGTTTCTGAAGAAGGAAAATTTTTCTTATTACATGTGATGACTTGTTTTACTATCTTTTTTTAAAGTTAAAGAAAATTCTTCTATAGAACCATTGGAAAACTTCAAGTAAATTGTTTTCTCTGTTCCTTCCTCCTCCATGGTTTGTATGTCTAAAAAATGTAGTACATGCTTGGTAATGAGACTTCTCCATAATTTGTGTGGACCAAATGGATGGACTTCCATACTTATTGATAAAGTAAGGAAGATTGTTATATATGATATGCTAGGAAAACACAAAAAGAGAGTTAGAAAAATGTGATTTACAAGGAAGAAAGATAATATAATAGAAATGATATTACCATGTAATGCGTGAAATGTTATGTCATCCAAACATCCTTCATAGATGACTTTTAATGCGTGAAATGTTGATATGTCATCCAAACATCCTTCATAGATGACTTGAAAGATTCTAAATAGTTTTTGAAAGTCTTGCTTATTCCACTTCTTTTTGCCGCAATATCCAAATATCTTATCTAATTCTTTCCAAACATTTTCTTTATTATTTCTGGCTTTTCCATCATCTGCATCATCCTTCACTGCATTATGAAGATTTTTCCATAATTCATATTTTATTTTGTCAGCTTGTGTTACGGTTCGTCCGTCCGTTCCTCTGTGGTTAATTGGAGACACCTAATTACCACTATGTTCGTTGCATGGCACTTGGGTGATTCCGAATATTCCATGTGTAGGACATATGAATTTAGGGATGCCTAGAACTAAGTGTTAGATTTAATGCTTATGTGCTGTTGTATAATTTTAGCATATATTGCTAATGTGTAACGTGTTTGAATGGACAACTTGTAGGTTGGTGAGATTGACAAGTTTTGTGCTCGTAAGCTGGTACGGCTAGGATATGATGGCAGTGATTTGCTGTGAGCAATTATCGAGAAGGTTTTCCTTTTAGTATTTTGGCATTGGTGGGATAGTCAATGATTTTGGTATTTTGGTTGTGGTATTTACTACGAGATATTTTTGTATTTTGTTAGCTGTCCACTTTTATTATACGTAGGCATGGACCTATTTATTTGATTGCATGTGCACTAGCCCTTGGGGGTTTATATGTATTTTTCCTTAGTAAAAGCAATCCCTATTTTTTGTAAAAAGGGCAAGCCCATTCAAGAACAAAAATAGCCCACATGCGAAAAATAGTTGCACGCTCTTACATGGGCTTACCCTTTACAAAAACCAGGAGTTGCTTTTACCAAAAGCTTTAATAAATCCTTCCTATCTAAATCACTAAGAATAAATACATCTAAATCCCATGTTAATAGGTCTACACCCATGTATAACAAAAGTGAGTGGTTAACAAAATACAAAAATATATCGTAGTAAATACCATGGCCAAAATACCAAAATCATTAGCTATTCTGCCAATGCCAAAATACTAAAAGGAAAACCTTCTCGATAATTGCTCAATCACAACAAATCATCACCATCATGTCCCAGCCATACCGGCTTACGAGCACAAAACTCATCAACGTCATCAACCTGCAAGATGTCCATTCAAACACATTACACATTAGCAACACATGCTAAAATTACACATCATAACATAAGAATTAAATCTAACACTTAGTTCTAGCCATTCCTAAATTCATATGTCCTACACATGGAATATTCGGAATCACCCAAGTGCCATGCTAGGAACTGATGAAAAACAGGTAGAGGGAGAGGAGACGCACACATAGGAGCAAACCCTAATCATAGAGGAAAGCCATCTCCCTTCTCACACAATGCATAAAGTCATAATCCATAATACACAACACACACTGTGTTGTGTCCACACACAGCTAACCCTAGCTAATGTCCACACCCTATGACCAGTTGGACGCGGTCATTTATGTCTCACACATGTTCCTACCTAGCATGCCAGCACATAGCGCAGCTGGCACAAGCTGACATTGAGCTTGAATCTCAACAGCCCCTCTCAAGCTCATGATGTACTGCCATAGATGAAGATGTAGATGAGCTTGGGCTATCAAAGCTCTCAACACTCCCCCTCAAGCTCATCCCACATACTCCCAACATAGTACGGAAGTACTCAAACTTCTCCCTGCTAAGTGGCTTTGTAAAGATGTCGGCCACCTGCTCTTCAGTCTTCACATACTGCAAATCCACTATACCATCCAACACTTTCTCTCTGACAAAATGATAGTGGCTTTGTAAAGATGTCGGCCACCTGCTCTTCAGTCTTCACATACTGCAAATCCACTATACCATCCAACACTTTCTCTCTGACAAAATGATAGTGGACCTCTATGTGTTTGGTCTGCACATGAAAAACTAGATTCTTGGCCAACTGTATGCTGCTCATGTTGTCACAATGAATGACAACCTTGCCATCAAAACAGGCTCACCCAAATCAGCCAAGAGACTCTTTAACCATACTCCTTCACATGTAGCAATGGCTGCACCCCTGTATTCAGCCTCTGTGTACTAGATAAAGCAATAGTAGGTTGCTTCTTGCTACTCCAACTCACCACTGCACTTCCAAATGTAAAGGCATAACCACTAGTAGACCTCGTGTCATACGAGCTACCTGCCCGATCTGCATCTGTGTAGCCATGTATATCCAAGCCTTTACCATGCTCATAAAGAAGACCATAATGTGCAGTGGTCTTTACATATCGCATAATGTGTCTCGCTGCATCCAAATGAGGTTTTCTGGGGCTCTACACATAAATTGGCTTACTAGTCCCACAGCATAACTGAGATCCGGGCGTGTGATAGTCATGTAAATAAGACTACCAACCATCTTTCTATACATAGATGGATCATCCAACTCTTCACCAAAATCAGCCCGCAGCTTTACATTCTGTTCCAAAGGTGTACTCATTGGCTTACACTCTGTCATCCCATATTTTGCCAGCATATCCAATGCATATTGGCGTTGCACTAACCATGTACTTGCATGGTCTTTGATCACTTCAATCCCAAGAAAATATCTCAATTCACCCAAGTCTTTCATATCAAACTACCCACTCTTGATGCCTTCTTGACATGCATAACATCTATAGCATGATCTCCTGTGTGACAATCAAGTCATCCTCATAGATGACAAGTAAGACAATCCCATGATCTGTTTTCTTCACATAGAGTGAAGAATCTGCTGAAGAAACCTGAAATCCAAGGGAGTTAAGATAGCTTATCTTATCACTCCAAGCACGAGGTGCTTGCTTCAAACCATATAATGCTTTCTTTAATCTGCATACATGAGTAGGATACTTCGGGTGTACATATCCTTCTGGCTGTGCCATATAAACTTCTTCTTGTAGATTACCATTTAGAAATGCATTTTTCACATCCATTTGATGCATTTCCCAGCCATTTGCTGCAGCCATATGACTGCTCTCACTGTTCCCATCAACTAGACTAAATGTTTCATCATAGTCCAAGCCTTGGGTTTGTGCAAAACCCTTAGCTACCAATCGCGCTTTATGTCGCTCAATGGAACCATCTGACTTGCATTTCACCTTGTAAACCCATTTTGCAACCAATGACATTTTTGCCTTGTGGTAAGGCAACCAAATCCCATGTTTCATTATGAACCAATGCATCCATGTCTCAACATCCATTGCCTTCTCACATGCTTCCCAATAGCTTCTGTATAGCATGTAGGTTCCACATGCTTCACCAAAGAGGTCATATATGCGTAATGTATAGCAAAGTTACGATATGTCAACCTGTCAACTGGATACCTGACCCTTTGGGATCTCCGCAATGCATGCGGATCACTTTGAATACCTGTCACTCTAGCATGTGGAGGCACATATCTATCTTGCCTTACACCAGGTGTGCGTAAAACTGGTATGCCAAGTTCCTCATCCAAACTCTCTGAACTTGATGACTCATAACCTGTAATGCCAATTCCTTCAACCTTCTTTTTCCCTTTATCCACAGCACTACTCCCAGTGCTCACACTCTCATGTCTCAAGCGTCCTGACCATGGACGTATAGTGCTACTCTCAGACTCTGCTGGCCCAGACATAGAAATAGAACTTGCTTGTGGCAAGTTCACATGCACATCAGCATCATCAACGGAATCAATGACACCCTCATCCTTTGCTTTGTACAACTAGCAAGTTCATCAAACACCACATCTTGTGAGATAACCACTTGCCTAGTTTGTGGATTGTAACATTTATATGCCTTACGATCTTGTGCATATCCAACAAACACACACTTTTCTGCCTTAGGATCCAACTTCCTCCTTCTCTCGTCAGGAACATGTACATAAGCTATGCAACCAAACACTTTGAGGTGTCCAATGTTTGGCCTAAAACCTGTAAGCCGCATCTCTGGCGTACTTCCATGTATGGCTGTTGTGGGTGTCTTATTAAGTACATACACCGCTATGGCACATGCTTCTGCCCAATAATAGTCTGGCATGCTCTTTTCATTGAGCATCGCCCTGGCCACATCACAAATGACTCTATTCTTCCTCTCAGCACAACACCATTTTGCTGAGGTGTGTACCTGCAAGTTAACTACCTTTTTATGCCATGCTTTCTCAAGAAATTCTCAAAAGCATGTGAGGTGTATTCACCACCTCCATCTATCCTCAAATATTTTATCCAAGAGCCATATTGCTTCTCTGTGCAAAAGCTGAAGGCCATAAACTTTCCCAACACTTCACTTTTCTCTCTGTGAGAAAGTAAATCCAAGTCATTTTGTTGAAATCATCAATGAATGTCACATAATACAAGCTGCCTTTAATGGATGGGTTTTGTGCAGGACCCCATACATCGCTATGAACTATCTCAAGTGGCTTGCTACTCATGTTGCCTTCTTTAGAAAACGGCAACCTCGCCTGCTTTCCAAACTAACAGGCATCACAAACATGCATATTCCCATCATACTTGAATCTAGGCAGCCCACTAACAATGCCTGTTGCCTGCATGTTCTTTAACCTTTGTATGTTCACATGTCCAATCCTTTTATGCCACATTAATTACCTGTAACACATTTGGGCTTTTAGAGAACATGGCTAATTTCAACTCAGGAATCCCAGCATCCAACTTAAATAACCTGCCTTCTTTCTTGCCTTTGGCAATGACTCTACATCCATTCTTGAAATCCTCAACGAAGCAACCATGCTCGTTTTGAAACGAACCTGTAACCCTGTTCCACCATTTGACCAACTGAGGCCACTTTTTGTAATAGAAGGCACATACAAGACATCTGCCATAGACTTTGTTTCACCATTGTGCATAACCAATGGTACACTTCCAACATGTGTGATAGCATGTTAGGTATCATCTCCTGTTTCCACATAGCCTTTCACATCCATAGGCTTCATATGCTCAAACCATTCGCCATGACAAGTCATATGGTTTGATGCTCCAGAGTCCATATACCAAGTGTCATCACTTTCACCATTTGTCATCATAGATCCCACAACATGTTTCATGGCAAACAAGTGATTTGTTGTGCATAATGTCCACCATGTTGTGCTCTACTCCCTCTCAAATCATTTTGTTTGTAAAAACAATCACGTGCCATATGACCAAATTTTCCACAGTAATGGCATTCCACATTTTGCATCGATGTTTATTGGCCTTGCCAACGTCCTCTACCACAAGGATTACCTCTACCTCTCTGAGGTGTATATCCACACGACCACCTCTAGCACCATATGTAGGTTGAAAATTATGTTGTGGTGACCTATCCTGCCATCCACGACCATTACCACGACCATTACCACGACCATTACCATGACCACGTGATGCAAATCTCCCCCTGCGTCTAAATCCCCTTTGTGAATAGAAAGCCTGATTTCTGCCATTATCATCATGGTTAGTAGATGCATCATGAAAAGAGTCACCGAGTTTGATTTCCTCAACAAGCACTGGAGTGAAACCAACTCATCAAAATTTGGTAAACTTGTACTCCGAACCGAGATAGATGTATCAAAAGACTTATACTCCTTACCAAGACCACGCAAGGTAATGTCTACCAAATCATCATCAGGCATGGGGGCATTGATTGTTGCCAATGCATCTGCATACTTCTTTATCTCTTGTACATAATCATGGATGCTCCTTCCTTTCCGTTTCACATTATGAATCTATTGTCTCAATAACTGAGACTTGCGAGCACTAGTGTCTGTATCAAACAGCTTTACCAATGTATCCCATGCATCCTTGGGATTCTCAGCATCATGTATATGTATGAGTATAACATCCGAGATACATATAGACAGGTAATGCAAAACTTTGTATGCTCTTTCTGACCATTGCTTTGAGCTACAACCTGCCGTCGCTGTGTAGGTTGTCGGGGTAGTTCCGACTCTGGCTCGGCACCTGTAACAAGGTTCCAAAAACCTTTTCCCTTCAGAAAGCTTTTGATCCTGTACTTCCATGCCTGGAAGTTCTTCCTATCCAACTTTTCACCCACAATTTGTACTGGGTTGTCTGATATATTTGCTCAATGCAAATGCACCTTCCGCACATGTCCAAATCTGTAAACGAGCCTTCCTTAGCTCAACCACACTCTAATGAGTGTTCCAGATACTCCAAAGTACTCAACAAACGTCACTTTGATGTAGAAAATCAAACTGATTGCATCCAAAATGAACTAGCATACACAGTCCAAGGTACCCTGTTTTGGCGCGCTTTTCAAGGCTTCAAATTGCAATTTAGTGGTTCAATGAAGTGTGGATAACTTGCATTGACACCTAAACAAGCTAAATGTTGCATATCAACACCAACCAAGGTGCGTACATACCAAATTTGTCAGATCTCCTTCTCTGTTTTAAGAAAAACCAGTAAAACCAGTATTAATCCTGCTCTAATTTCTTTAATCCTTGTCCAAATTGAGAGCCCAGGCATTCATTATCTTAGCAATTATGTGTACTAACTTCGTGTAAAAGAAATTAGTCTAATTGTGAATAATGAGTGAGTAATTAGTCGATTAATCACTCATTATCTCACTAATCACTGTTAAATAGCTCTGCTAATCCTTCATTAATCAGCTCAAATCTTTATGTTGCTCAAGGTTTAACTTGCAAAGACCTTCTTCGCTTCAATATATACGCGATTGCTAAGCTTCCCATGCATTCATATCATCCATTTAGCATCAAAAGACCTCAACTTGTGAATTATTTTAAAAAAATAACACTCAGCTCTGCAGAGATCAGCGCCGCCTGCTTGTAGGGGTTTTTAGAGAGTTTGTACACACTAATGATTGCTCATAAGCCTTAGCAAAGACCTAAGGTAGGTTTCCAACCAGTCAATGCATTGATTTGATGCGAAAACCTTCACAAATCGCGTCAATTTTGAGCATATGCTCACTGTTTTGGAGGAGGTTTCAAACCAAAATTTTTCTCTTATTTTAATGCATCAATCTTGTTCCAGATTTACTCTAGGGTTTGCACATGAGTTGCCAATACATTAATCCTTGTGACATACATGTTCCTTTGCCAGATTTCATCCATTTGCATAATACATCACTGCTTTCAAGCTCCAATGGAAAGCTTGCAAAAAACTAGAATTTTCTTTTGCTTTGGGCAACCCTGATTTGCCTTGTTTGTGCTTGAATCACATGCAATCCGCTCAAGGGTGTTTAGTAGTCCTTACCCGGTAGGCCAAGCTCTCAGATTTGATGGAAATCGGTGTGCTCTAAGCTTCACAGCATCAATGGCAAGCTTCACAGCTTCTTCTCCCTCTTCTCTCACTCACTCATAAACCCTAATAGAGAGCACCAGGCTCTGATACCATGATGAAAAACAGGTAGAGGGAGAGGAGACACACACAGAGGAGCAAACCCTAATGTAAATTACAAACCCTAATCATAGAGGAAAGCCATATCCCTTCTCACACAATGCATAACGCCATAATCCAAAATACACAACACACACTATCTGTTGTGTCCACACACATGACCAGCTGGACGCGGTCATTTATGTCTCACACATGTTCCTACCTAACATGCCAGCACATAGCGCAGCTAGCACAAGCTGACATCGAGCTTGAATCTCAACAGGAACACAGTGGTAATTAAGCATCCCCAATTAACCATAGAGGGACGGATGGACAAACCATAATAGCTTGGGTTGTGGTCTATTCAATGGCCTCTTTGCTTTTCTTTTTTGTTCCTCACCATGAAATGATAGGAGCCTTGTGGATTTTACTCCACCAATTGAAAGTTTGGTGGATTTTACTCCACCAATTGAAAGTTTGGTTGGAAAATCTTTTCTGTTGGTAATTTGGTAGAGTTTTTTGTGTTTTTCTCTATATGCACATTGCCCCCATGAAGTCCCATATCAAATAGCACTTTCTCTATCATTTTGATAGCTTTCACCCCTTCTTTATTTGGTTTCAACTTCCATGCGAATCCTATATAGAGGTATGCAAACTTCTCTATGATTCTACATAGAGCATGTAGGATGCAAATGTTAAGCACCTGCTTAAATTCAGGAGCCTTATTCCAATACTTGATGTCCATGACTTTTGTACAATATAAGCATGGAAATTTTACATTACCTCCTTAAGACACATTGTACATGCATTTTAGTGTCTTCAAATCTCATGCCATGTGCCACTCCACATTGAATTCTCCATCTATATGAAGTTTTTAACCATTTGTTTGATTTGATATTATAGTGGGGATAGAAGTACGATGAAAAATCTAGTATAAGATGCGCAAGTCTTCATTGTCCACCTGTTAAAGAATATACTTTTTTGATAAGACTTTAATATTCATTATCTTAGATAATCATCTTGATAAACACAGAACTTAAATTTAAAGAAATGTTTTGCATACCTCAAATGTTGCTAACCACCAAATGTTGTTCTCTGATTACACACTAAAATAACGTGTATTTGTAGTTTTTATAAAGGGATCAAGAGCCATGTTCATAAGTGTGTCACTGAAACAAACTCTTGTTTCTTTGATTTCACATTCGTCAAGCTTAATCACAAATTTAAGCACACCTTTGACTTTGTCATGAATAATATCAAAATATTTAACCATTGAAGTCTGAATTGCCACGAGTTTAAAGAATATATTATTAGATTTATTAAAAGTAAGATCTTTCTTCTTTCCATGGTAGATATGCTCTATATGATATGGCTCCCCAAGATATTGCATTAGTTCATTGTTCATTGTATGACGTTCTTGTCTTATCAATGTAGGTTTAGGTAGAATATTTTCTTTGATATTGTTGTAACGCATTTGTGAGTAAAATAGGTAATATTACCTCAAAAAAGAAACATTTGGCATCTTTTCCAAAAAGACATTTTTAAAGGTCTTTTTTGAAAACATTGTATTCATGAGTAAAGTGTGCCCAAAAAATGACAAAATTTTGGGCACTGTGTACAAATTTGACATGATACAAAATGACAAATAAACTCAAAAAAATTGATATTTTTTGACAAAATGTTACTTGAAAAGTAGACTTCTCGAATAAAAGTACAAATTCATGCCATAATTTGGACTCTTACATTAACAATTGGAATGTCAATAAAAAACCATACTCTGCTTAGTGGAGCTCCCACACTACTTATTCTTCGCTACTACTGAGTCCTCCACTATCACTAGTGGCAGTCTCATCCCTTAAGGAAGTTGATGATGCATACTTCTCATCACTATCCACACTCCTCTCAGTGAACTCCTCCACTAATTTATTGGTGTTTCCGTGGCACATTTGGTGATGAAGTGTTTGCATGCTCCCCAACATTCAAAGCATGAATTTTTTGCTTGAGAATTGATATTGTAGACTTCCATAAAGTAACCAGCTTTATCCACATCTACAAGTACCAATAGACAAGATCTTGGATTGTTTTTGTTTCTCTTTCATTTTCCCCTGCCACCCATGAGCCTCGCTTGGGTTGTACTTCCCTTCAAATGATTTTTTGTGTGTTGTTCTAAACCAATGCACAGTTAAAGAAATTGTTTTCTAAGATTATTCATGTGCATGGATACTTAAAACGCAAGAAATCCAAAATGAATGGCCTAAAGCATCTCCATGTGCTAGAGTAGCTACTAAAGTGCCTTCCTTTATGTCTTGTGCATCACCATTCCACATCTCTTAAAGTCATAACCACCTTTCTGTGGAGCGTCGAGATCCTAAATACATCTCTCGTGATTCACCATGTAGCAGTTTGCTAGAGGATACAGATCCTTGAGGCTTGGTCTTGACTCCCGACTCCCAAGTCATGAGTCACGAGAAATCTTTCGTTAGATGAGAAATCTCTTGTAAGACCAAGTTTGGATGTTCAACAACCAAACATTACTACTACATTTCCCCAGTTTGGATATTGAATATCCAAATTGAACAAATTTGGATGTCCAACATCCAAATTGAACAAATTTGGATATTTATCATCGAAATTGAATAAAAATGGATGTCCAACATCCATTATGTTTCAATTTGGATGTCCAACATCCATTTTGTTTCAATTTGGATGCCCAATATCCATTTTGTCAACAAAAGAGGATGTTGGACATCCTCCTAGTTGCATTATGAATGTAGGACATCTAACTTAAAGCAAAAATGTAATTTATCATACCAACCTGTTTGTAACCATTTGGATCTCCTCTCTCTCTCTCTCTCTCTCTCTCTCTCTCTCTCTCTCTCACTCTCACTCGCTCGCTCTCTCAAAACATTGTTTTGCTAATAAATCTCTCTCTCTGTCTCTCTCTCTCAATGTTGTTTTGCTAGTAAATCAATGAGGGCGATGATTCTTTTTTGAGGTCTCATTTTGTGGCATTTTTCATCAAGTCGCATCCTAGCATGAGCAGTCTAGACTAGGTAGCATTTAGAACTTTTCTGGTTGTAGACTGAGCCACCATTCTGAAAAAGAGCTATCATTCACTCATTTGTCAGCCCACCATTGTGCAATCACTAGTCACCACCACTGACTCACCAGTGCCCCACGAGCCATAATGCCACCACATCACCACCACGGATGATGCTGGTACCACGGTCCACCACCCCCTCCCCTTTGACTGGTAAAACCTAAAATTTAAATGCTAATGCCCCCACTTTTTTTGGGAGGGGGAGGGAACACTGCCACTATTTTTGAATGCACCCGGCTCCCTTTCGAGTCCCAACTCCGGAGTCCGGAGGACCAAGAAGGTGGCCTGGACTGCATGAGGAGACGAAATTATTTTTATTTTAAAAGGGGCCAAAAAGTACTAGTATACTATGATGTGCTCTCGGACAACCAGCTGAACACACCTTACACACAAACACCCGCGTCACCCTTTCTTCCCCTTTGGGGGCCCATTCATGCATGATGCCACCAAAGGTCTTGTTTTGATTATAAGCTTGAAATGACAAGTATATACATACTCAAATATGTTATGTCCAACGGGTTGTAGCAGATTTCGACATTGATAATATGCTCCTCCAGCATCTGATGTAAACATAAGAGTGATGGGTTTTTGGAATGCCTCTATGGGTCATTTTTTTTGCACATTAGGATAATGACTTTATTTTTTACCATGTTTTTTTAAAATTTACGGGTAGTGCAATTAAAAGGGGCAGTGCAATTAAAATTTACGGGTAGTGCAATTAAAAGGGGCTGCCCATTACCTCCACGGAGCAACTGCCTCCTCTTTGCTGCTGCAGTCCCATGAAGTGTGTAGCCCAATCCCTAACCAGCTTGCGGTGATATCATCATCATATATATATATATATATATATATCCACTAATGGGTGCATTGGTTGGGGGCTGTGATGCTATAAGCTATGCGTTAAAGATACCACCCAATCAAAGCTACGTCCTCGCAAATGGTTGCATGCATGCTTCAATATGCAAAGTTGCAAACTCAAAACCTAGGCTTGTTTGTTGTAATGTTATCTATATGGAAAAGGTGGTATGTGTAGGCTCATTGCACTTATAACTAGAAAGTGCAACTAATCATATCTAGCCTTTCTATGCAGGTTATTGGGACATAAGCGATTACGATAACAACTGGATAAGAACAAAAAAGAGTTCAAAATTTGAATTTCGGTTTTTTTTTTCAAATAAACTAATAAACTATTTTTCTAGCTTGCCTTGTATGTTCAAGTATTTTAAATCTTACAAACTTTTGTTTCTTTTAGAAGTTGCTCTTTGTGTAATAATCAAAAAATAAAGCATTATATAAATATGGTTTTTTTTAAAGATGATTCAAGTACAAAAAAATTGATATATTTTGAAGGTAGTGCTTTGATTTACTTTAAGTTAGTTAAAATTTAAGCAAATTTTAATCTTTTGTGAGAATCAAATTGTAAATTTCTGTCCAATACTCAAAAAAGATATATATATTTCAATATTTGGAAGGGAATCTTTCTAGGTAGTCTAGGTCAATTACCTATTTTGCTCGCAAACGTGTTGTCTTTTAGCTTGCCTTGTAATGTTTTATAAACTTGACAATATCCGTTACGGTTTATACCCACATTATCAAGTGTTGCTTGAATTTCATTTGTCTATGGTATTTCTTTGTAATTCAAGTGTTGCTTGAATTACATTTGTGTCTATAGTATTTCTTTGTAAAAACTCTTCAATGAATTTCTTCTTAAGTTTTTTGTATCATTTTTTCTCACATGTTCTGCATAATCGAAGCATCAATAAGCTTACTATATCCATCAAGAGCTTTTCATGGATCAATGTTTTCTTTATCTAGATGAAGTATTCCCCTGTAATAAAATTATAATTTATTTAAAGAGACTATAAATAAATCTAAAGAAAAAATAGCAAATAGTTAGTATCAAAGAATACCTAGCTACTTGAACTCTTTTTTTAAGACTTCCACCACTGATTGAGAGATTCTCTATATTATTGAGTTTTTTCTTTCTTGAATGAACACCAAGTATATTATTCTTTCTCCTTGCTTCAATAAGGTTCTTTTCTAATGTGGCGATTGTTTTTGTGTTTGACCTTAGCTTTTGTATAAGCTTCTCATTCTCTACCATTAATCTTTGGAATTTTGATATATTGAGATGCTTCTCGAACTTTAGGACTTTATTTTTTATATGAAGATGCATCATATATCCATGCAGACCATTTACTCCCATCACCTGTAAATCGAAGAAGACTTGTGACATTTGAGAATGGAGGTGTAGAATTTATATATAATAGGATCTTGTGGATAAATCCTTCCATATGTGTATAGATCCATGTTCTTCTTTCCTAGCATTCTCATATTGGTTGCCTCTAATGGATTCAAAGAACTCATCTTGTTTTATTTCTTAAGTGGCTCATATTCTCAATCTCTGTATGTTAATTATATAAATCTCTTCTATTGCTCACCATAGTTTCTATGTTTCTACTTTTCAAAATGGGACTTAGCTACTATGTAAAAAATACAAAAAAGACGATGAGTAGTGCGAAAGTTTGTACTTTGCTCACCATAGCTTTTATGTTTCTACTTTTTGAAATGAGACTTAGATACTATGTAGAAAATATAAAAAAGGTTATTGGCACGAAAATTTATACTTCAGAGAATAATCGTCTTATAGTGATTGATACAAAGAATATATCAAAATTCATAAGGACTTATTCTATGTATGTCCTTATTCTAAATTTATAACGACTTATTTTATGTACGTCCTTATTCTAAATTTATAATTTATAACGACTTATTCTATGTGTGTCCTTGAAAACTGATATATTAATGACATGGCCATTCTTCCATACTAACTATTTCGTCTTAAAGTGATTGATACGAAGAATATATCTACAATTATAAGTACCTATTCTATGTATGTCCTTATTCTAAATTTATATCGACTTATTCTATGTGCGTTCTTGAAAACCGATATATTAATGACACGGCCATTCTTCCATACTAACTATTTTTGTAAAAGGTTATAAGAATGATATAATTTTAATTAATTTATTATTTTTTATTCAATTTATATTAGTTTTCTTTACTATTTTTTATATTTCAAATACTCTTTCTCTATACTGAGTTACGTGGCCCAAAAGTGACGTCCTAAATCCCCTAATGCCCACCTTGAGATCTCCTAACTAGGATCTGATCTTCAATGTGCATATATTGATGTGTCAGCATTCGTTATCACTATTGGATGCATGTTAGCATATATTGATGTGTCAGCATTCGTCATCACTATTGGATGCATGTTAGCATAGTTGGGGGAGCATAACATGGAATTTCTTGTGATCTTTGCTAATGATGTTGATCATAACCACCCTTGCTAATGATTTTGAACATAATTACACAATCATAGAGGGCTTTAGAGGGTCTAGCCATAGTTTTCTGTAAAGAAGTACGTGAATTATCTCCTAACTACAAGATTTGTTTTCTTTGTCAACCATCAAGGTTTGCTATATTTGGTGATGAATAAGCCTTGCACCACAGGGTGCAGCATCACTAGATGGTTTCTAATTCTTTTGGAATTGTACTTCACCATCACAGTGAAAATGGAGTCCACGCATGTTCATACTAGTAGTAAATTTTTTAAAATTTTGAATGGGTAACCCCCTCTAGGAGTGAAAGATGATCTTCTGATGCTCCTTTACTCCATATTGTACTGGAATGGAGTGAAGATATCACCCACTTCTTGTGGCCAATGGATTCCTAATAAATTGTCCCATCAAGAAGGATGGGTCACATGCCTCATAAAGAAAGTAGTTATGATAGCAATCTAATGCTTTATAATAAGGGTCAAGACATCATCACTCATGAGTAAATGCATTCATGAGAAAATGCATTTATGAGGATGAGCATCATGTGAGGAAATGCATTCATAAGGACTTTGTAGATGGTCTTGTTGTGAGCAAGCCCATTCTAGCATCAATGGGGGGACACTTTGCCAGAGGCAGAACAACCCTACACTCTTTAGAGATGCAATAGAGTTCATAAAAGTTCTACATGAACTCCAAAGTCTCATCATGGTCCAAGAAAAGTATCACATGTCCCTAACCCCCATAATCTTGGAACAATCATTTAAAAAGTGGGACATATACTTTATGGGTCCCATTAGCCCTATCCGCTTAGGAAAACTAGGCACACTCATCAATCACAATCACCATTGACTTTTCATTAAGTGGGTTGGGTCCAAAGTTATATAGAAAATTGGTGCATGAGATCTACCACTTAGTTCCTTTATAAGAATGTGTTTCACTTGAGCTTCCATAGTGTGTGATCACGGTACACAATTTACCTCATTTTTCCACACCAATAGTTAGCTTAATGACATGAAAATCATTAGTCCTCCCACCTCTAAAACCATCTAGAGGTACTCTAGCAACTACTAATTCATAATCATCGATTATCTTGAAGCACAATAACTTACACCTTGAAAGTTCTTGTATCTAACCCCCATAGGTAGAATGGAAGGGAGAATCATCCTTGAAAGAGAATGGATTGTGGTGGTGGCTGATTGCATAAGTAGTGGCAACAAAGAAGATCTGTAACACTCAAGCTTTCCCATAGGACGGCTGCCTTAACTTTGGTAGATGAGAACACACCGAACCTTTCAACAACCCAAGTCTCATTTTCTAAATAGGTGTCCTCATCTCATGTAACTTCTCAAATGCAACACTCCTCTTTCTATGCCCTCGTGGTGATTGCCCCCTCAAACCATTATGGAGATCTAAAATCTCATGTATGTAACTTCTCAAACTCAACACTCATCTTGCCCTGGTAATTGCCCCCTCAAACCATTATGGAGACCCAAAATCTCATGTCATATAACTTCTCAAGTTCAACACTCCTCTCGCCTCTGTCATGTCAACAAGGAGTGTAAAATTCCCAAGAAATAACCCCTCAATGAGGTCACAAAGTAGGAGTGGATACCTCAACGTAAGAAGTGTATAATGCCCAAGCACCACCGTTCAACTAGAAGCATTTGTGAGAAAAAATATGCAAAGACCCACCCAAGCAACAAGAGTCTTATCCACAACTTTAGCCCCACTAGATTCCGATAAATATGTCATAAAAGATCAAGGCTTCTATGAAGGGATCCTATCATCCTTGGGTTCAACAAAGAGAGAATCTTTCCATTTGGGTAAACACTCAGGGTGCGTGCCAATGTTGTCACGATGGGAACCAATGAGGAGAGGACAACAAAGCTGGGTAGGCGCTTGCATTTTACACACAGCCAAACAAGTGTATGGTCTACCTCCAACGTGGAGTGCCACATTGTGCCCCCCCCGCTCACATGCCATGGGTTACGGGTAGCCAACTCTGGTCACCCAGGGATGGGCAGGCTACTCCATATCCAATGGGAGCTCTTTCCCCCTTCCTCCAAAAAAACATTCCCACATACCTTCTGTCACGTAGGCTGTAACGCCTGTGTGACCGACGCGGCAGACCGGATGGCCAGATGGGGCTTTAGCGTCAACGCCTCGGCCGGAGCGCCGAGGACGTGGCCATTCGGGGTTCAGTGGGAGAGGATGCCCATGAGGAGTCATGGGCGACCAGGCTAGTGTGGACGGCAAGCCCCACACTATATAGCCTGGGGGATGAGGGGCAATCCTCATTCTTCCTCTATGGCTGGGTGGTGAGCCAGAGGCCGTCCCCTCTTGTGGTAACGCCCGTAGTGGTGTTATGAGAATCTAACACTAGAGGCCATCCCCTCTTGTGGTAACGCCTGTAGTGGTGTTACGAGAATCTAACACTGGCCAGGCTAGTGTGGACGGCAGGCCACACACTATATAGCCTGGGGGATGAGGGGCAATTCTCATTCTTCCTCTATGGCTGGGTGGTGAGCCAGAGGCCGTCCCCTCTTGTGGTAACGCTCGTAGTGGTGTTACAAGAATCTAACACTGGTATCAGAGCGTGAGTTTCGATTAGGTCAGGGTCCGTGGGTGATCGGGGACCGAAGCCCACTCAATGGTTTTCAACCATTCAAAAATCTTATCCTTATCTCCACAATCGAGTGTGTGGAGGGAGGCGGCCAGAACGGGGAAGGAAGAATTCTCTCTCTCTCTCTCTCTCTCTCTCTCTCTCTCTCTCTCTCTCTCTCTCTCTCTCTCTCTCTCTCTCTCTCTCTCTCTCTCTCTCTTCGTCGCACACACCAAAGTGATAATCTGTAGGTAAGCATTTTTATTTTTTTGCTTTGAAGCTTGTCTGTGAAAAAACGGTTTTCGTTTGGTGTAGAGAGAGAGGTCGTCTGGTGTAGAGAGAGAATGGCTGTGAAGAGAGAGAGGCGACTTAAGCTTCTCGTCTGGTGCGGTTGTGAAAGAAAAAGAAGCGGCTGCCTGGTGCTGCCGGCGGCCAGCCTAACACGACCAGGTGTGGCCAGCCACGAAAAGAGACACATCGACTGCGAAGACCACTATGTGGGGGGTGCGAAGACCAACCCCGAATCGTCTGGTGTAGAGAGCTGAAGTCGTCTGGTGTAAACCGTTGTGCAGAGGGGGCAAAGACCAGCCTAGGCGGCCAGCCACCTGGAAATGGATGAACCGCTGTGCAGAGGGGGCGAAGACCAGCCCAGGCGGCCAGCCAACTCTGGGAATGGACGAACGCTCTTAAGGGGGCGAAACCTGGTGGCCAGCGACAGCCGGCGGGGCCAGCACGAACGACCGGCGCTGCCACAGCCGACGAGGCCTGGCCCAGCGAGAGCGACCGACCTGCTGGCCACAGTGGTGGGCAGCCAGCCTACAGGCGACCATTATTTTTTTTATTTTATCCAAAGAACACTGAGAGATAAAATAAAGCGAATGCTGTTTAGTGGAGGGATAAAATTTGCCTGTAAATTTTTATTTTTTTATTTTTTTTGTAAATCAAACGACATCTCTCTCCCGGCAATGGAGGGATAATCCTGGAGGTAAAGGGATAATCCTAGGTGGCTCAGGCACAGGATCCCGAGGAGATTAATTTTATTATTATTATGAGTTGCAGGCACCTTTCTCTCGGATTGGAGCATCCCGGAGTAGCGACACTTGTAGAGGCTCGCAGCAGCGCAACACAAATCGACAGTCGACGAAGTCGTAGGTGACCGCCGTAAGGGGGGTGACTATTCTCTCTCCACCACCACTGATCATTTTATTAGCTATTTTTTGTAATTTTCGAGTTCTCGCATTGTCTTTTGTGTAAGAATTAAAGACGTCTGCTGGGCATAGTGTGTCCCCACGGCCTTCTACTTCTCTAGGGTTTTCAGGTCTCTTGTCCTTGGTCGCGAGTTTGACCCCGACCGAATTGTCAGGCCGTATACGCCCGTCCGGTCCGGAGTGCGCTCGTCGATCACGCGTGATCTGCCCGCGCCCTCCTCGTCTATTGACCCCGCCTGCCCGCACAGCAGCCGGCCGCAATAGCAGATGACCCCTTTCTGGTTGATGAGCCAGATGACATGAACACCGACGTCATCGAGGGGACCGAGGAGGACCTCTTGGAATATGACGACGACGATTATGACCTATTGGACCCTATCGACATCTTGATAGAGACGGAGCTCTCTAGTGGACTTTAAATATCTTAATGCAAAACTGAACAATATGGGTAAAGTCCAGGCTGACTTAGTCACGATATTACAGAGCATCTCCACACGGCTAGATGCACTGACAGCCGCCTCGGCTAGTACTCCGACTCCTCATGGTAGCCGAGCTCCTATGGCATAGGTGAGCGTAGCCTCGCCAGTGGTTGCAGGAGTACAGGCCAATGCGCCTGCGGGGCCATTCGTAGAGACAGCTTCGTCGTTATTAAAAGACTTAAAGCCGCCTAGTTTTGGTGTGGCGAGGAGGAGAGAAACAAGGACTCGGTCAACATGTTTCTAGCAAAGTGGTCAGATTTGCATGCGCTGTGACAGCAGCCTAGCCGGATACAAACCCGTAGAGGCTAGCTCTCATTAACCGGCAAAGCGTACAAGTGGTGGTGGATGAGTTTGATAACTCGTCCTGCCACTTGGACGACGGAGTTTGAAACAATGTTTCGAAAAGAGTTTTTGCCTGTCAATGAGGCAAAGAGAAGTTGGGAGTTATGGGACAAGTGCTCGATGGAGAACAAATCCCTAACTCAGTACATCTCAGACTATAGGGAGATAGTACTCAAGCTAAAAGGGATCGATGCATTCCAGACATTGCGAGGCTTTAAAAGAGGCCTCAAAGACGATTACCTTGAGCCTAAAGACTTAGCAGAGGCAATTAAATATGCGCAGATATTTGATGACATCAAGCGCCGTAGTGCGCGTGTGGTGGTTCGAGCAGGGCCGAGGGTAGTGAGAAGAGGAGGTCAGGACTTAAAAGAAAAGGGTTCCGCAGTGATAAGCAGGGAGATAGGATGGACCAGGAAGGACAGGGTCATTGGTCTAAAAAACCGCGACCATCCAAGAAGCGAAATCCAAAAGAAAGAGAAGTATATTAAAGCACGAAAGAAAAATTGCTGCTTTAATTGCAATGATGTAGGGCACACGAAGGCTGAGTGTCCAAAGCCTAAAGCGAGCATGAGTGGCAACGAGCCCAAAAAAGATGGTAAATCCTCTAGGTAATTGCATACAGTGCAGAAACTCCCTCTCAATTCCGCAGAGTTCAGAGAGGTGACAGTGTGTCATTGTGATGAGCATCATGCTTGTTCAGTGACACCAGCGATGTGGCAGCCTACTGTAGGTCCACATGACATGGTGCGCATGTATGGAACCATAGGTGGCCGTAGAGTCACAGTTTTTATTGATGATGGAGCTAGCCACAACTTCTTAAACTACTCGTTAGTCAAGAAGTTGGGGTTGACTGAGACCCGGAGTGATCATGAGTATACTGTTGGCCTAGCCAACGGATATGACAAAACGGTATGGAATACCGTAGTATTGGGGGTCCCATTATCTATGCAGGACTACGAGGCTCCGCTTGACTTTCAGGTCATGCACTTAGCCAGAGCAGACGTATATCTAGGCAGGGAGTAGCTGAATGGCTTGGGCCCTAGTCTAGCTCGGAATTACCTACATAATATGCTATGTTTTGAGCATGGAGGTAGAGTCATTACCCTGCAGGGTGACCGTACTGTCCCCACCACACCACTTATTTCCTCCATGGAGCTGTGTACAGCGGTCCGCAGAGACCAGATAGCAGAGGTATATGCTTGTTACCCTCTTTTAAATTCTGTTTCCGTAGATGAAATTGTAAATGATGTTTGTGTAGACAAACAAGGAAAACAAAATAGCGTTGGACGAGACCCATTGTTTGAAAACCCTGTTTGGCATGCATGCGATTCAAACAAGAAAAAATCCAAGGTGAAAGAGACATTAAAGAAAAAGTACGTAGATACTTTAATGAATTATTAGAGGAATTTCATGATGTTTTTCTTTATGAATTGCAAGATGGTTTACCACCATCTAGAGAAGTAGACCATGGCATCGAAGTTATGCCAGGAGATCAAAACCTATAAGCAAACCTGCTTATAGATTAAGCCACTTCGA
The DNA here is from genome assembly GCF_041138505.1 of Cibotium barometz. Classification (NCBI taxonomy): domain Eukaryota; kingdom Viridiplantae; phylum Streptophyta; class Polypodiopsida; order Cyatheales; family Cibotiaceae; genus Cibotium; species Cibotium barometz. The sequence continues at coordinate 33,157,351 of NC_141066.1, forward strand.
GGCACAGGAGGTGGAAAAACAATTGACAAAATATTTGAACAAAGGCTTTACTCGGCCTAGTTCAAGTCCGTAGGCATCTTCTATTCTTCTGGTAAAGAAGAAAGACGGATCTATGCGGATGTGCATAGACTATAGGGCTCTTAATCAGATAACGATTAAGAACAAGTATCCAATGCCACGCATGGATGAGTTGTTTGATAAACTCTATGGATCGAGATACTTTACAAAAGTAGACCTGAAGGATATCATCAGGTTAGAATTAAAGCAGAAGATGTTGCGAAGACAGCATTTAGGACCCGGTTCGGGCATTTTGAGTTTTTGGTTATGCCATTTGGGCTAACCAATGCTCCAGTGACGTTTATGACGCTGATGGACAGCATTTTACGTCCATATCTAGGAAAATTCGTAGTAGTTTTCCTAGATGATATTCTTGTGTACAGTAAGACATAGAAAGAATACATAGAGCATCTGCGTCTAGTGTTCGAGTTGTTGCGAGAGCACAAACTATTTGCGAAGAAGAGCAAATGTGAAAAAGAAGGAAATCTGCGCTGAACATTCTCAACCTACTCCCAAGTTGAATGCTCTATTTCCCTATCTTTCTACATAATTTTAACCTCAAGGATTAGTCGACTATACGAAGTTTCCTTTCCTTGAATTTCAAGTACCTTTTCAGGTTCGTAAATCTTCGACTTCCAACGAGTTCTTGAGGAGTAACTGTGTTATCCTCGCCTCCCTGCTTCTCTTTCAATTTACTGACATGAAAGACTGGATAAACTCTAACATGTGGAGCCAGTTTTAGTTCATATGCAACCGTGCCAATTCGACGTATAACTCAAAATGGACCACAATATCTAGGAGATAATTTCGAGCATTTTCTTATTGATAAAGTCTGAGAGTCTTTAGGAACTTTTAAATAAACCAATGCTCCTGGTTCAAAAGACCAAGATGAGCGTCCTCTATCAGCATAAAACCGTGCTCTATCCTGAGCACTCCTGATAGAATCCCGAGCTTCGGTCAACATTTCCTGCACATAAGCATGAACGGACTAAAACCTGTAGTCGTATGTTTAGAACTGTTATAGGCAAATTCCATCAGTGGAAGATACTTTTCCCAACTTGATGGTTTTCCAGAGACATATGCACGAAGCATATCCTCTAAAACTTGATTCACATGCTCTGTTTGCCCATCAAACTACGGATGATCAGAGGAACTCATTCTTAAAGTTGTTTCCAATTTCTTGAATACTTCCTGTCAAAAATTAGTTGTGAACTCAGAGTTCCGATCGCTCACAGTATCAGAAGGTAGACCATATAGTCTAAATAGTTGCTCGACAAATTGGTAAGCCAATTTTGAAGCTTTAACTGTTGTTTTTGTGGGTAAAAACCTAGCCATCTTTGTCAATCTATCCACGACTACCCAAATGGCATCGTGACCCCTGCTAGTATGTGGAAGTCCCGTAATGATATCCATGGAAACACTTTCCCACTGTCTAGATGGAATATCCAAAGGATGTAATAACCCAGTAGATTTAAGGCGTTCAACCTTATTTATCTGACATTGATGACATCGGACCACATAACTCTAAATAAGATCTTTCATTTTTGGCCAATAAAATGTCCTTCTCTAACTAAAGCCAAGGTACGTTGTACGCCAGGATGTCTTGCCACCAATGGTGCATCATGGCACTCAAATAGGATCCTTAACTTAATTTTCGGCACATCCGGCATGCAAACCTTATCATTTTGGAATAAAAGACCATTCCGAATAAAAAATTGGTTAGCTTTTCCTTTCACCAGGTTTTGATCTACTTTAGAGTTGGACACCCTGATTTTGCCAAATTCTAATATTTTCCAAAGAAAATATCTGTGCTGCATTTTTCCCTGAGTGAATCTACAAGCTAGAAGTAATCTTAGTGAAGCAAAGTTCATTAACTTCACCAATTCGACTCAACACATCAGCAATGCGATTTAAGCTACCTTTTCTGTATTTAATCATAAAATCGAAATCCTGCATCAACTCAGCCCATCTAGCTTTTCTACCTTTTAAGTCCGGTTAATCACAAATATAGTACTGTAAAGATTGATGATCTGTCAAGAGCATAAACAGAGACCCGTAAAGATATTGTCTCCATGCCATAAATGATTGCATACAACTCTTTCTCCTGAATTGGGTACCTAGTCTGTGCATCATTGAGTTTCTTACTCTCGAAGGCCACCAGCTTTCCATCCTCGAATAAAGCTACACCTACCGCAAAATCACTAGCATCAGTCTCAACAATGTAAGGTCTACTAAGATCTGGCAAAGCTAACACAGGAGCATCTTGAACTTTATTTTTTAAAATTTTGAAAGCCTCCTGTAGCTTATCATTTCAACCAATTGGAGAATTGGACTTTTTATTTTTACCTTTAAGAAGATTGGTAAAAGGTAAAGTCAACTTCGAATAATCCTTAACAGATTTTCAAAGAAATACCACAAAACCTAAGAAAGATCTTAGTTGTTTGACCGTACACGGAACTGGCCATTCCAAAACCTTTTGGATCCGATCCAAATCTATACTCAAGCCATCCCAAGAGATCTTATGACCTAAGTATAACAATTCCTTTTTAAAGAAATCACACTTAGATAATTTACAATACAATTTTTCCTTCCTGAGCCTTCCTAGAATCTCTTTAAGATAACTCTCATGCTCATCCAAAGTTTTTATGTATATCAAAATATTATCTAAGAAAACTACCACACATTTTCCTAACAGATCTCGAAATATATCATTCATCATCTGTTGGAAAGTTGCTGGTGCATTAGTGAGACCAAAGGGTAACACTAAAAATTCATAATGGCCATATCTTGTCCTAAAAGCAGTTCGGTGCTACCTTTTAACTGGGCGCCGATGTTGTTGTAGCTCCATTCAAAGGACAAAATTTCTTTGTATGCCCTTTCTCTTTGCACTTAAAGCATGTGCGTTTTTCCTTTTACAAACTTTGGTTTTTTGCTGGCGTTGTCACCATTTTTTGGTTTTGGTGTGAAAACCAATTTCCTTTTCTGTCCACTGTTTAAATAAGTGAACATGGGTTTCTTTTTCACTTGACACTGGTTTTGATGAATTGGTGCCAACCATTGTCTTATGAAAAACTTGAGTAGCCTCAATAGCATCCTCAGCCGTTTTAACTTTGTACTTCTTTACCTCCTATTGATAATCACGAGATAAACCATTGATGAAAATACCACACAAAGTATGATCATTAGACTTGGCTTTAGCAGCCAATTGTCTAAACTTTTGCACATAGTTATCAAAAGACTGATTAGCTGTGCTATTTTTAACTAGCTTGGCAATAACTTCAAATTCATCCTCTGGTTGGACAAATTCCTTCTTGAATGCATCTTCAAATCCTAGCCAAGTAGTGGGAATAGAATCTTCTTTTAGATCCTTCACCAAGTCAAAGCTTTACCTTTTAATAATCCCTATGCCATTTGCAGTTTCTGCGCATCAGTGAAAGGGTGAAAAGCAAAGTGTGTATTCCACCTGTTAAGCCAGGCATCCACACATTCTTGTGTCTTCTCCTTCTCCCCGCCATATACCTTTGGTGCAAAAGATGGAGCAACTGCTTTGGTAGGTGTAGATGAGGTGGCTAGAAGAGCTTTCTGCAAAGTTAAAATGTGCACCTTAAGTGATTCCATCTCATCATGGCACTTTGTTATCGTAGCCTTGAGACGTGTCACCTCCAAAAATTCGTTCTTTGCTACCGCCTCCTCTTCTTCTTCATGGAACTTAAGATCTTCCCTTCTAGAGTTGGGATGACTCATGTCATCGACATTGTCATTGACCGAAAAGTCAATAATTCACTAGAAATAACCGCACATAAGAAAAATGCTTCAATTAGCATTTGGTGGCTAGATATTGGCTAAAAAATCATGAAAACATCGTCTAGAATTAATCCAAACAAATAAAGTATTAATATAAGGCATGCTCGCATTAATAATATGCAAATAACCCGTATTTGTTTAGTGTGAGTACATAAAAAACGTACTATAACACCAAATATCCCTAGAAAATGAGAATTCTCGAGAAAAAAGAATTACCATGATTTTTTCCTAATTTTCTAGAGCCTTAAAATATGCTAATTTTGAAATCCACCAAAACCCATCTTATGGCACTCCAAGCCTATAATTTTCCAAAAAAAAATAGCAAATAATTTTGCCAAAATACCATTAATATTTTAAAAATACCAATTTCTAGGATTTCTAAAAATAATTTCTAGAATATTCCTGAGAATCCCATCGTCCTCCACAAAATTTCCAATTTCGCCCAACAATTCTCAAATCCAATGAAAATTTAAAAATTTCAAGGATTTCTTAAATTTTTGGGCCAAAAATAAAATTTTAAAAGAATTTGAATGGTCACGGGTGCCCGAATGGACACACCACATGCCAATCACCAATCCCAAATATTCCAAAAAATTAAAATAACCTTTGTCTAACTTTTCACTAATTTTTAAGAATTTTTTAAAAATTTTAATTTACCCTGAACGCATTCAGAATACGAACGGACCAAAAATTTTCGTAATCCCAACGGTCTTCCCGGAATATGGAAAGCCAACAATTTCAAAAAAATGAAAAGACAAAAAAAAATTAGAATATGAAAGGTCAAAAGTTTCCAGAATTCGGAAGGTCAATAGATTTCCCAGGAATGTGGAAAGCCAAAAGCTTCAAGGGAAAATTTCCAAAGGGAAAAATGAAATTTTTAGAGAATTTTTTTTTCAGATTTCTTTTTCCTTTTTCCAAGCTTTTTTTTAATATCTTGAAAAAAAATAATTCTCTTTTAAATATTTTTTAAAGCTTAAAAAAAAGCTTTTAAGCTTTGGTATTAAGCTTAATAAGAATAAATTATAAGGGGGGGTGAATTTCGCCCAGCGAGCAGCCTCCCCCCCTGTGCGATTACATCATTAGAGAGGAGGAAGTCCATTCTCTCTCATTTCCTCTCCCCTTCTACTCTCCAATCCACAAGGAGTTTACCACTCCATAATTCCTCCTCTCTTCTCTGTTAATCAAAGAATTAATCTTTGATTAAAACCTTAATCATAATTAAAATTTGATTATGATTAAATTTTAAGCAAATAGTGCCATTTAAGATGTGTTCACACGGGTGGAGAGTGAAATAGGAAAAAAACCCTTAAGGTTAGTCCTAACCCATGCTCCACTAGAGCTTGTTCCCATGCTCCCATGCTCATAAGCCTAATGTGGGTTAGCCTCCTAGTATATGCACATATAATGTGCACATAACACATTTGTATGAAACTCCCTAGGTGTGGTTGAGTCATCAAATTTGAGTAAGACATTATCACTATGTGGGTCTTTTTGGTTATGATTTGGGATTAGCTTTCTCCTCCATATCTAGCAATAAAGAAAATAAGCTTCTTGTCTCCTCTCTATATAAAGAAAGATTCCATTCAGAGTTTTGATACTTAAGAAGTTTCTCACTTACATGAAACTCCCTAGTTGTGGGGTTGAGTCATAAACTTTGAGCAAGAGATTATCACTATCTAGATCTTTGTAATTATGATTTGGGAAATTTAGCTTTGTCCTCCATATCTAGCAATAAAGAAAATAATTTTCTTGTCTATATGAAGAAAGACTCCATTTGAAAGGAAGCTACACCTAGGTTAGCCTAGCTTAACCTAGATTAGCCTAGATTAGCCTAGATTAGAGAGAAAGCTAAAGATTAGCCTAGATTAGAGAGAAAGCTAAAGACTCCATTTGAAAGAAAGCTACACCTAGATTAGCCTAGATTAGAGAGAAAGCTAAAGACTCCATTTGAAAGAAAGCTACACCTAGATTAGAAAGCTACACCTAGATTAGCCTAGATTAGAGAGAAAGCTAAAGACTCCATTTGAAAGAAAGCTACACCTAGATTAGCCTAGATTAGAGAGAAAGCTAAAGATGACTAAAGATATCAAAGATCATAATGGTCATAAAAGGTTCATACAAGGTTACAATAGTCCTAGATTTGGTGCCTTTTATAGTCCCAAGGCCCTCATGCCCTAACACCACATGTATAAAGGCCTCTAATCCCCATGTGCCTAGGTACATCCCCCATGTGCATGTGCAAGTTAGATTTGCCCTCCCCCAAGAGGCTTAGAGATTATGCCCCAAGTTTCCTTTGGTTTATTAACCAAAATACAAATCTCTTCTCTCATTATGCATTACAGTTTCACCATCAAAATAAGGTAGGCTTGACTCATCCAAACCACTATATTAAAAATGATCTCTCTTTTAAACAACACTACTTGAAGTTTTATATTGTTGACTCTTACCATAGAGCTTTTCTTTGGTTTTTTGGGTGGTGACTTTAATTTTTCAAACCATTATGGAATGCAGTTTTGCCCATGAGATGAAGGTAGGCTTAACTCATCCAAACCACTAGATTAAAAATGAGCTCTTTTTTAAATAACACTACTTGAAGTTTTATATTGTTGACTGGTTTTCTTTGGTTTTTTGGGGACTTGATTTTACCTCTTCCTCAATTTGAGATTAGTCTTTGCTTATGTTAGCAAACTCTTCACTTCATCACCTCTGAATTTTGAAAAAAACACAAATTTAATTGAAAACAAATTAAGTTTAAAAACATGTTCTTGAAAAGGTAGAAACACAAATATATAGCTTCTAAGACCTAAAAATCACAGGGAGAAATAACTAGGAGTATTACAAGATAAAAGTTATGAAAATAAATAGCTAGAATATTACAAGATAAATTTTATGAATTTAAAGGCCTTAAAAATTAAAAAACTCAAAAATATATGTAAAAAGACATTGGAAAAATGGACATATTTTAAGATTCAACTATGGTTTTTCCATGTTTTTTTGCTAGAATTCATGATATTTTTTATTAGGGTACTCATGTTTGAATTAGAAGTAGCACCAAGGGAAGAGAGTATGAAGATAAGATTTTTCGTGGTACTAAAGTTTTTAAGAAGCCAAGTTAAAAACCATGAAAAAGAGAACTTCTATATTTTTTACTTTAAATTGACATTGATTTTAATGTGAATAAGGGAGTCATTTCTTACTTTTTTTTCATTTCTCCTTCAAGGCATGCCAATACTTTTTTATGGTGGTAAGGTCTAACTAAAGCTTCAACGTTGATGGCTTTTCAATGTTGAAAGTCAACTCCACCCCCACTAAGAAGGCCACGTATGTGAGACTTATACACAATTTTCAAGGTATACCGGTATTTTTTGAGACCCCTACTCTTTAATAATATAGAATAATCATATGGAATACTAGACTAAGGGTAGAGAGCCTCACTCAAGGCCTCCATACATCCATATCCCATTGCTTTAGTAATCCAACAGCTTTCTCTACATAGCTGGATTGGAATAGATCTTATGGTAGGAATTATGATTCCTCCAAGTAAATGCCTACTTCATAAATCTCACAAATAACAGGCATCGGTGGTGGCTCCCTTGGGCTCAACACGATGTCTTATTCCTTAATTATGAAGGGGAATGTTCTACCTTAAAACCACTAAATACTTCTACAATCTAAATACTTCTTCCCAGATTTTCCCAAGTTCCTAAATTTACAGACATATTTGGTCTCTATATTTGGAAAAAGCACCCGCAACTCGGGTCTACCCGGCTATCCACTTTCCAGTATTTAAAATGCTTTATCAACTTTAACCATTTCCATAGACTTAGCCTAACCCCATCCAATCCCATGGGTTAACCAAGCACCCTCCACAAGGCTTATGGAGCCACCGTGAACTCACATCCCTATAATTGAAATTCCCTTTTTTGTTACACATGCATCCAATGAAAAAAGAGTTCGCACACGCACTTTGTGGCATACAATTCTTTTAAAAATGAATGATTGAAAGATCAATACATAAAAATATGTCTAAATACATCATAATATTACTGTGTAATAATTTATCAATATCTCTGCACACCACGATCGTGTTTTGTAAAAAACCAAGAAGGTATGCACTACTAAGCTCGAACACCTCTCGGATCACTATGCGACTAGAGAATCCTACAAGTCTCACATCTAAATCTAATAAGAGTGCCAAAATCAAGGGTCCCAAGGCCAAAAATGCTCAAACCAATCATTCATAGGAGGCACATGAAATTGGCATGCACATCCAGTCCCTAGACTTACCTTGCCTAATACAACCGGAGCCCACCTTTTCCCTCACATCCACTGTGTTGGGAGCACACCAACGTCCGACTAAGATGGGTCAAGGTCTCAAGTGACCATCTTCATGACAAGACTCACCGCTTGGGTGATATCCGCATGACAAACCACACACTTGTGTAGTACCTTTAGAAGCCCACAAAAAAAAATCAATGAATATAATATCAAACAAGTAAAACAAGATCAAATAGACATGCATAACTCATGCATTTAGAGTCTAGTAAACTATTGTTACAAGTTCGATGAGACATTCATAGTTCTCAAGTTGTAACTCCAATCATAGATCCTCTAGCCATATAGTCTAGGGAAAGGTCTCTATCATTCCATAAACGAATTCCAATACCTAGATATTACTTTAATCTACCAAGAATTCTTAGAACTTGCAAATGTCATAACTATGTCATGAGTTCATTCCAGTGGCAAAGGCTTTGGTTTTTATTACTCAACTAATTCGAATAAATGCTTGGGTCTAATTGCCTCACTTTTTATCTTCAAGATTTAATTTGATGTGATCTCTAATGGGGATTCAACTTATAAATTAGCCCTAAGTGTCTTGTCAATCTACCTAAAATTATGACTCCATATCACTCTAGAAATGCCACCTTCTTAGACTTAATTTAAGATTTTTTCTCTCTAGATTTAGACTAAGGTCCAATTCATCATTTTTAACCCTTGTTTTAGCCTCAAAATATTCTCTAAATTGGTTTTTAAAGAAAGAGTTAACAACAAAAATTAACATTTTAGTCACAATCCCATTCTAAAGAGATATAAGAGTTCTAGAGAAACCTCCTCTCTTAAAAATTGTTCCAACATTTAACCATTAATTCAATCCTTGATTCTAATCCCAAGCATTCCTCAAATAAGACCTAAGTCAAGGATTAATTTTAGGATCACAATCTATTTACAAATAGTATTCTAGAGAGATCAAGGAACTCTAGAGAAATCTACTTTCTCTAAAATTATGCTATTTTCACCTACAATCTCTAAAGTCATTTCCTAAGGGTCCTACCCCAACAATTCAATGCATTTTCACCTAAGGTCTCTAAAGTCATTTCTTAAGGGTCTTACCCCAACAATTCAATGCATTTATGTGAATCAAAAAGCTCTACTTGAATTAATCAAATTTACCCTTATGTGAAATAGGAACTCACATGTACGTTAAGGTTAATTAACCTAATCTCATGAATCAATATTTTTTATTTTGAATCACTATACCTAAAAATCTCCAAACTTAACTAGGGGTACAATGAAGTCAATAATATGCCTAATTGTCTCTAAATAATTTTATCCTAAGGCAACCTTGATTAATTATTATAGCATAAGAATTTTTTCAAATCTAGGCTAATTATTCAACCTCATATCCCTGATTTTTCCTTAACTCCTGAGGTGATGAGTCTCTCTCTCTTGCATTAACAAGGTGATGATTGAGGCGAAGAACTCATATGTCCAGAGCTCATACTTATTGTTAATAAAGGAAAATTTTGATTAAGGGCATCAACAACAACTACATTCTCCTTCCTAGACCTGTACTTTATCCCAAAGTCAAATTCTTGTAGAGTTTACCATACATATTCAACTGTCACAAATGAATGCTAGTCTATATTTAGCCTCACACAACGATGTTGCCACAATTGATTGTTTCTTGCTTAGCCAAGATATACACAAATTATCAAGAAAGAAATAGTTTCCAGATATGGATGGTCATGTATCATAATCACCTACCCAAACGAGGACCTACAATTCTAAATCATCCCCCTTGACATAGAATAAACCAAGATCTTAAGTGCCTTTACAAGTATCTAAAGATATGTGTAACTTCCTGCCAATGCTTAGTGCCTTGGAAATGTATGTATTTTGAAAGTTGTGACACACCATACTGGATGTCTAGCTATAAGTTGCACAAATAGATTAGGCATCCAATAGCTTGATCATAAGTGGTTATGGTGGTTATGTTGAATGGTTCACTGCCGGTATCATACAAACTAAGTTTTACACTAGGTTCCATTGGTGTAGAAATCAGTTTTTAATTCCATAATGAACCTCTTCAAAGTAGTGCCTTGATGTACTTTGACTGCTTATTAATGACTATACCCCATCATCTTATTGTATAAACTACATACCTAAATAGTAGTGCAAAGACCAAGATATTTGACATCTCAAAATTTGAGGCATGGTTAGCCTTAAGGACTATAATGAAATCCTAATTAGTGCCTATCACTAGCATGTCATCTGCATAAAGAATGACAATAAGAAAATCTTGCTTATCTATTTTTACACTTAAAGTGATTCCGTAGGACTATTTTGAAATCCTTGTCTAGTAAAATAGGCATGACTCTTCTGGTGCCAAGATTTGGGAGATTGTTTCAAACCATATAAGCTTTATTAAGCTTCCATATCTTATGTTCTTGACTAGGTTGGGAAAATCTAGCTGGTTGTGACTCACATAAACTTTTTCTTGTAAGTCACCATTCAAGAATGTTGTTTTGATGTCGAATTAGCACACTTTCCATCCATGATGGGTTGCCAATGCAATAACAAATCGGATAGTAGTAATACATGAAGTGGGAGCAAAAGTTTCATCATAATCAATCTCTTTCTACTAGGCATAATGTTTTGTAAGAAGTCTAGCCTTAATCTATCAACTAGTCCATCTACCTTTCTGTTGACTTTGAAAACCCACTTAGTACTAAACAATAGATCCAAGTACCATTTTTCTGAATGGAATGAATTTCATCTTGTATAGATTTCATCTTGTATGGATTTCATCCAATTTGGATCTTCTTGAGCCTCTTCAAAAGACTCAAGTTCACCTATATCATGTAGAGAACTAAGAAATGCAAACTGAGCAATATGAGCTATGGAAGTGGTTTGAGCACCATATCTAGTTCTACTTTGCAAAGGAGAAAATAGTTTTCTATCCTACAAGTTGCTTCTAACCCATCTAGGCATCACCCTAGATTCATTGATTACTAATCTTTCAATATTTACTGCATCTTCCAATTGATCTGAAGTTGGTGCATTAATTCCTTGAGCATTCCCCCCTTAGAACAAACAAGGATCAATAGGCAAAATCTATTAAGAATCAACTCAAATTGGCATAGGTAACAACCCATCAAACATGTCTAGAGATTTGACATATGCATCCTTATTAAATTCCATCATTGGATAGATAGAATCCTCTTTAAAAAATGGCATAATCCCTCACAATAATAATCTTTTTAATGAGAGGATTATAAAGACGATAACCTTTGCTTTTAGCACTATAACCAATAAAAATACATTCCATTACCTTACCTTAAAGCTTAGTTTTGCTTTATGCTAGCACATGTGTATATGCCAAACAATCAAAAACATGCATGTGTTCAACCTTAGTTTTTCATTTGAACCAAGCCTCATAAGGAGCGATAGTTTCAAAGCTTTAGTGGGGCACCTAATGTTGACCTTTAAACATGCATCTAACCATCACCATGAGAGGCCTATTTCATCTCTCATTAATACCATTTTGTTATGGTGTATAAAGAGTTATACATTGATACTTAATGCTTTTTGTCAAAAAAATCTTTAAATGCATTGGGAACATATATTCCCCCCTCTCTCTGAACAGAGAATTTGAATTTTTAAGCCAGTTTCATTTCTAGAAAGAGAAATTAGATTATTTTGTTGAAACAATCCGATTGAGATTAAAATGATCCATTTATGAAAAATAAGTCAGCTTTTGTTGTGCTAGAATTGGTTGTAGAATCACTTATAGATGTTGAATCCCTTGTACAAATAAGTTAACTTATGTTGTGCTAGAATCGCTTGTTGTAGATGTTGAATCCCTTGTATAAATCAACTGTATTAGAGCTGATTCTTGAACTAGAGAAGTTAATTCAAGATAAGAAAGCATCCTTCACATTATAGAGTGTAAGAGAGCTTCAATGGAAGCTTCATTGGAAAGCTTGCAGCACCATAGTGAAGAGCTTTAACCTAAACAAAAAAACCACTTGAAAGACCAAATGAAACAAGCTATTAAAAGCTTAAAAATAAGCTATAGAAGCTATGGAGGCTTAAACACAAGCTATAGAAGCTTACACACAATGAAACAGTAGTAGCTACCACAATAATAGAGAAGGAACATCTAGACGTAATAATAGCAACATCAAACTATGGGGATTAAAAGAGAAGGAAAAGGAGGAATAATAACAATAGAAAAAGAGAATTGTAAAAAATCATCCATAATAAAAGACAAGAACATCTAGACATAACCGTAGTAACATGGAGCTATGGGGATTGAAAGAGGAGGAAAAGGAGCAGTAAAGCAACACAGGAAAAGTAGAAGTAGCATCATAATAATAGAGGAGCATATAGAAATAATAATAGTAGCAATGTGAAGAGAGCTATGGGAATTGACATAATAATAATAGAGAAGAGCATGTATAAATAATAATAGTAAGAAACATGAAGCTATGGTAATTGACAAAAAAGGAAAAGGAGCAGCAACAACAACAATAGCAAAGGAGAAGTAAGAGGAGGTAGTAGCCATTATAGCATAGAAGAACAACAAAGGAGAAGTAAGAGGAGTCGTAGCCATAATAGTTAAGAAAAACATATAGAAATACTAGTAGCAACATGGATCTATGGGGATTGATAGAGGAGTAAAAGTATGACGAATAGGATTAGTCACAAAGAGGAACAACAAAAATTAGTATCATAATAATACAGAAGATAGTCCAGAAACAATGTAGATATGGGAATTAATAGAAGAAGAAAATAAGCATCAATTGAAACAAAAAAAGAGAAGTAAGAGGAGTAGTTGCAAACAAGGACATCTAGAAATAATAGTAGCAATATGGATCTATGGGGGGAGAAGCACAAAGAGGAGCAACAAGAAGTAGTATCATAATAATAAAGAAGAGCATGTAGAAAGCAACATGGAGCTATAAGAAGTAATAGAAGAGGAAAAGGAGCATCAATTGGGATAACAAAGGACAAGTAAGAGGAGTAGTAGCCATAATAGCAAAGAAGAACAGTAGCCATAATAGCAAAGAAGAAAACTAGCCATAATAGCAAAGAAGAAAACTAGCCATAATAGCAAATAACATTTAGAAATAATAGTACCAATATGGATCTATGGGAATTGGTAGAGGAGGAGCGGTATGAGGAACAGTATTGGAGGTGATTTTGAAGAAGGAAAAGTAGAAAGAGGAACAAAGAAGGAGAATAGGATCTTGAAGGAAGAGACGCACAAAGAGGAACAAAGAAGGAGAATAGGATCTTGAAGGAAGAGACGCACAAAGAGGAACAACAAGAATAGGAGAAGGACCAGTAAAAACAGCAAAGGTATACTCATATTATGTGCTGTATGTGTATGGGTATGTCCACGTTATGTGTGGTATGTCTATGTTATGTATAATATGCTTTGTAGCATATGCCATATGTTTATGTTATGTATAATATGCTTTGTAGCATATGTCATATGTCTATGTTATGTATAATATGCTTATGTTGTGGCATGTGTGGTATTTCTTTGTTATGTATAATATGCTTATGATGTGTCATACTGACCTAGAAATTCTGCTACCACATTACTACTCCATGTAACAAAACCTCCCTGTCAAAAGTTTACCCAAAAGAAAAACCCCCACATCTTTCAATCCACATCGTCAATTATAGCTCATATCATAGTGATGGCATGGTAGTCTTCATGGCTCCTAACAATTACATAGCTAGAGTGAATTATATCATTGCATGGAGGGTGTCACTCACCACATATCATAGTGAGTGCATGGTAATCTTCATCGCCTTGAATAATTACAGAGAGAGATAAAGAGAGAGACACAGATAGAGATAACAAAAAAAGACTATGTGAGTATCTACTAAAGACCCAAAAAATAATATGTGGAGGTGAGTCACACCCTCCATGTAATGACACAATTCACTAATCATCATCATCTCTCTCTCTCTCTCTCTCTCTCTCTCACACACACACACACACACACACACACACACACACACACACATGCATATATAAATATACACACACACACATACATGCATATATAAAAATACAAGCAGCTAAAAGCAGGAGGTGCATAATGTGACTAGAGGAAAGCTAAGTATAAATGATTACTCGGTGAAAGGACTTGTAGATGCTCTTTCTTCTATTGGATCATCAGTAGATGAAATGATATGGTATCAGTGACCTTGGCAAGGAAACCATTTAGTTTTAGGCCTCCATTGGAGTTCGATAGAACTTTCCTCATTTTCACGAACTAATTGCTCTCCTTATTTTGAGGAGATAAATATTGGGGGAGGTTCATCATCTAGAAATTCACATGAGATTACATTTTACTTAGATACATGTGGAGGTAGATGTATATCATCATTTCGAGGCTAAGGTGTAGGCCGTTTTGGAAACAAAAATCATGGGTAGCAATAGAAATCGAATGTACAAATAGGTAGAAGAGGCCACTCTAGAGACATGGGGAGCTAGAGAGGCCAAGGTCGTTGTGGCAAAGAAATCAAAATGCAAATAGAATGGAGTGCTATTACTATGGCAAACTACGGCACATTGCAAAGGACTACTGTAAAAAATAGAATGATATCAAAAGTGGAAATTTGTAAGCAAGGTAATTGTAACCCTTGTGTCGAAGACTTCTTAGGCATCGGGGCTAACCACCTCTTCACTTTCACTTCGTTTAGTTGTAGGAATTGAAAAGGCCAGATTTCACTTATATATTTTATGTGAGCGCGCCAATTCTCTATTAAAGGCACACCACAGGCAGTCTAGGAGGCCTAGGACTAATTTTTAGCTTTTGTCACCTAAATGGTGTAAACTCCAAAAATTAAGGAGATGAGGCAAAATGGAACCCCAATCCCTCATTCTCTTATATTTTCTTATACATAATCTAAGAGTTCTCTTGCTCTCTACTCTCTCCCTCTTGCCTCTTGCTTGCATGTATACATGATTTGGGCTCTCTAGTTGCTTGTCTATGTGTGTCAATGAGTGTGAGAGAGGGATCGAGCTACGAGGCAATTTAGCTACAAGAGTGTGGGGAGTGATGACTGCATGAGCTCTCGCATACTCCATTGACGGGAAAAGAATCCCAAGATCAAGCTATCACGAGGTAAGTAACATACATCGTTGTGCTTGCTATGGTATATTAGTTCCCAATTTGAGCATTGTGTTCTCTCAAGAGCAGTGTGTTGAACTCCCCAATGATAAAAGTGACCCCTACACCTTTCCTATGGTGTAAGGGCTTACCCCCATAAACCGTTTATGCAGTTTCTGCAATTCTTACATTTTTTGTTTTTTTGGTTGTGTGAAGTTTTTTATTTATTTTTTGTTTTTGATAAAATAGTAATTCGGTTGGTTTCAAAATTCATTTATTTGGGTAATTAGACCCCAAAATTGAAATCTGGGCATAAGGGGTAAACCCTATTTTGGACCTATTACATGGCCAATGTTGGTCTCTTACCAACATTCAAATTTGAGTGGGTGGATGAGAAAGAAATTAATTTATATGAAAACTTAGTTTTTATCATTAGGCTTAATCCAACCACGAATCCCATTGAATTTGGTCTCCACTGGTTATGCCAAGTGTCCCTTGGGTTAGCTAACATATGAATTTGGTCTCCACTGGTTATGCCAAGTGTCCCTTGGGTTAGCTAACATATGATAATTACACCTGGTTATACTCTAGAAATAATCAAACCACCCGGACCCAAAGTCCGAAAGCAGACACCAAAAATGAAAACTAAAAAGTAATTAAAAAGTAAAAAATAAACAAATAAACAAAATTAAAAAAGGAAAAGAAATAGTTACCGCTCAACAACCCTAAAAAAAGAAAAAATGTATAGAATTTTTTGAAAAAGTGCACGCATAGGCTATTAAAGTCATTTTAAAATAACTTATATATGACCCAAAAATATATTAATTTTCATAAGGGACCCTCAACTACAGAAACTAACACCTGACCAGCTTGTACCATTTCTTATCAAAGTATTATTTAGAGACACCTAAAACACATTTTGGACAAACTTGGGCAACACTTAAAAAATAAGCTATTAAAAAAACCCTAAAAAATAAAAACATTTATGGTATAACTCCCTAGCCCTAAAACAACCCGAAATGACATGCAGTTTACGATCTGGGCATGTTTTAGAGACAAGTTTAGAGGAAAGCACTTCCATCCAACTGGGTACCTACCAGTCACCCTTGGCTTGGGACCTTCTATAGGGACTCGATTTAGTAGGTAATGGAAGGACTACAAGACCTAAGGAGAAAAAACCTTGCTCATACAAACACAAGACCAACCACCACTAGCATGATTGACTGCATGACCAAATACTTGAGAGGTTTGGGTTTAGGTTTGGTTGCACCCTTTGGACATACCCATGTAGCATATCAAATTGGGGATGAAGGAGTTGAGGTCACCTCCAAGGCCACACCTTATGTCGCCTGGACACATATGGACCCCATGACCGATAACCTAGTACCAGTTAAACTAAACCCTGCACAAATCTTATTGGCCAAATGGCAAGTCAGAAGAGAAAGTGCAATAAGTAGAGGCCCTAATTTGAGTTGCTAGAGCGAAAAAGGAAGAAACTATGCCCAAACAAAGATTAGCGGCCCAAACTTCACCCAAGCTGTCCAAACCAAACATCCATTCCATGTTCTTGATAGCCTAGAGGTACCATACATGGTGAATTGGTATCCAAAATGGATCTAGGCATAAGGTTCTTAGATACACTATTGCAGACTGAGAATTAACCGTTTGATGCAACTCATGAAACCTTGATAGACTTGGCTACAAGCCTCATCTATGATGTCAGCTGTTTTGGGGGATGAAATTAAGCAAGTTGCCTTTGCTACCAAACAAGGACAAGGAAGAGCATCTTCGTATGGTCATAGATTATATTCATACTATGGTGGAGCAAGAGAGGCTGTGACATGGAATCACCATACCCTCTCGACATCCTATGACATAGATTGGAACAAGCAATGCATGGGGTCCTACCCTAAGCGAGATGGAGACACCGTCGATAAGCTCGATCGATCCCACATATGTAGTGACACCTAGATACACCATAAACCAACCTCCAATTTCTATTCCACAAGGTTACGTGGAATCAAACAACCTATGAGCATGAGCTTCACGTTTCTAGACCGTAAAAATGTCCCTACATAAGATACTTTTACCACCATTCCAAACCATGTGGTGCTGAGTACTACACCACTCATAACGGCACCCATGACCAACCTCACAACATTACCTATTAGTCTCATACCCTTGGTCATAACTATGGAAACCACATGTTTGGGGTACTTTGAACATACAATGTATATTGAAACTAACCCCCTAGGGCACTTGCAAGTTTTTTGTGGTTGAGTATGTGTTGGAAGCAGATTTGATCTTGGGACATAAATGGACTATTGTTGCCCAAGCATCACTGTGCTTTGCTACTAGTGATAGAGTCATCTGATGATGGTCAACGACAAAAAGTTGACAATACCATACTCAAGGAAGAGGATCCAACTTTAATGGATTTCTATGATGCTGAACGCAAAAGGTTATAAGCCTTTTCCACAAAAGTCCCTCTACACAATGACCTACCATCTACGTCAAAGACTGACTCTGATAAAGCATCTACTCCTTTAACCTCATCCTCACTAACGAAGTTCAATGCCAAAACCTCGCAATCAATAGCCATTCTTGTGACAAAGTTCTCCCCATGCAATCATCTATCTCTAACAAGGAACTCAAAGGAAAAGACCCGAAGCCTATGCCTCTTCATTGACAAACCTCACCAAAGGAGACAACCACATGCTCGAAGGCCTCGTCATCGACAGTCACTCCACAAGAGACGCTAGCCTCATCATCGTTACAATGCTCATGAGTCTCAAACCTGTAGCCTCCACACCAACAAAAGTCAAGGAGGGCCCCAAACCTTCCACATCAACCCAAAAGAAAACTCCACCAAGATAACCACAATCAAGGTATCTTAATAGTATCAAGATGTGGGTGGAGAAGCAGCTACTTGTAGCTCAAGGCTACTATGAAGTTGCCAATCAAATTTGGGTACCTCGACAATCAAAGCCTCTTCCTCAACGCAGCACTTGGAGGCCAAGGAAAAAGAAAAGTACTCCACAACACCGTCCACAAAAGCCTATGCGAGTTCCTCAAAGAACTCCACCAAGTCAACAAGTGTGGGTACCAAACACACTATTGCAGGCACAAGGGTACTACCAAAGAAATACCAAATCTTGGGTCCCCAAACCCATCACAAAGTCCCCTAAGCTTGCACAAAGAAGGAAGCCTTAGCACCAAGCACATTGGCCACTAGTTTATAATGTTCATCAAAGATGGGTGCCTGTGCATGTGCTTCAATCAACAAGGATACTAAGAAGCCTTAGCACCAAGCACATTGGCCACTAGTTTATAATGTTCATCAAAGATGGGTGCCTGTGCATGTGCTTCAATCAACAAGGATACTATGATGGTAATCCCATCATATGTTTGCCAAAATCTAACAATGTGAAGAAAGCCTCACCACCGACTTCAACCCTAATAGCTTCACCTAAAGTTCGACAAGAATGGAGGCCCAAGCAACAACAAGAAAATCACTCGACCACTCTCGTGCATTCAGCACCAACAAGAGCGTGCAGTCTTACCTACTGCCTCGGTAACATTTGAGTAACAAATTCAAGAATCAATACCCACATCTGCACCAGAGACTATGAGCGCATCAAGGACAAATAACAATGCTCTTGTCATCCCTCTGGATGTGAGAAATAAGTGCACACGAACCTGTTACTCGCAAGTCATGACCTAGCTAACCCATACAATCAATTAAAATAAAAAAACTATCGAGGTCAAAACCTGCAACTTCACGGGGTCAAAACGTGCAGCTTCACGGAATTCCATCTCACGGAATTACACTTCATGGAATTCTAATTCACGTCTTGCACTTTCACGAAATTCCATCTCACAGAACTACACTTCGCGGAATTCCATCTCATGCAATTACCCTTCACGAAATTCCAGTTCATGTTTTGCACTTTCACGGAATTCCATTTCACGGAACTACACTTCACGAAATTCCATCTCATGCAATTATCCCAGTTCACGGCCTACACTTTTGTGGATTTTCATCTCACGGAACTACACTTCACGGAATTCAAGTTCACGGCCTGCACTTTCATGGAATTCCATCTCACGGAATTACACTTCATGGAATTCCATCTCACAGAATTACCCTTCACGGAATTCTAGTTCACAGTCTGCACAGAATTCTATCTCACAGAATTACACTTCATGGAATTCCATCTCATGTACATCATGGAATTTAGTTCACGGCCTGCACTTTCATGAAAACACCATTTCATGGGATTAACTTCACAGGTTTAGGTCATCTTACGGAATACCCCTTCATGGCCAAAAAACCTGCAATCTCATGGGATTAGGCCATTTTACAGAATATCCCTTCGGGGCAAAAAAAAACCTGCAATCTCACAAGTTCAGGTTTCTCACGAATTACAGTCTCACAGCTTAAGAACCTGCACTTTCATGATTTAAGCCTCATCAAATATTAAGCCATCTCACGCATTAACACTTTCCCAACGATCTTCGATCGCCATTATACATTTGTTAAGCTTATTGCTTACTATTCTTTTGGCTAAATTAATGTAGCAGCAGCAGCTGCTCCATGAGTACATATCCATACTCATGCATAGGAGAACATTTACACCAAAGCCTCCATCGACAACTTCCAGGTACATCTCTGGATGGGGGGCCATGGTGGACAAAAGCCTGGTTAATGGTACAACCCATCACCTGGAATTTTCCTTCAACTTACAAACCTCTCCAAACGACGCCACCATCTTCACAAATCAATGATCTTCAATCCTTAGTGAAGATATCTATATTAGCCTCGCAAGTCGCATAATTCTTTCAATCCTCACCAACAAGTGGCTACTTAAACACAGAGCAGTTCAATACGAGTCTATATGACTCAATTCTTGTACTTCATCTATATATGCTTCATAAGAGCAGTTAAATATACATAAAAACATAAAAAGCACATGGGCATAAGAAAGCAGGAACAAGTCCTACTCAATAACATTTGACAAGAATCTTGCCACACAAAGAGATGATGAGAAAGAGCACCAAAAAAAAACAAAAAACAAAGAGAGAGAGAGAGAGAGAGAGAGAGAGAGAGAGAGAGAATAACTCTCTTATATTACTTTTGTTACTACATGCCTTTTCATCATGGATTGATACGGGTGCCCCTATCTTGGACACGGATTGTATGGAGTGGTACTATCAAGGGGAATTGAGTATTCCCCCTCTCCAAACTCACTCACGTTATTTTTATGCATCATTAGGAGAGCGATGTTATGGAACTACCTTTGTTGAGTTATTTTACATACAGTTTCACTCCATTTCACCATGTCTTGACTGTGAGTATCACATGCTCTTCGCAATGTCCTACTTATGCTAGCATTGTAGAAATTACTTTAGGTGCTATGGGATAGGAATCCTTTAGTCCTTGGTAGGAGAAACCCCACAACGACATGGTTACCTGAGTGTGTTTTCCCTAGTTATAGTGGACCTTATCAAGTAAGGACTACCCAAGAAGAACTCGTAGAATGATGGAGAAAGGAAAGATATTATGCACTCACACCATCATTCTATGAAATAATGTTGTCAACCATTTGTCCCTTTTGGAGCATAGTGGGTGATTTCCTTGATAGCTTCAAAAGAGATAGCTACTTAGCTCACATGTAGTATCCATGCAATTTTATAGTCACCATGCACTCAGACTGTTACCCCGTACACTAGAGGAGGCATATCTATTAGACAACCCGTGAGGAGGAGGATGACCCTAATAAAGCTGAGTCGGATCCAACGTATGAGTTATGTCTACATGTTTAGTAGGATTCCACCACAAAAATAAGTCTACGTAATATAGGATGCAATTCTATAAGAACAACTTCCAAACCATACAATCAACCAAGTGCGTTCAAATCTAATCCTTACATGTCACTATTATCTCTAATTTTTAATTTTCTTTTTGGTGTTTAATTGAGTGTCTACTTATGTTTCATATGCCTAGTTCAAATTTCCTCTGGTTAATATTTGGATAACCATTAATGCTAAATTCCTTTCTTGAAAATGGTCCCAGTTCAATCTTTACGTAGACTAGCCTTAAGGTATACCGACAGAGTACGCGGAGTACTCCACCTTCCTTTAGTGTGTCTTCTCTAGTTAGAGTGTAGCCTTCTGGGTGAGTTGCAAAGGTGAGAATAGTTCTAATAAAAATCAAATCTAGAATTTTTTATTTTTTTAAAACCAAGAAGATAACCATCACCATGTTAGTTCTTTGTAGCTCTTTTGGCTCCTAGTAACAGTGCCTTGGGGTCGTACGTAGCCTTGACCTTTATGGGGTGGGATCTTGTGTCCAAAAAGTGCTAATAAAAGGCTACATCCATCATTATAATCAAGATATACTTAATGGTTCTTAAATACTCTTGATGGAGGCCTCAAGCTATTACTACCTATTTATTTTGCATTTCTTAAATATAAAACAAAAAAAGGGCTTTATAATAAATCACTTAGCAATTTAACTTCTAAGGCTAGACTATAGCTTGAGAGGGATTCACATAAGTGATAGTGTGTTGAGACTAAGGCCATAACCATAGGCGTATTCTTAAATAAGTTTTTGTTTGATAGAATTTGGATCAAATTTAACGTTAATCCTTGTACTAACTAGGGAAATTCAACTAGTCATAAACAAAGTTCCACGATTGCATTTTTAAGTATTACATCATTGCTAAAATTATATTATTTTCAACAAGAACACTTTACTGGTTGCCATGTTGTCATGCAGATCTTGCTAATACCAACCTAAATGGTTATGTATTGTATATTTTACGTGAACCCTTGGCATGTCACAAGATAGCTTAATAAAGGGTACCAGTACACTAGTGTAAGCACAGTCTAAGAGTCTTGGGATCTAATTTTTGGCTTTGGCTGCCTAGATGGTGTAAAGCCTAAAAATGAAGGAGATAAGGCAAAATAGAACCCCAACCCCTCATTCTCTTGTATTCTCTTATACATAATCTAATAGTTCTCTTACTCTCTACTCTCTCCTTCTTGCCTCTTGCTTGCTTGTATGCATGATTTGAGCTCTCTAGCTGTTTTTATGTGTGTGTGAGTGAGTGTGTGAGAGGGATCGATCTACAAGGCGTTGAGCTACGAGGAGTGTGCTGGTGCAACAAACGACAACAACGTGCTCCATCGATGGTGTTACCTATGAGAATCCCAAGCACAAGCTATCACGAGGTAAGTGACATACCCTGTCTATGCATTTATGTGCTTACTATGGTATATTAGTTCTCGATTTGAGCATTGTGTGCTCTTGAGGGCGGTGTGGTGACTCCCCATAACAAGACTAACTTCTATGCCTTTCCCATGGCGCAAGGGCTTACCAGCACCTATGCATCATCAAGTAAACAGGGTGATGACATAAATGAGCAAGTATTTGTGATGCAACATTGTGATGCAACACATGCTCAGTTCCACAGTATGAGATGTGCAAAGATCGGGAGATATTTGATATGTGGTTTAGAGATACACAAAAAATGGAAAAACCAAGGGATGTAGAAACAAATAATGATACTGTGCACCCCATCGTGCATATTGGTAAAGTGTCATTTTCTATGAAGGATGGAAGATGAAGTGCTTAATATTACAAAAAATCTAGCTTTTGTTGAATAGCAAATGATTGAGCAGGGTCTGCAAGTGAGGTTCAATCCTTAAGGGTACTTTGTGGAAGACTTCAAAAATTAATGCGACTTGGTTGCAAAGGGTAACAAGATCTTGACATATGGAATAAGTGCATCAATCGTGTGAATACGCATACAACGTGCGGCTGAAGTCTATGCAGGGCCTAAAATATTATTATACATTTATTGAAGTAGTTTAAGATTGATGGTATGCATAAAGTATGCGAAGCATGCCAGCTTGGTAAAGCAGGCCAAACATGCTTCCCGCATAAAAAGCAAGTTAGTTGATGTTATAAATGCTGATGTTGTGTGGGGACTGACTAAGACTGCAACACTGTTGCACGTTGTAGGTACTATAAAGTGAGCTCCAAAATGGTTCCTAAAAGTTTCCACAATCACCTCAAATTATCTCCTTGAATTAAGGGAGAGAATTTGGGGTAACTCTATTTGTGACTTTTACTCAAGGTAAATGTAACTCCTAATTTAACCTTTGCACACTCTAACACATCTAAGTTTTGAGGATTGAAATCCACATGTGCATCTTAATTATAACACATGTTTATAATTAAGCATGCTTCTAATGATGAGTAAAAGCATTATCACTATCTCCAAATCCTAAAAATAAAGGAAATAATCACATCGCACATAGAAAATAAGGCATGTTTTAAAAAGCAACATGCCAATTGAGAACGAAAGAAAATCTCATTAAAATTTTTGCCATATGATGGAGAAGTACAAGCACATGCATGCATATTACACTATGCAAATGCTTGAAAGTGGCAACCCACTCTTCAAAGATAAGAAGCAATGTTCTACATTTTTTTCCCCATTGTACCTCTTGGTCCTTTAAATGTTTTTTTGGGATTCAAATACAATCATAGCTCACATTTACTTATTTGGGCCACCACACTACATGAAGAAGTTAGGCCCCATGTTTGGCCACCACCACACTCAAACAATGCCTTTAGAATGGACACTTTCAAGTGTGTACTCTTTCACATCCACATTACCCAAGCACCATTTTGATTGGGAATGCCATCATAATACAAGGATAAACACATTTAGCATGTATGCCCCTATCCATTATGTCTTTTTCCCTCCTTTCACTTTGAGCAATCAAGCAAAATCTTTTCCAAAATGAAAACATATTATCTTTCAGCTACTACTCTCCTTGTCTTGGTTTAAAAAAATGTAATGCCTCTTGCTATATTCCCACACTACCCAACTAAAGGTCTTACATCCCTCCTTATTTTCTCATTATTCTTCATGTAATGCTTCATGCATAACATATTATACTTGCAATGCATATCTCTCTCTTTTGCTTTTACAAAACCATCAGGTTTGAAGAAGAGGTTTGTACTTTTTGAACATGGCTAGACAAAAAACATGCAAAAAGATTTGTTTACAATTCTAAACATTATTTATGATAAGACTTGTGAAATTCCAACGAGGAGAAAGCCCAACTTGCTACTAGACACACAAACCTTGCAAATGGTTCTTTTTGAAAGAGACATCAAAAGAGACATCAAAAGACTTTATGCATAGATGCAATGCTTGCAAGATGCAGATGTGTGACTAGCAAATATGTATAATTTTATGTGTGTGACCAATGAACCAATAGATAGAGTAAATACTACGAGAGTTGTTTGATCAAAATTACTTTTTTTTCATAAACTAATTATTCAGTACGGTATATAGAAAATTCCCCATGAACTTGCATTTCTTTAGAACATATTGTGTCATGTTTAAGTGTAAGTGTACTCACTATTAATTAAAGCAACATTTTGTCACCCAATTTAGGCTCTGAGAGCAGAGAAAAATTTGAATTAATGAAGATAAAAGAGTTTTTACACTAGAGGATCATGATAATTGTTTAAGGCTGTATCATCAGGGCCATCAAACACTAACAAACTATCAATACAGGCAAGCAAGCTTTAATATGCACTAGCATAGATTTATTGCTCACATTAAAGAAAATCAGTTATGAATTTTTATAGCCCTTATTTGTAAGGAATGAATTTTCAGACACGTGGATTATAAAACCAACATTTAGTGAACACTTTGGTAATGAAAAAGGGTTGAGTTGAGTTGTCCTTATTTTGATTGGTTGAAAAAAAGGTTTTTATTGAGTTATTAGTATCACATCAACACTTGTACATCACATTAGAGCATGTTAAATGCTCTAAGAATGAGTTTCTTACAAATCAATTTATAAGGGCAAGCTAAGATTTCCTTCTGTCTTGGGCATGTCTTAGGTTGAGTACTACTTCACACTCATCCTACTTATAAATGTTAGATGTTGCTTCACACTCATCCTACTTGAAAATGTTAGATGTTGATGTGGCAAGCGATCAATAAAAGACTTCCTTATGATTTCAAATTGAATGGACGAAGAAAGATTCAAGTTACTTTTTTAAAAAAAATGTAATAGCTCATGGATTTTTTGCAACCCTTGTTTCAAAGTATGAATTTTGATACATTTTGGTTATAGAACCTAAGTTTAATGTACATTTTGGTAATGAAAAGAGGTTAAATTGAGGTGTCCTTATTTTTGACAAAAAGGTTTTTATGCAATCAATAAAACATAGGATTTATTTCCAAAAAAATGGAAAAAGAAAAATCCAAAATAGTTTAA
The DNA here is from genome assembly GCF_041138505.1 of Cibotium barometz. NCBI lineage: Eukaryota > Viridiplantae > Streptophyta > Polypodiopsida > Cyatheales > Cibotiaceae > Cibotium > Cibotium barometz. The sequence goes on from NC_141066.1 coordinate 33,182,943, forward strand.
AAATGTACGTTTTGAACCCTCCTTTCCCTACTCATTAACTTCATCATTTTCTAAATAAGTGGAAAAAGGGAAATTGTTTGTTTTATATGAGAAAGAGGAAAAAAAGAACTTTTTTATGGTTGAAGAAATGTCTCGTCTTTTTAAAAAAATCGGCATTTTTTGAGATGTACGTTTTTCATCAATTTTTAAAAAATGCAGGGCGGTGGGAAATTCACATATATAGTTCAAACGTTGGGCCATCTTCAAAAACGCAAAATCGGGCGGGATAAATAAATTAAAAAAAACCTTAAAAGGTTCAAATTTTGAAGTACAAGAAAAACTGCGGGTGAGCAGAAGTCCCAGAAGAGAGAGAACATGCTTTTTTTTTTTGCACAGCTACGAACGTATGAAGTACACGGTTGGGTTGGGGGTGCGTGTGTGGAGAGGGGTGTGTGTGTGTGAGAAAGAAAGAGAGAGAGGTGTGTGTGTGTGTGTGTGTGTGAGAGAGAGAGAGTGAGAGAGAGAGGAGAGAGAAGAGAGGTGTGTGTGAGAGTGAGAGGGGGTTGTGTGTCACGTGTGTGTGGGATATATATAGATAGATAGATAGATAGATAGATAGAGAGAGAGAGAGAGAGAGGGGAATGAATTCCTTACGGTTTTCTCCTTTTCCCTGTGTCTTGGTTAGGGGGGGTGTGTGTACACTGTGTATGTGTGTGTGTGGGAGAAAGTGAGAGAGGAGCGTGTGTGTGTGTGAGAGAGAGAGAGAGGGGGGGGATCTGTGTGTGTGAGAGAGAGAGAGAGGGGCGTGTGTGTGTAGAGAGGGGTGTGTGTGTAGGGACCCAAAATCGAGAGAGCTTTGTCACCACCCACCAACAAGACACTCTACCCTAATTTCCAAACATTAGAAGTCAAACTCAGCAGCTCTCGAGTCTCCACTCACTCACATGTGGCCACCAACACCACCAACCCGTGCTAGAAAAAAATAAATCATCCTTTAGTCTATTTTTCAAGGTTGTCTTAATTTTAAAAATGAATTGAATTCTAGCTATCACTATTTTTTTTCTGAAAATTTTAGTTATAAAACTAACTCGTGTAAATTTTTGAAAAAATAAACAACCACCAAGGCCTTGATGTCTCCTTATTTTGACTTGTTAGGAAAATTGTTTTTTTTTCTAACACCACAACCACCAACCACCAACTGTTAACAATTCCAATGAAGTTGCAAGTTTTAAGTTTAGGCTCTTCCCTAAGATTGAGCCTTAGAGCATTGTATAATACTTAATCAAGTCAAATAATTATTGTAAAACTCACAAACTTGGGCTAAATATATTTCCCTCATGAACCAAATGTATTTTATCCAGTAGTTAAAACTCACAAACTTGGGCTAAATATATTTCCCTCATGAACCAAATGTATTTTATCCAGTAGTTAAGGTGAATCGTGGAAAATGTAAATTTCCTTCAAGGGCGTTTGCCCATTCGTGGAGGTCAATGAACCTTGCAAGTTTTTCCAATGATGGAATCCCCCAAGATAATGGAGAATGGCCCAACAATTAGAGTGGTGATGGAAAACTATTTAAGGCCTTTACAAAACAAAAGGGAGAGGGTGCATCAATGTTTACATGCACACACAGAGGGGGAGAGGGAGAAAGAGAATATATATGGAGTTATAGAGGAGATAAAGGTAGTGCTGCAAGGATTCTAGAGCACACATTAAGCGGATGGGTAGGTAGACTTGAGAGATTTAACTCCAAGATTGGTAGAGTTGAGAGATTTAACTCCAAGATAGGGGGAGGGAGTAACATTTAGCTTATTTTAGACTCTAAAATGGGCCTCCTAAGGTTTTAGAATATTCTCATAAGATGCTCTCTCAACCAATGAGGTTGGGGGATCCGTTTTACGGAGATTTTAAATTTACTTTTTGGAGGGAAAGGCATATCTTGAGCATATCAACTCTAATTTGTCGAAGATTGTATATTTAAAACCTACTCATCAAGAGCTTTCCAACGATATGTCACGTGAGGGGGTTTTCATATAAGGTGGGGAAGGTTCACCCACGAACCCCATTTTTATAGGCCTTGATGACATGGCATTCCTTAATAGGCCCGTTTTTTAGTCCAAAATAAGCTTGATGTGACTAGGTAGATATGGAAGGGGGAGAGAGAGAGAGAGAGAGAGAGAGAGAGAGAGAGGGGGGGGGAGGGTGGGACATGTGGGAGAGGAAGGAGCACAAGGTAGGAGGGGAGTCAATTGCAAGTAGAAAGATGCAATTGTGGGATGATATACTAAGGTTCAGATGTTATGAAGCCTTGATTTTATTTAGTCGCTCACAACACTTATGAATTTTTAGGTCCTTTTTCTCCAAAATGTAGTAGCACCTTGGTTATAAAGTGAAGGTACATGATATCAATTGTATTTTTATAGATAATTCATACGGATTTGCATGTTTGAGAAAAGGGAGAAGTTTGATAAAGGTGATTTTCCATGTCGAAATGAAGAATTACAACAATGCCGCATCACAATCCGTCCAATGATTTTGAACCTATGTGCGTGTTTCAAAGTGCACTTGCACTCTTTTTTTTAAAGTTAGTAAAGAAGAATAAGAGAGAGAGAGAGAGAGAGAGAGAGAGAGAGAGAGAGAGAGAGAGAGAGAGAGAGAATCTAGTTCTTAGATAAAGGAAAAAGCTTTTCTTTTTGTACAATTCTTTATCTAAGGTCCCATTGAACTTTGCTCTTATTAATGGAATAATTGATTTTTTTTCATCGTAGTGAAAATAATCATGTATATGATACTATCAATGATACAAAATGTATCACTATCACAAGCTAAATATGTGCCCCCTAAAGTAGGACGGTTGATTAATTGAAGTAAATTTTAAATTTGTCACCATTGAGTGGGCTCTCTTTCGTTTTGAGAAAAGAGAGGTAAATTATTGTGTGGGTTGAAAGAGAGAGAGAGAGAGAGAGAGAGAGAGAGAGAGGTTTGCATTTAACAATCTATCCAAGTGCACAAGAGTCTTGTCAAGAAAGCTCCTTTCCATATGCTTGCATTGCTTCATTAGATAATAAATGTGAAGGTGTTATGGGGGTAACCTAGGCCTTCATCTCCAGCTACTTCACAAAAATGTAGTAGCATGTTTCAATCATTCAATGGGAAAGGGCTCTAAGGGACTTTACACACATGTAGCCCAAGCTTGGACCATTTTGTGGACACCATTCCCCCATGCCCACCCAATGCTAACAAAATGGACATTACAATGTAGTTTCACCAATTGGATTTTTTTATTTTTTTAATTTTTAAAGCAACCATGGCCCTCATTTGAAGGAATGAATTTTTATAGAGTGTAGTCATGAGTTGTCTTTATTTTGATTGGTTTGAAAATAAGGTTTTTATTAACCCATTTGGGATTTGAAGGCTTGTTTGGATTGGTTGTTCTTATTGAGGGATTTTAGGAGTTGTGAAAGCCTTATAATAATTTTTTTGAGCTCTCTAAAATTTAAATATAGAGTCATGGGACCTTGAAAAAGAGAGAGTATTTTGGTAAAGAAAGATGTATGCCACCAGCAGGACGCACATGTCTCCATATGGGCATTGAACAAAGGTTTCCATTTTAATTATCCTTTTAGTTCTCGATGGCATAACCATGATTGGGATTAGTACATGGATGGATTGTCCCAGCTGATTCAGTTGCCTAACCACCCACAATCATACTTGTGACTTACCCCTCGTGTAGGCAAACAGTTAAAAATTAGAAACTAATTTAATCTAGGAGCTTCATGGAAAAAGCATGGAACGTTTGCCAACTGCCCATTTCTCACAAAATTGATGGAAATCCTGTCTTTATTCATAAAAGGTTTCTATGGATATTATATACTTAATCCCCTTAATTTTTTCCATTTGCCTTAATTTTTCCCCCAATTAACGTAATTGGCTCTCCCAATCTTGAATTTACAAGCAGGAAAACGCTCACTGTCTGTACTAAAAAGAAAACGCTTTCTTTGATCTGTTCCACCCACAATCAACCACCATGTTTGACAAGCTTTTTGATTCCCCGTGAAGTCTCACACCTCAATGCAATGTAGGCAAGCAAAGCTTCTGGATGCAAACCAACCACCCACCTGCACTTCCTAGTATGATGCCTCACGCAACCCTGTGTGTGTGTGTGTGCGTGTGTGTGTGTGTGAGAGAGAGAGAGAGAGAGAGAGGGAGAGAGGGAGAGGGAGGGAGGGTGAGACAGACAGACACAGAGTGTTATATAAGATGCTAACTAGCACTCATTATCTTGCACCAATTTGTAGAGCGCACAGTAAAATCTTCATGAATGCATTGATTGAATCCTCCTTATTTTAATTGTGCCCAATTGTGGCAATTCAAAAAGCAGTTCTAACTTTGAAAAAGCAGAAACATGCAGCTAGCGATGGAGCCAGTCTAGAAAGCTATCTCATCGTGTGGTTTTTTTTATGTCTTGTTCCTCTTTGTGGACACTAAAGAATCTGCTTTAGTGCAATCGAAAGCCCCCGCTCTCTCTCTCTTTCTCTCACACACACACACACACACACACGCTCGCTCTCTCTCTCTCTCTCTCTCTCTCTCTCTATCTACCGACGTTAATAGCTCGCTCTCTCTCTCTCTCACACACACACACACCCACCCTCTCTCTCTCTCTCTCTCACACACACACACGCACACAGATTTGTATACAATTCTAGTCACATTTCGCCATTGAGGATTGCGCCCAAAGCTTCCATGAAACAAGCGAGTAACTGCATCAGCACCACAGTGAAGCAAAAGACACACGCCTCTAGGAAAATTTCGCCTCAAGAAGGGCATGGTTAGCTTCTTTACCACGAGCGATGAATTGTCTAGCAAAGGTTCTTGCATCAAGATAGCTCTGTTTGTGGGAAGAGAGAGAGAGAGAGAGAGAGAGAGAGAGAGAGAGAGAGAGAGTTGAAGCTTCCCTCATCGCCATAGCCAGACCTGTTGATAAAAAAGCTTCTAGTTTCTGCAGGCCGTTCCGTGAATCGATTCCAGCAAGCTGGCACTGTGTGCACGGCCAGAATGCAGCATGGATCAGCATCATCATCGCCATAGCTGCACTACCAGGCTGTTGGGGGGAGATTGATTGATGGGCGATATGATTTCGGAGGCGGGAGCTGCTGCCGGGCAGGGAAGGAAGAAGGAAGCGTGCAGCAAGGAGGTGAAGAGCAGCAGAGGCAGAGGAAGAGATGTGGTGGTGGTGGGGGTGAAATTGAGCGTGAGCAGCAGGGAGCTTCTCACATGGACGCTGGCCAAGTTCACGAACCCTGGGGACCAGGTGGTCGCCCTTCACGTTGGGCTGCAGCAATCTCCTGCACCACCAGGCAAGCTTTTCCACCTGCTGCTTCATTTCATCACGGGACTCTCTCTCTCTCTCTCTCTCTCTCTCTCTCTCTCTCTCTCTCATAAAATGCATGCTCTCACGGTGGCATTGATGAAATGCAGCTCCTTTCCTGTGTGTGTGTGTGTGTGTGTGTGTGTGTGTGTGTGTGTGTCACGTGCATTAACAGTCTCTCCTTCAAGTAGAGCACTTCTTCCTTGTGATCAACATAACACACCTTCAACCACATCCTTTTCCTCAATCTCATTAATGTGTTTCTGTCAACATCCATGTCTTCTATGCTTCCTGCAAACTTAGCCAATTCCCCTTTTCCATGGATTTTAAGGTTTTTAAAACCTACCTTCAGCAAATTTTAGGCTAATGTGAAATCCCAAATCCCCTTTTGTATATCATTATACCCTTTTAATTTAAAAAACCCCTTTATATATGTATATTTTCTGTAACATGATGCAAAATTAATAAAGTTACCGTTTTGTATAGAATTATGCCCTTTTGCAATTAAATAACCCCTTATATATGTGTAATAGTTTCTATAACACCATGCAAGATTACAAGTCCCCTTTTGTATATAATTATATCCCTTCATAAATCAAAAAACCCTTTCTTAACACATTTTTTGCCAAAATTAAAAAACTCCACATGTTTGAACACTCCTGTTATCTCAAATAAGTTTTAATGACTGAGGATACCATAGAAACAGGACGTTTGAAGCTTTTTGGAGCAGTGCTTGAAACATGTATACGTTCTTTGTCATGCATTGATCATACCTTCACCAATATTGCCGTGAGCCTTGAGAAGAAATCAAGAAACAAGAAGGTGCAAAGCTTACCTATTTCACATTATGCCAAATCTTAGCAACCCTAATTAAGTTTAGCATGCATAATTCTGGTCTGAACACACCGTCCCATGAGGTTCATCAACATGTAAACGCTAACTTCGAATGTGTGTACATGCATGAAAAAAGAAACTGCTATTTGCAAGCATGATTCATACTGTCAAATCAACAACCTTTTCTGCATCAGAAGATTCTTCCAAATTGTTCTTATGGTTGAACATGAAAGGAGAAATCATCATGGTAGGGGAATTTCAAACTAACATCTAAAAGAGTCTTTATGGTAGAATCATCTCTAAATTCTCAACTTGGATAGTCTAGCAACCCTCCATTCGCTGGATGAAAGGCCCTCGGAGCCTTGCAAGAAGATGATTCTCTTAACATTGTACAAGGCTCCCTGCATAAATCTTCAGATACATGATCTGAAGGAGGACCTTATGATGAATCTTAGGAGTATCTGATTATTCTGCATGACGACGTTACTCCTTGTCCACAGGTATGTAGGTAGTGCAGTGATGAAGGTGCTTAACTAGGCTCGGTCTTGAACCTTGTTACTTATAACCGCTTGGCACGGCATTGTCTATAAGGACATATTATATAATCTCTCAGAAGCAAAAAGGAAATAAGAAGCCCCTCAGACACAACGGAAAGAATGACTGATGGTATGTTTCTTTGCACACACAGTGAGAAACAAGACAAATGCTACAAATAAAGAGGTGGACGGTATATTCGATTCAGTCATTGGAGTTTATGATGGTTTTTGCAGCATCAAACAAGTGAGTCAATGCTCTACTCTGTGCCCAGCTGCAAATTGTGGCAATGTATTTTGTCACAAGAATTTCATAATGATGGTTGAAGTGAAAAAATCTTATTTCTGTACTCTTAGACCTTGCCTGTGCTGGCATGCTCCCTCGATTCCCATGCTTGTTGCTGTATGGGTACTAAGACAAAAATCTGGTCTTTGCTTCAGATAGACTTGCAACTTAAAGTAACTAGTGGGACCTCGTTAAGGAAAGCACTGATTGAGGAAGTTAAACGTTGCAATGCTATCAGGTTGATATTGGGTACCACCGGCACACAACTACTGATAAATGAGTGGGCTTCTTCATACCCTTACAAGCTAGTTTGTAATCCTTAATGATTCCACAACTTCAAGTATCCTTCCCACAGCTTTTGCCATTTGACTGAATAGAGAACCACTTGTTTCATTTGATGCAGCTCCTCTTTTTCCTTGGCGAAGTATTGTTCCAAGCGACTGCCATTCACCTGCTCAGTTCTTGTCATCCAGCATGGACGAGTGGTTTATGAAAAAGGAGGCGCCTTGACAAGATTGGGTAAGATTTCTGCATAGCTTTAATGTCATAGTTGCAAAAGTAGTGTTTAATTTGATGTGTAGAAAAACGAATGTGCATGAGAGAGAGTCGTCGTTTCATTTCAATCAAACCACTGGACCCCAAATGATAGCACCAAAGTGCACGGAATAGGATTTGACCCATTGATGCATAAATTGCTGTGGCACCACTCCTTTGTGTATGCGTGTGTGTGTGAGAGAGACTTCATCCTATATAATGGAAAAACCAGTACACCAGCAGTATGAATGTGTGTGTGTGTGTGTGTGAGAGAGAGAGAGAGAGTTATATTAACATCTTCAAAAGACCCAAGGGTCTATGAGACCAAAACGATGTGTACATAGCGTCCACAAAATCTCGTCATGGATGAAATAAGAAAAAGCAACAGTAAACTAAAACTGAAAACCGAAAGCTAAAATCTCAGACGATGAAATTATACAAGATGAAAAATCTAGATCCTACTATGCTGGGTATAGGGTACAAAAAATGATGGAATATGGGAGAGCTGAATAAAAACAGTCAATCAACCCTGTATATGCCGGGGAAGGGCCCATCCAGATGTCCATCATGGGTGATACAAGGCTAGAGATGTCAATAGTCTGCTGTGAGGATGAGGCTGCTTGATGGCGCGCCAAGATCTCCTGAATTCGGGCTGATGAGCTGGGGGTGGTCGGTGTCCGACGGGACGAGGGTGTCTAGCTCTCTGGAGTGTGCGTGCCCAATCTGATGTGACTCCCATGGGCCTTCTGCGAGGGGGTACTGTGTTATAGGCTCCCGTATCCACTGTGATGGGCTTTGGTGCCTCCCTATGCACCCTTCTAGGCTGGAAAAAACTGGTGATGGTAAGCTGAGAGGGCTGTTGGGGTGAGGATCTCTGAGTAGTGACTCTCTGTGTCGGCTGAGCTCTAGTAGGAAAAGTCCAAGGCACCTCTGATCTAGGTACTCCATGATCCAGGATCAGGGTCCAAAGCCCTCTCTAAATAGATATATATATATATGGAGAGAGAGAGATACATCTAGAAAAAATACCTATGAGACCCATGAAATCACATAATGACCGTGCCAAATTTGAGCTAAATGCATGGTCTAGCGACGGAAAATATTCAAGCAGACATCCTACTAAACTAGTAGAAATGAATTTGGTATGATACTGCATGATAACTTTGCCATGAAACTCTCACAAATACTAGGTCCCAATCAATCATTGGCACAGCTTCACATAGTTGATCATCTAAGTTTCCCTCCTCATCTCCATCTGTGTACTATCCTTCAGGAAACCTGCCCACAAGGATCTGAAGGGCCTTTGATTGCCTTAGTTTGTGTGTGTGTGTGTGTGTGAGAGAGAGAGAGAGAGAGAGAGAGAGAGAGAGAGAGAGAGTCATGTGACTCTACATCATGCCCCGCCTATCAGCACCCCTAACTTAGTAGACAAGGATCTGTTTGCTACGTGAGCTATAAATTCATGGTAGCCCCTACACAGCCTACTCAGGATGGCCTTCAGAGGCAAGCAGGCCAGTGACCCAGTCTTTTTGCCGTGTCATGAATTTGATACTATGTTTATGTTCATGCCGGCAGTTCAGCATCCCTATGCATGTTAAAATTTTCAAGTTACATACAATGATGGAGGTTGCATTGCTTGTGAGCCGTAAGGCCTCAACTTGTCACACTGAATGTTCATTTGGTTGGACCTTAAGGCAGGTGATAGTTTGGAAGTGCTGAACGCAACATCTCAACAAACTATGAGAGGCAAGGCAACAGGACAAAAAACAGAGAAGCAAAGGGAAAACATGTCAGAAAAGCACAAGGCACGTGGTCGTGGTAACTTTGACAAAACTTATTGTAACTGGTCTTCACCCAACAGATCCCTGGATTCACCACTTCATGTTCTCCATCCTTACAAGTTTGTTCCACCTCAGGTACAAGGTTTACGACCATGTAGTCTAGAGCTTGAAAAGTTGAGCTCATTGTCTGCTTCAGGTGCACTGAGAGAAAAACACCGAATGCTAGTTAGAAATGATTGGAGTAAATTTGAAAGCTCGACTCAACCTGGCCGAGATTGTGTCCAAAGCTCTTCCACCTTAACTGGACCAAATAAAGACTGCTCAGTCCAGGAGATACCAGTCCAGCACAGCGCTCTTTCAGAATGTAGACTTGTCTCTCGAGAATCTGCTAAACTGGGGAAGAAAGTTTTCCTTGAAGCCTCTTCCCCATGTATTAGATCACAACAGTTTACAAAGGAAGGCAACAGCCAAATGTACAGTGAAGCACAAAGAAGATCAAAAGACAAGTGCACTAGCAGTACCACTCCCCCTGGCTGGCCCTTGCTGCATCGGTCAATTTCTATGACCAAATTGGAGAACCCTCATTCAAGAGCTCGCAGAATGTCTGTGGTAGAATGGGCTTTACAACTGCCAGACAGGCCAAAACAACTCCTGGAACAGCACTCAGGCCCTGTAGACAAGAATTTTTCGTTCTCTTCTATGAATCAGAATGACGACAGTACTGAGAAAGTTTCTAGTGAAGAAGGTGATCAAAAGGTGGTGACAGAAGAGGAGATATTTTCTTCAATAGTTAGTATCAACACTTCAACTGAGAGAGTTGAAGCAACAATACTACAAAGATGCTCTCTGGTCTGCAAAAACAAATCTTGTGTGGTGTTCCAATTTGCAGAGTTGCAAACAGCTACAGATTATTTTTCCAAGGGTAAGAAGTCTTTATCTCAGAAAGTTGGCTTTGCACTTTTTCTTGATTGTATTTCCACCGTTCTCACACCAAACTAGTCCCTCACATAGTAACATAATTTTATCTCAGATAATATAGTAGGAAAAGGCGGCTGCAGCCAAGTTTACAGAGGGATTCTTTTAGATGGTCGTATTGTGGCAGTGAAATGCTTAAATGCATCACCTGCATCAGACTCTGAGCAAGTGTTTCTCACAGAAATTGAAATTGTGAGTGGTCTGCATCATTGCCATGTTGTTCAGCTGCTTGGATATTGTATCGATGATCATCAACGCTACTTGTTAGTCTATAATTTTGCATCTGAAGGCAACCTTGAACAGAAACTACATCATGGTACGCTTCACACAGGCTCTCATTCCCACAATTTTGTGACATTGCTTACTGGGCCTGGGGTCATGACCCGAGGTATATAGTTCCAGAATTTAAGAATTTCTTCTTGTTGGTGGCATGGCCGTCACTGCAGGGCATGCTTTTGTGAAATAGCTCTCTGTAATTTTGGGATAATGTGGGTTTTGTCCATTCCATGGCAGGAAAGGGCAAGGCTGCGCTTCCTTGGAACATACGGTACAAAGTTGCTGTTGGAGTGGCAGAGGCTTTGGAGTACTTGCATGGTTGTGTACGACCTGTTATACACAGAGACGTGAAGTCCTCAAATATTCTTCTTCTATCAGATCTAGCACCACAGGTTTGTCCCATTTCTCATAAGTTTCGTTTTGCGCTTGCCAATGCATCAATGTTTGGTTTGCACTTGCCATTGCGTACCTAAACAACACATACAGCTTACTTCAATGGTAGGACCTAGTCTAAGTTGTACTTCCTTTCATGGACAGTTAACAGACTTTGGTCTCTCAAAATGGGCTTCAACAACTTCAACCCATATTACTTGCAATGATGTTGTTGGCACATTTGGGTATGTACCAACTTTTTGCAACGTCTTCACCCTCCCTTCAACTTTTTCTCTCAATTCTGTCCATAATCATTTTGTCAATGACAAAGTTTATCCGTTCTTTCACTTATGGCTTATACACAAGGAGATGAAACTTGCCTAAAGCCTTGAAGTGGCCATTCTACAAACTTGTGTACATTAGAAGCATACATAGTCCGTGCTTGTATACTCACCCACAGGCAACAGGTGTGGAGTTGTGAAGATATTTGGAATAAAAGAAACACCCATCTCAGCCCCTTACGTGTGGATGCATGGGCTATTTGGCATAGGTTTCTGCAGAAAAAGTGCTATTACTTACTACAGCCACAGGGTGACCATCTTTTTAATTCTCCACCAGGGTATTGGTATTAGGGTTGCTCAGGTGCACCTAAGGTGGATGGAAGATATTCATTGCATGTGTATAGAGAGAGAGAGAGGATATTGCACGACTCAATGATGATTAGATTGAGTGATGTTGTTAGTCTTCACCAAGTACATTGCTTATAGCCTTAGAGGGTGATCTGCCTCATAGACTCACGTTAAATGCATACTTATCCACCCTATATAAGAGTGGGTTCACACACACATACATACTAACACTCATAAGGAGTGTTCACACACATAGGCACACATCCGAGACTTCGAATCCCAACAAAACCCCCTTCGGAGCGAAGGTGGAGATGCATGAGAAGGCCTTCAATAGCCATGGCTCTAAACTACAACACATGATACAAAAGAACACAGTGTGCCAACACGTGAGACGCTCTTGTCAAGCTTGATAGAAAAGCTTGACCACACATGACTGTGCCTACATCAGTCTACCCAAAGACAAAGCCCCTTGGCTCTACGTAAGGATAAGTGGCCTTTTATAGAAACAAGGCTTACAAAATACATACAAGTATTATTTATCATATTTTAGGGGACTACCTCGATAGAGAACTCACACACATGGAAGAGCTCTGAAGACCCAATCATAATCTTCCTTGTTTAGAGAAAGAGTATCCATTGCTTTGAATGCTTTGTCTTTTGTTGCTATGGATGCTTCAACTACGTCTTCATCTTCTTCTTGGACAAGGTTGACGTGTCTTTGGCCATCCTTTTGAAGCATCGTTCCTTTGCGCGTCCGAGCTTCTTGCAGGAAATTGCACCTGGATATCTTCCCTTTGCCTTTCCCCTTTGTGAACATGGCATTCTCTACTCGAATGCAATTTTTTCGTGCGGTGAGGCGGCGGTCTTCATCTATAAGGACAGCTATCATTTCATCATATGACATTTCCCAAGCCACCCTTGGTACAGTTAGGGTTTGAAACCCTTTCTATGTTGGATAGAAGCATTGTTTTCATATCATCTTCATCAACATTTGCTTTGAGGCTAGCAAGTTGATGAAGGATGGAGCCTATGTTGCTTAGATGTTCCCCCAGGGTATTGTTCTCATTCATTTCCACATTAAAGAATTTATGCTTGAGAAATACCTATAATTATTAATCTCATCTCTAAATAAAATTTCCAGCTTTGGCATAGGTGGGCGCCACGTGGCATAGCCAGGTACTGGGAGCAAAGGGAAACAATGTCACTAATGGGCAACAGGTTGAAACCTGAGAAACTAGATAAACCCTAAAGATGCTCTGTTAGCAATTGTTGGTATTAGGGTTGCATAGGTGGACCTTAGGTGGATGGAAGATAATTCATTGCATGTGTAGAGAGAGAGAGAGAGAGAGAGAGAGAGAGAGAGAGAGATGTGGCAAAGCTCAAAGAGAGAGAGAGAGAATATTACATGACTCAATGCTGATTAGATTGATTGATGTTGTTAGTCTTCACCAATTACATTGCTTTTATAGCCTTAGAGGTTCATCTACCTTAAAGACGTGCATTAAATGCATACTTATCCACCCTATATAAGAGTGGGTTACATACTAACACTCATAGGGAGTGTTCACACACAGAGACACACACACACAAGGCTCTGAATCCCAACACAGAGGCTTGCGCTAGTGATCATTGGCACCCTTTTTGGACTGTTCCTAGGGCTGAACATCGTGGTGGGGTGGTGTTGTGCAGGGCTGATCCCAGGCCTAATCCTGAAGGGCAACAAGTTAAAGAATTAGGTTAGAACCAGATTGGCAGCATTTGTTGCCGTTGTAGGTAGGGAAGAACTGGTGGTGGACAAGTGAGGCTGTCGGCCAGCACTTGAAAGAGAAACGACACCTGTCGACTGCAGCAATTTCATGGGGATTTGTCCTGGACCTGGCCGACCAACAGTCCATCAGTAATTCCCAAAGATCCGCATCATTTTGGATCATTCAGTCCAGCCAAGGACAGGGTCATAGACTACGTGTAGCCTATGGCTGTAGGACTTGTACTACCTTTTTGTACATTATAATATACTGAATACTCAGCTATCTCTCTCTCTTCTGTCTTTTGCTTGCGTTTTGCATCAGCATGTTCCAAGATGTTTAGGGCTGAAAGAAGACTCCCAGAGCTTCCACATGTGACAGGTGGCTTTGGTTTTGGATTTTGCTTGATGTACAGTAGGAACAACCAATGTAAAAGCTTGTACTCTATGTACAAACAGAGCCTTAGTTATGCATGAGAGAGAGAAGTTTGAGAACTTTTGGGTTAGAGACTTAGAGACTTTGAGTCAAACACCATTTGGCCGCACCTTGAGTTTTGGGATAGCAATAACTGACTAACCTTGTGACGCTTTTGCTTGAGGTACCCATTAAGGTCAGTGATACTCCAAGGTGGGTGTGGTTACTCTTACCACTTGCACTCCGTGTTGGTACTTTGACCACACACCTTGGAGGAGAGGAGCGCTCAAGTGTGAAACATAAGATAAGAATCACTTCCAGGTATAGTATATTTTTGCTACACATAGTTATTGGCATTTCGGCCACCAATAAAAATCCAAAGAGAAATCCTCAATCCATGAGATAACCATGAGTTCCATAATCCGATGCATCCCAAATAAAGGGAACCAAAAACAATAATCCATCTCTCCGCATGTCATCGCATAGCTTCATGACATTGACATCCACACTAAGGGCTGAGAACTGGGAACATGCACAATATGTGATGCATGAGGTCGAGACTGAAGAGCACTCCATCCTTTGATGCTCATTGCACTAGGAGATAGAAGCCACTTTCACTACTACTCTGAGAGGGATTTGACTCTCTTTGTTGGGTCATAGAGTATGAGGACCAAACGTGTGGCACTGTTTCTGCATAAGATACAAAGACACACAGACCAACACATGCAAGGTAAAAAGGAGGCACTCTCCATGCGACACAAAACCTGGACACACACCTCTCCTCAAGGATAGAGGAACATTTTGTATCTTACTGTGATCCATTAGTTTGGATCCCCCTCATGCACATCCTCAAGTGAGGTCTTGCGATGGCACTGCAACGCTATCAAGCTTATCATGTCCATCAATGTCTTCTTGGCATACTCACAGTTTCATCTATTTTCGTTTACATTATGCTTTGTTTAGGCATAGGGGGCACCCTATGTATCTCCCAGCATAGTGCTCATGGTTAAGGTTCAACCTTAGGGCAGTTGACTGACAGTCACATATCATCCAATTCATCTCCCAGTTCAGCGCCGACAAGCAGTAGCCTGTCAGCTCCTCTAGCAATCACTCAGTCGGGACAATAAAGCAATCACTCTTCCTTTGAGCAAAGGCGAGGGCTCAAGCTGCCTCACTCAACAAGCTTGAAAAACTCCAGCTTCCTCAGCGCACCATACCATCGATGACCTGGTTCGGCATAGCACAAAAACCTAGCTCAACCAGATTGACTGATCTTCAACACACAACAAACATGTACCTTATCCACCCCTCTATAAGATTGGGTTCACATGCAATTCAAGTATGCTGAAACTTTCCTTTGAGGGCGGTTTGAGATCCACCCAAAAGACCCAAGGCCACTATACAAAATGATTGGTCCATCTACTTGCTCAAGAAATCAACAAACTCCGAGAAGAAAATGCCACACTCAAGGGGCGGCTTCATGAATTTGAAGATCATCTGGCCGATAGGAGAAATTGTTACAGAGGTGAAAGAAGTGATGAGGGAAGACTTCCAATAGACGGTTAGCAACATCAACGTTGTCACATGCACACCCGTGCCATGGTTAATCCTAAGCATGAACAATAGAATCCCTGATTAAGTCAGCATTTAGAGCAGCATTAGCAGTAGAAACATCAGAATCAGCAGTACCATCATCATCAGGGTCACCATCAGCACCATAAGCATCATCGTGGAGGGTTCAGGAAACTAGTTGGCAGCCACATAGGCCCTTAGGCAGCAGTCTCGACAGGCAGCCAAGGACCGTAGCAACGGGCAGGGCAGCACCCAGCTTAAGGCCAGTAATGTATGGGCAAGCACCAAGTAAAGCGCAGCATTTATAGGATTTTATGCATGAATATTTGTCTATAAAATTGGTCGACAGCAGCATTTGTTGGCCGACCTGTACCTCAACATATTATATAAGCATCTAGTCATTATTCAGCAGTGATTCAAGTCATTCATCAGTTCATTCATCATAGAAGTCAGTAGGAGCATATGTAGGGGCCAAAGGTCACCCCTTTGGGGCTGACCAAGAACCGTATGAAAAATGTGATACCAACTCTCTCTCTCTCTCTCTCCTTTGTCTTAATCGTGTTTAATTAGCATCTTGTTCTTAATCAAGCTTAGGGCTGTGGATCAATACATCCCAAGGAGGTGCGCCGATCCATCAGAAGAATGCACTAGGGTAGCAGATGGAGTGGTCTGCAAACAGGCGAAGCTAGGGTATGTATGCAGAGCCAATACATCATTAAGCTCTCAGATTAGTTCCAAAGGCCTAGCAACAAGCATGATGAGTTCGGGCAGGTGACCCACCGTTGTGTTAAGGGTAAGGGATAGCAGGCATGGGACAACAGTGGAACATATGCTCAGTTCTTTAGCAAGACTTGGAAGTGGAAATCAGAAGTGGAAGGTGTTCAGACAAAAAATATCAAAGTCAAAGTTAGCGTCAGAAGTAGCAGGTCAAAGTTAGAAGTCTAGGGCGAAAGGATGACACAGTGTCCACCCAAGGGATGTCACGTGCACGCCCGTGCCATGGCTAATTCTCAACATGAACAGTAGAATCCCTGATTAAGTCAGCATTTAGAGCATCATTAGTAGTAGAAGCGTCAAAATCAGCAGTACCATCAGCATCATCAGCACCATCATCAGCATCATGGTCACCATCAGCAGCATAAGCGTCATCATGGAGGGTTTAGGAAACCAGACGGCAGCCATACAAGCCCTTAGGCAGCAATCGACAGCCAGCCAAGGACCCTAGCAGCAGCAGGCGGGGCAGCACCCAGTTGAAGGCCAGTAATGTGTAGGCAAGCATCAAGTAAAGCGCAACATTTATAGGATTTTATGCATGAATATTTGTCTATAAAACTGGCCGACAGTAGCATCGGCTGGCCAACCTGTACCTCAGCATATTATATAAGCATCCAGTCGTTATTCAACAGTGATTCATCAGTTCATTCATCATAGAAGTCAGTATAAGCATATGTAGGGACCAAAGGTCACCCTTGTGGGGGTGACCAAGGGCTCAACCATGTACAAACATAAAGTTACCTTTTTGTACCATATGAAATACAAGAAAACTACACCAACTATCTCTCTCTTCTTCTCTCTCCTCTGTCTTAATCATGTTTAATCAGCATCTTGTTCTTAATCAAGCTATTGATCCCAAAGTAACTCAAGCAGCAGAATTCAGAATTAGCCAAGGTTCAGGCAGCTTGCAAAGAAGGCAAGTGGGCAGTCTATTGTGATTCATTGAGGATTTATGCAAAAAAAACCAATCGAAAACCCAAAACAAAACCAGATTTCTTTTAGTTCTTTTTTTTTGGGACATCTGCTGGCATTGTAGCTCTACAAACTAATAAGTAGGATTTTTTTTCTTTGGGTTTTTTCTCTTACTAGACTAGAAATTTGGCTCAAGACCTTCATGGCCTTCATGTTGTGTGTTTGGTCTCATAGGTTGGCCTTTCACAAACATTATTCTATCTCTCTCTCTCACACACGCACGCGCGCGCGTAGGCGCACAAGCAAAGATAGATTTAACCAATGTAGTATTGCACAGGTATCTTGCTCCAGAATATTTCATGTATGGGAAAGTGAGTGAAAAAACAGATGTTTATTCCTTTGGCGTGGTCCTACTTGAACTGATTTCTGGAAAGCATCCTATTGAAACTGTGAAACCCCAAGGGCAGGAAAATTTAGTGGTGTGGGTAAGATTTTGAGCTCTTGTCATGATGGTTAAGATTTTTTTATTTTTTCTGCAGCTATTTCTGCTACATAACCTTGAAAACTTATTAAATGTACCTCTCAGGCAAGGCCACTTTTAGAAGACGAATCAAGCTATGGTCAAGTAGTTGATCAAAGGCTCGAGGGAGAGTATAATGCAGACCAACTCAAAAGCATGATAATTGCTGCTTCTCTTTGCCTTCAACAGTCACCTTACTCAAGACCTTGTATGAGTAGGGTGAGTAGTACAATCACATTATTCACGTCTCCCTTTGATTGCTGTTAAGGGGAAGTCCAAATAAACTGCTTAAGCTAAAACATCCAAAATATGCACAGATTTTGAAGCTACTTAAAGGGGAACTCGTGGATTTACAATTAAGACAAGACTCTGTGTGCAAGGGCACTGACGAAGGATATGGCATGCCCATGTATGGAGACTCCGACATTCGTGGTCATTTAACTCTGGCTCTATATGGTCTAGATGATGATATATCATCTCAAGCTGGCATTGATCAGAGTGTGGACTACACAAACTCGAACAAATTCATTGAGGAATATCTCAATCGGCGATACAGCCGCTCCAGCAGCTTTGACTAAGTGTGGAACCAGGCTTTTGGACAATCTTTACCACTGCAAGGATACATGTGAATCCAATTCTGGTTCAGCATTGGCTAGACTATATTGAATCTGGTCTCTGGAATACAACACCGGACTCATCATTGGGAATTGGATTAAAACCAAGAGTGACATTACAGTCTGCTCAAGTAAACTTCAAAAGTTACAGTAAGCTCTATAAATAACTGGCTTGAAAAGCCCTGAAAGCATCAAATCAGAGCAGAATGTATTCCTCAGCATAATGGGTACCTCATGTTGCTAAATATACTCAAGGAGGTCATAAGGCAAGGAAAGTTCTATGCTTGAAAAGATCCCAGGATGCCATTCATATACTTCTTAGGGTTTAGTCACTGCCAAAGTATAATTCTGCGAGTGTATCTGTGGAACATGCCATTTGTGGCGGACGGACACATGATGGCTTTGGCAAATCACTGATCTGGGATGCTAAACTCACATAGCAATGGTTCTGGTTATCTAACCCACATATGAACAGGATTCAGGTTCGACTTGAGGAGCTGCATTTCGAATCAAATTGTCATCGGAGACGGGCCTTACTGATGCTTGAGTTGGGGATAGAAAAAAGAACCAGAAATTAACAAGTTGAATCTGGTTGTAAATGCATAATTACTGAATTTTATCAAAAAACAAAGGTTCGTAAGGCATGTATCTCCCCTATATGTTTGCAAATCCCTTTCGAACCCATCAAAAATACGGATGGCATCTGTGTGTGTGTGTGTGTGTGTGTGTGTGTGTGAGAGAGAGAGAGAGAGAGAGACAGAGAGAGACAGAGAGAGAGGAGAACCATCCATTGATATATTTCTTTTTTGTCTTTCTCATCATCAACAGCAACCTACCTGCAATTTTGCATTTATCTATAGGAAAGCAAAGCATACCTCTCACAGTTCACTGTACCTCTGTCGAAATTTTACATTAGTCTGCAATAGCTAACAGCAAAACCTAGAGTGTTTAATTGATCCCCCCATTAACGATTAAAAGAGTGGGTTGCGCTTGCATGTGACGACTGGCCGCCCACAACCTTCCCAAGTCCAGTGTGAAACGAGTGCCAACTTTGAAGCTTTCCTTTGAAAATTATGTTAGGTGGATAAGTCGAGGAAGATCCTCTAACATCCCATGTTTCATCAAACTACTAAATAGAAGTGTGGCCAGACCTAGCAAGCCACAACTGGGCATCTTTCATATAAGTGTCTACTAGGCAAGCAACATTACACTTGTCATACATGTTCAATTTGTATAAAACAAGTGGTTAAAGATCCAATGAGTACAACCTATTTGTCCCGTTATCTATCACGAATAATGTATTTATCATTTGCAAGTTCAACATTACCCCCCTGCTAGAGTGGGCAGCACAGAAAGTAAATTCTTGTGAATTCCTAGAACAAATAGTACATAGCCACCACCTTAACACAAGAGGGCAAGGAGCTCTGGTCACCACCCAGCCATAGACCCTTGATCGCCCAAGTGCTCCGACTTGGGCGCCCTCATCCCTAGACCCCAGATGCACTCGTTCACACTCTAGTGTTCAGGCTCTGCATCTGGTTCAGCTCACATGCACCGTTACAAGCTACGTGACATTACTCCCCCTTTAAGAGTAGTTTTCATCCAACGAAAACAAACTGGCGAAAGCTTTTGGTAAATGTATTTAATCGTTCTAATGTTCAAGCCTCCTCTGACCTATCCTTCCAATTAAACACAATATGCCTTATGTTCCAATTTCTAAACCCATGAATCCTCTCTAGTTCAGATGGAAGTGATCATAATTGTAAAGACATGACTAGACCTTTAAGGCAAACTATGTTGCCCTGGTGATAGCTTGTTTTGCCAACTGACATGAAAAACTAAATGTACTCAAGAGATCTTCAAAAACTCAAGTTTGTAGACTACACTATCACACTATGCTACCAGGCTAGGCTACCAACGTGTTGAATCTTCTCCTTATATAGCTCTATGACCATATAAGATCTAGACTAGAATCTCAACCTTAATGCAGTAAATCTAGTTGGTGAATGTTTATCTCAACCTTAATGGAGTAAATCTAGTTGGTGAATGTTTATCTCAATTTGATTGCTTTCTACTCGTATATGCACAAGCATATGCTCTAGAACTTGGTTGACTTTTTGATTTGACCATTAAACTCTAGATGGTTGGCAATACTCATACTTAGAATAATATCTAACTGCTTGAAGATTTCCCTTGAAAAGCAACTATCAAACTTCCTATCTCTATCCATCACTATATGACCTGTGGGTAGGCCATATAGTTTGTAGAGATGTTTGATATTAGCGTGTTTTCACATCTTTTAGTTGGAATGAACTTTGCCATATTGGTCAACCTTACCCCTCTTTCTTACGAAGCATTTTTGTTTGCAAAACAATAAAAAAGGCTATAAACAAGTGTCTGTGTGTGCAGACCATACAATCATCTACACCTGCAACTTCCTTAAGTACTACGACGAGGAAAGCAAGACAAAGCATGTATTTTCCTTAAGTACTATGATGAAGGAAACATGCAGTACTAGAGTTTTATTTGGAAACACTAAACCATAACTACCACTTGCAACTATGAAAGATGTTAATCAAACATATTTATCTCTTGTGGTTAGAAACCACATGGAGTTAAATGCAACAAGTTTGTGCAACTATCAGCAAATTATTCTATAATGTGGTAGAATTCAATTGACATTACACAAAATCTAGGGATAGCTACACTTTCCCCTCTCAAAAAAGTTCTTGCGTTCTTCAAGAATAATTTTGAGTCCTTTGTTCTTCCTAGAACAATTCACACATCTTACAACGAAGATTATGTCCACATAGACAGCACCTATGTGATCTATAGTGTCTACGCACTACTAGAAATCAAGAGTAACGTGCAAGCAATGAGAGTCTTATAAACCTCCAAGCCCACGAGTAGATACATATCTATCTACTCTTTTTAGAATTCATGAAAAGACCATATGTCACTATACGAACCACGGCGAGGGCTTCCATCTTTATAGATCGAGTAAACAACACTCCGGTTGTTAAAAAACACAAGACTATGGTTGTTAGATGCCCAAAGATTCATATCATTTAGTGATAAGAACATGAGGTTTAAGGCCAATGCAAAGTACTTTTTAGTTGGTCTAAACTATGTCTTAACAAACTAGTCGAGACAAATTAACTCTTTAAAGACATGGAATTTGAGCCATAAAACCCATCTCCAAAAAAATATGGTTAAACCCAACCATATTTATACCCAAATGGGCAAGTTTCCTTGGCCCAAGAAGCAAAAAAAAATAATAATTGATATCAATCAGGCTTGACAACGGAGACTAACGTCCGTGTTTGCCAACGGAAACTAATGTCCGTGTTTGCCCCATGGAAAAGTCAGTGGGGTCTTACAATTTCCACAACTTATACCAACACGATCACTATAGGTTTGCTTTTAAAATAAACTTGCCAATTTTTGGAGAGAAATGTAAACTTCCACGAACAAGCCGTGTCACCGCAAAACTGTTCTCAAACTATGTCAAAACATTGGCAATTCTTTATAGCGGACAAGCTACGTCACCGCCAAATTGTTCTCAAACTACATTGGCACACTTCACTTGCTTATATCCTCCTGCATAAAGAGAATGTGCGGGAGAGGGAGAGCTTCAAACCCTAGCAAAGCAAACACACACACACAAGAGAGAGATGGATAGCTGAATTTTCTTCTATCTTCTTCTTCTCTACTCAACCAGCATAACATAAAGATAAGAGTACACACTATATGGGTTAGTACTCAACTACTACAACATACAAGGGTCGGTCCATAATGTGAACGTGACTAAAATGGCTATCACACAGCCTGTCGTCCCACTGCATATCACCCATAATCTCACCAACCATGCCAGTGGTGTGGCAGGCAGGTCATCAATGTCCGTCGTAGCACTAGTTGAGATGGCTGTCACACAAGGGTCGGTCCATAATGTGAACGTGACTAAAATGACTGTCACACAGCCTGTCGTCCCACTGGCTGCATATCACCCATAATCTCACCAACCATGCCAGTGGTGTGGCAGGCAGGTCATTAATGTCTGTTGCAGCACTAGTTGAGATCAATATCTCAGCACTCCCCCTCGAGCTCAACTCCACACACTACACTCCAAGTAAGCTCCTAAACCTGTGGAGCTTCTGTGTGCCCAATGCCTTCGTGAAGATGTCAGCCACCTGATCCTCTGTGTTGACATATACTAGATCTACATCTCCTGCTAAAACCTTCTTCCTCACAAAGAATGCACCTCAATGTGCCTCATTCTAGCATGATCTACTAGGTTACTAGCCAACTGTATGCTGCTAATGTTGTTAGAATATATGACAAACTGCCCTATCCA
The DNA here is from genome assembly GCF_041138505.1 of Cibotium barometz. NCBI lineage: Eukaryota > Viridiplantae > Streptophyta > Polypodiopsida > Cyatheales > Cibotiaceae > Cibotium > Cibotium barometz. The sequence continues at coordinate 33,205,418 of NC_141066.1, forward strand.
CGGGCTCTCCCATGTCACCAAGTAGCTTCTGAAACCAAGCTACCTCACAAGCTGTCATAGAGCAACACCCCTGTACTCTACCTCTGTACTCGATAGGAAACTGTTGGCTGCTTCTTACTGCTCCAACTCACAATAGCACTCCCAAACTAGAACATAAAACCACTGGTAGATCTCCTGTCTGCAATACTACCAGCCCAATCAGCATCTATGTACCCATGCAACTGTATCTCTGTACCAGTCTCATAGAAAAGTTCATAATCAACTGTGGACTTTATGTACATGAGGATCCGTCTAGCCACATCCAAGTGTGGCTTCCTAGGGGCCTACATAAACTGACTCACAAGTCCAACATCATAGCTCAAGTCTGGCCTTGTAATGGTCATGTAGATCAAACTACCCACTATGTGCCTGTATGTAGTGGGGTCCTCCAAAAGCTCACCTCTATTTGTGAAAAGCTTTGTGTTATGCTCCAATGGCACTGAAATTGGCTTACAGCCTATCATACCATACTTGGACAACATGTCCAAGCCATATTGTCTCTGCAATAGAAAAATGCCATGAGGTGATCTCACCACCTCTATGCCGCCCAAGAAATACCACAGCTCACCCAAATCCTTCATCTCAAACTTCTACTTCAAAAGCATCCTGACATCATGTATTTCTGCATCACTATCACTAGTGATAATCAATTCATCCACATAGATGACTAATAGCATGATCCCTCTATTTGTCTTTTTCACATACAGTGAAAAATCTACATTGGATGTCTGAAATCCAATGGTAATAAGATACTCCCCAATCTTGTTTGACCATGCTTTGGGTGCCTGCCTCAAGCCATACAAGGCTTTGCGTAACCTGCACACAAAATTTGGATGTGCATCACTTTGATAACCTGGTGGTTGCATCATGTACACTTCTTATTGCAAATGACCATGCAAGAAAGCATTCTTTACATCCATTTAATGTAAAGACCAACCCTTCGTTTGCAGCGATAGCAATGATAGCTCTCACGGTCTTGCAACCAGGCTCATTGTCTATGCCATAAGCCTGCGCGTAGCCCTTGGCAACCAATCTTGCCTTGTACCTACTCACTGAACCATCACCATTGTGCTTAACTTTATACACCCACTTACATCCAATTGCCCTTGGCAACCAATTGCCCTTGACTTTATACACCCACTTACATCCAATTGCCCTTGGCTTTATACACCCACTTACATCCAATTGCCCTTGACTTTATACACCCACTTACATCCAATTGCCCTTGGCAACCAATCTTTCCTTGTACCTACTCACTGAACCATCACCATTGTGCTTGACTTTATACACCCACTTACATCCAATTGCCTTCTTTTCCTTAAGCAAAGACACTAACTCCCATGTTGCATTTGCATCCAATGCTGCCATCTCCTCATCCATGGCATCTTCCCACCAATTGCCTGCTCAAAGCAAGTGGGCTCAACTTCCTGTATTGCTTTTACCATGTAAGCATAATGATGGGCTGTATATCCATCATATCTCAACCTGTCACAGGGTATCTAACCCTCGTAGACTTGCGTACACCTGGATCATTGCCAGGTGTCCTCAAAATAGCCTTGGTTCTCCTTACACTAGGAGTAACCACAAATGGAATGCCAAGGTCCTCATCAAGGCTCTGCTCAAAGCCACTAGAGTCACCATCCACATATGAGTGACATGCTGATAGATCAGGCACAAAAGGTTGATCTACCTTTTCCTTCCCTTTCCGTGATACATGTGCATCATTCCTCAACCTGCCTGACCATGGGCTACTGACCATGGGCTAACATTGGATCCACTGCTTGAGGACTCCCCAGGTCCACTCAGTACTTGTGATTGCTGCTCTACATGTGGTGCAACATCAACACTTCTTGCATCTGCATCTTTTGTTGCCTTCACTACTGGTGCATACCAGCTACTCATCTCATCCGAAGACAGCATCTTTGCTTACTCGCATCTCATGAGTGGTAGGATTATAGCATCTATAACCTTTTTTCTCCATATCATAACCAATGAAGATGCAAGTCTCTGCCTTTGGATCCAACTTTGTTCTCACTTCATCACAGGAACATGTAAATATGCAATACACCCAAACACTTTCAAGTGAGACACATCCGGTCTTATGCTTATAAACTTCTGTTCAGGAGTCATACCATGAACAACTGCAGTGAGAGTCCTATTCATTATGTACACATCAGTTGTTGCTATAGCTTCTGCCCAAAAGTAACGTGGCATATTCTTTTCAGCCATCAGGCACGTGCCACTTTTACAATGTGCCTGTTTTTCCTTTCTGCAACACCATTCTGTTTTGCAGAGTGTACCTACACATAAACTGCCTCTTGATTCCCTACTTATATTCTCCCCCACCATCTGATCTTAGGCATTTTATTGCATGCCTTTTTCCTTCTCGACCAAGGCTTTAAATCTCTGAAAGTGAGCAAACACCTCACTTTTCTCCTTCATGAAATAAACCCACACTTTCCTAGTATGGTCATCAATGAATGTAACATAGTACCTGCAACCTGCAATTATTGGAGTCTTGGTCGGTCCCCATACATCTGAATGTATGACATCGAATGGCCTTGCACTGACATGCTTTTCATGTGGGAAAGCATGTTTGGCCTGCTTACCAAGTTGGCATGTGCTTCACATACCTTATGCATATCGTCAACCTTAAACTTTGGCAAACTGGCAACAATATTTTGGGCCTGCATAGACTTCAGCCGATGTACATTCACATGACCAATGCGCTTGTGCCATATGTCAATATCTGCAATGGCACCTATTCCATGCACGCAAACATGGCTGTCTTTATCTCAGGCATGTTCACATCCAAAGTAAACATCCTACCATTTCTGTTACCCTTTGCAACCAAGCGACACTTATTTTTGAAGTCTTCCACAAAACATCCTTGAGGATTAAACCTCACTTGTAGACCCTGCTCAACCATCTGTCCAATAGAAATTAGGTTCTTTGTAATATTCGGAACATGAAGTACATCAGCCAAGTACTTCATTTTGCCATCTTGCATGGACAATGGCACTTTACCAACATGCGCAATGGGATGCACACTATCATCACCTGTTTCTACATAACCCGATTTTTCCATTTTTTGCATATCTCTAAACCACTAAGCATGACTGGTCATGTGGTTAGAGGTGCCAGAATCCACATACCATATATCTTGAGATCTTGACACATCCCCTATTATGGAACTAAGCATGTCCTGCATCACAAACAAGTGCTCACTTTTGTCATCAGCTCCATGTTTGCTAGATGATGCATAGTTTCCTTGCTGTAACTTCCCACTTTTAATGTCATTTTGCTTTTTATAGCAGTCCTTTGCCATGTGTCCTGGATTGCCATAGTAATAGCACTCTATGCTATTTGTATTTTTATTTCTTTGCTAACCACCTCGGCCTCTTTGGATCCCCCTTCCTCTAGACTGGCCTCTTCCACCTGTGTATGATTGCTCCTATGAATCATTGGACTGTTGTTGTCCAGAATTCTGATTTCCTTGTCGGCCACCACCTTGGCCTCGACCACGGCTTCTACCTCTGCCTCTACCTGAATTAGAGTAGAAGGCCTGTTCCGATGTGTTCTTGCTTTGTGAAGAAGAATCCTCACCTTAAGCCTTTTCTTCTATGATCAGCATAGATAACAAGTCCCGAAAGTTGGGAATATTCTCCCTAAGTGCAATGGAGGTATTGAATGGCTTGTACTCTTTGCCAAGCCCATTTAGACAGACACTCACCAAATCATCACCCTCCACTGATACATTGATAGACCCAAGGGATTCAACAATGCCCTTGATATTTAAGGCATATTCATTGATGGACATGCTTTTCTTTTCCATAATATGTAACTCTTGCTTTAACCCTTGATATTTAAGGCATATTCATTGATGGACATGCTTTTCTTTTCCATAATATGTAACTCTTGCTTTAACTACAACTTCCTTGCCTTTGTGTTAATTTGGAACATCTAAACCAGATTCTGCCATGCAACTGCTAGAGTGTTTGCATCCTGTATGTGTCCTATCACATAGTGTCTGTGACACTAATTGAAAGCCAGTATATGACTTTTCTTGCACCCTGATTCTAATCCTTGAATGCCTTTATATCTGCAGGAGTGGCATTCTCCTCAGATAACTCTGGAGGCTCCTCATTGTCTCCTTCTACATAATCCCGAAATCCTTTACCCACAATTAGGAAATTGGTCATTTTGAACTTCCAGGCATGGAAGTTATTCTTATCCAGCTTCTCACTAACAATCTGATTAATTCCGTCAGACATGTTTTCCTGCAGCAATCAAATAACTTGCAAACAGACAACTTCTGTATGCAACCTGTAATACAACAATATCTCCTGTAAACTGCTGCAAAACAACGATACTTCAGCACAATATGTGTGTCACCAAATGTGACTAGAGTACATGTACATACACCCAGTATCAACAATACAAGTGCAAACCCTGTCTGCACTTCCAAAATGCACTGCAATAACCAGATTTCAAGTAGAAATAGTTCTCTACCAGAACTTCCAGAAAACTATTGAAAATACCCTACAGTGATAAAACGGGGCCCGTAATGTGCCCGAAATGTGAATCTAGTTGAAAAAACTCTATCCAATAAAACATTATACCTACCCTGTAGCTCCGCTCCTGTGAAGACAGCTCCTCAATTAGAGATGTGTAGCTCCCAGAGCTACTGAGGGAGTGTTGTACATAAACCAAGAAGGGGAAAGAGATGATGGTGCTCTTACCTGTGTAGTACCTTCCTTCCTTGCTTGTTCTTGCCTCTTGCTTGCCTCCTCAGCTCTCACATGAATGAGGCTCTGATACCATAAAGAGAATGTGGGGAAGAGGGAGAGCTTCAAACCCTAGCAGGCAAACACACACACACAAGAGAGAGCAAGACACAAGAGAGAGATGGATAGGTGAATTTTCTTCTATCTTCTTCTTCTCTACTCAATCAACATAACATAAAGATAAGAGTACACACTATATGGGTTAGTACTCAACTACTACAACATACAAGGGTCGGTCCATAATGTGAACCCGACTAAATGAGCTGGCGCTATAACTATGCTAGTCTCTAGTAATCATGGAGAAATATGGACTCTCCATTTTGCCCCTTAAGGAGTGAATAAAAAAAGATTGCCCTGACCAATGAGAGATCTGGGATTCTAGATCCATGTAACATGGATCTTTTTGTCATATCTTTGCCCAAATCTCTTAGGACAATAAAATAATAGAAGAAATTCAGATTTTATGTCATAAACTATTCTTTCATGTCAGATGTACCTTATGGTCAGCACATGGAAGTTTGAAAACCAAATTTCATTTTTTCTCTTTTTTATGTTTAACTTTTTACTTTCCCTCCTTTTGCAAATCACTACCTTTTCATTTCCCCCCCTTTTTTTTAGCGGAATTCAATTTTGCCATATCTTCTGCAACTCTAGTTCTTTCTTCACAAAATTTTATAGGTATGTTGTTCTCCACCATAGCTCTCTCCTCATAAAATTTCATCTCATTTAGACAAAACCTCTATGAGTTATGTACATTTTCTCACATGAACTTTCTCTTCTTTGCGCCATAAATAGCTATCTTGATCTGAAGTAGCATCAAATTCTCATGAGTAATGATCATATGTTTAGGGTTTGTCTATGTTTTGTCTTGATGTAAGATAGATTTGTTTATGTTTTGTCTTGATGTGTTGTTGTTTATTTTCACAGGAGCAAGGTTGTGAGCAACAAGATTGTGCAAATCAAAGCAGTAAGTTGCTGTTTATCTCGTGTTGTTTTAATCTTTATTTGTTGCTTATAATCTTCTCTACACCACAGATAACTATCTCGATTTTAAGTGGCATAAAATACTTGTGAGTAATGATCATAGGTTTAGGGTTTGTTTTTGTTTTATCTTGACGTGTTTATGTTCATTTTCATAGGTTGTAAGCAACAAGGTTGTGTGAATCAAAGCAATAGGTTACTGTTTATTTCTTGTTGTTATAATGTTTATTTGTTGCTTACAATCTTAACATAGATATTTATTAATCATGCAATCTAACTTTGTTAATTTGGTGCTTTGTTTTTTATTATAGATGTCTTCAAGGAGGAGAAATATCAGTAATATTCACACAGTGGAAATGTTTAATAGGAGAGATGATGAAGGTAATTGGATCCCTGATCAATACACTAAGTTAAATTAGATTTTAATGAGACCAAGTTCTCGTGAGAGTTTCATGGTCAAGCTCAAATGTCTCTGCAATCATCCACATCCAAAGAAGTGCTGCAGAAGCTGCTCCTGACTATGATATCTCAGATGCAGAATTTGAGAGGTTGCAGGAGGAGCTCTTTGGACCTTGACCACGCATTGACCTCTCGGACCCTCTACATGGTGATAGAGCGATCACTAGGGTAGACCTAGATGCACTGGTCGAGAAACAGAATGATGGGGCTGAGAAGGTAAGTAAATTTTTTAAAAATCTTCCTGAAAATTTTGGTGCGGGGTCTCAGGGGCCTGGGGACCCCACACATGTAATCTGGCATGCATCGGGGCCTCCAGGCATGTCAGTCGAAGGCTGGCTAGGATGGACCTGATTCTATCAAGGCCATCCTCGTCTCGCCAGCCTTCGGGCGGCTGACATGCCTAGAGAGCCTCGATGTGCAAAATCAAGGCCATCCTTGCCAGCTTGACATGCCTGGAGGGCCTCGATGCATGCCATATTACATGTGTGGGGTCCCCAGGCCCCTAAGGCCCCGCACAGACAATTTCAACTCATTTGAAAATATATTTTTTCATGCAAATGTATTTTGGAATAATTTTTGATATTTTATTTTTGCATGCAAATATTTTCTTCAGGAAATTATCTATGTCGATGAGTTTGCATCAAGAGCTGGTGGATCAAGGGGTGGCAGAGGAAGAGTCCAGGATGCAGCTTTGAAGGAGTATATTGGCAAGATCTTCGAAGACATCATTGTCTTTCACAAAGTATGCTCCCCTGATGGACAAGTCTATCTTGAAGATCAAGGCTTTAACAAAGGGTGCTGCATTCAAGTCCATGCCTGTGAAATCAAGCTTAGAGAAGGTGGTGCTTGTGAAGCACTCCAAGCTCCTATATTTATTCCAAGCTTAGCAGGAAGATTCATTCACTTGTTGGCCTAGGCCTTGCTACTGGGAAGATTGATCTTCATGCTATCCAACTTGAGCTCGATGGAAATTTTGTTGTAATTCCTTCGCTTAAAGCTCCTACTGACTCTGCTGAGCCTAGTATTAAGAGGCGCAGAGTTTAGAGTTTTTGTACTTGCTTCTATGTCATGATGTAACAGTTTCTCTATTAATAAAAATATATTTTGGAAGTTTTGTTATATTCGTGCGATCAACAAATAATATTTAATCATTAATTTGAAATTGAAATCACAATACAATTATGATTGCCAGATATAATCAAGTAGACACTTGGCAAGGATCAAAAAAATATATTTTCATTAAGTAAATCATTTACATCATGATCACATGAGATTACATTGTGGCATATACATGAGATTACAAGATCTCCCTAAAATTACGATTCATCACCATAATCTTCCCTCCACTTCTGCATGTGTAGAACTAGTTGTATATCTTTGTCAGTGGGGTGATGGTGACTCTCTTGGCATGGACTGCTGTGTACACTACTGTGTCACCATACATGTCTACCAAAAAAGCTTTAGATTGCTCTTGAAGAGCTTCCAAAGCTACTGCTGTCCATCGTGTGGGAGCCTCACTATTGCCGACCCGATGATGCCATCGAGATATCCGTTTCTCATTCAAATCATCCATGATCTCCCTAACAAGGCGATGAAAAGGTCTCCTCGGGATCAAAAGGTCTGTCGTCTTCTGATACTTTCTTATTTCTCGAAGAGCGACGGTGCCAGGTCTCCATCGACGTTTGCGATGTGTGGGCGTGACCTTCACGGGATCAACCCTCTTGGCAGTCTGCTTGGTGTGTGAGCCATGTTCTTGAAGAAGATAAAACAAGAATAGAATGAAAATAAAAGACTCTAAACTTATATTTATAACTTCAAAAACTAAAAATATAACTTCTATTTATATTTTTATAGAATGAAAATAAATAACTCTTAAAAATTTTAGTAATTTTTATTATATTTAGTAATTTTCTTATTTATAAGAGCCCCTCTAATGCAACATCTCACTAATTCCCTAGGGTTTCTAGAACTTTGTTCCATGTTTAAAGTAATCTAATTTTTAGAGTAATTTTTATTATATTTTTTGAGTAAAGATAAAATTTTAAAATTTCTAAATTCATTGAAATTTTATATACTTATAGTCTTTCATGCATACATGTGTGAAAAATCCTAAATTGATATGAGGCTTGTGAACAAAAAAATAATGCTTTCGATAAACTTGAAAAACTATACGAGAGAAAAAGATAATAACACCCAAGATATTGAGAAAGAAACATCAAATTGTACTTGTATTAAAAACACTTCTCATAGATTAGAAGTACATTGAAACACGGGTTTACAACGCATCATATGATTTACTCAAATCATATTATCCATGTTCAAACTACTGAAGGCACACCATTATTACGAATCCTTCTTCATACAAGTCTCAAATCCTTGTCCATAAGAGTTATGCGCTTCGCATGAATAGCTGCCAACTGACCATCATGCATGAGGTCCACCGAATATACCTCAGCTGCTTCTTGAAGAGCTAGCAACGCTCGGGCTAACTTAAGTCTTGCATAGAACCTATTATGAGACATTCGCTGGAGATCTTGCAATATCTCTCTCACCAGTCTTGCAAATGGCACCCTTGGTATGATTAAGTTTGTACTTTTTTGATACTTCCTTATTTCTCAAAGTGCAACAGTGTGCTTGGTCTCCATCTACGCTTCTTGTGACATGGCAGATGTGGATGCGTTGTACCTATAGTTGTGCCTCATGGATTGTCAGATTGAGTGCGCTCACTATCAGTCTCCGTTAGTATATTAACTTGGGGCTATGTTGGGCGAGTCTTAGTAGGGTTCCTCTTAGCACTTTGCTTGGTGCGTGCCATGCCTTGAAAGCTAGAAGACTATAAAATGTAAATGTCTCACCACTTATAAGTAATAGTTTAGTCAACTTTAAAAATAACACAACTGTTCACACACAAGTATGCATATACTCTCACACATAAAATCATTTAATATTATGGTTATAGTTAGTGAGATTATGGGTGATATATCACATTGGTTTACAAGCTCTATGTGAAAGCCATTTTGGTCTATGTGAAAGCCATTTTGGTCTAGTAGAGTAATACTTGCATTAACAAAAAATTACAGAGTTTTAACTTGCATTTGAAACACTTGACTCTTGGGTTTGCCACTTGCTTCCCTCTCTTTCTTGAGTTCTCAACCATTCAGCATGCTTCTCTCTACCTGATGAATTCTCAAATCGTGCCTTTCTGTGTATTGCCTGTGATCCATTGGACATAGGTTTCTTCTCCTCTAACCTTATTACTATCTTTCTTTACCACCATAAAAGTAATTGTTTCATTGGATTGACATCATAGATTCTACCTCCATGAGTAGTTGTCTTTTGGAAATCACATCGTGCTTGCCAATGAGATCGCTCCATGCCCTGTGTAGACCATATCGCTAAACTTTCTTCATTTACAAAGTAAGGACCATGAGCATGCAATATATGCTACATCAATAAACAACGCAATCATAGTTAGTCTCTAAAACCATATAAATTAATTGTAATGTCATACTAAACATGTAATGTGTTATACTACTTGAAGTCCAGGCTTCAACAACTGATGCATAGAATATACCAATCACCTCCTTAAACTCCTTGGAATCATCTAGTTCAAATGTCATCTTATACACAAGCATTGCCAATTGAAGAAAAAGAGAAGACGTACCTTGCTTGATGTTGAGGAGGATAGGGTATGAGGAGTATAGGGTAGGTGAGGTAGAAGTAATAGATTAGACATAAACTTGCAAAAAAACCCAAGGTATCAAGGTTAGGACATTCAAATGATAAAATCGGCACGGTGAAAAAAGAAGCGAGAGTACTTTTCCCAGGCCATGCTGTTGAGCTACATTTTGTTTTTTTACAGTGTAGCACCATTTTTTCCCTACTAGAAACGCTGCTTAGTAGTGAAAAAGTATTGAGAAGCATTCTTTTGTTGCTAGAAATGATGCTATGTCCCCAATGTATTATAGTGGAAATGGGGCCTTCTCAGCCTGCACATTGCATTCAAGACTACTCCAATGGTGACTAAACTTTGTAAGAGTGATGGTTGGGTCTGCATATACACACTTGCAAAGTTTAGTCCACCATTTGAGCACATTTGATTACAATATACATCCCATTCCGATTTTCAATGTGTCATGACCTTAGAGAGTCCTCTTCAAATTAGACCTTTGGTCCACATTTTATGACTAAATGTGCTACGATGGTGACCAAACTTTGTAAGAGTGAGGGTGCCATCCACAGGTACATACTTGCAAAGTTTCGGAGCATATTTAGTTACAATGTCCGTGCTATTTGCCCAATTTTCAATGTGTCGTGGCCTTAGGGAGCCCTCTTGAAATTAGGCCTTTGGCCTATACATTACATTTAAATGTGCTTTGATGGTGATGAGTGAGGGTGGGGTCTACATATACACACTTGAAAAGAGGTCACCATCAAAGCACATTTAGTCACAACGTGCATTTTAGTTACCTGGTTTCCAATGTGTTGTGACCTTAAAGAGCCTCCTCAAAATTGGTACTTTAGACTGCACTTTGCAACCAAATGTGCTCTAATGGTGACCAAAATTTGGAAGAGAGAGGGTGGTGACTATATAAACACACTTGAAAAGTTCAGTTACCATCGGAGAACATTTGGTTGCAATGTGTGATCCATTTGCTTGGTTTTCGATGTGTGATCCATTTGCTTGGTTTTTGATGTGTCGTAGCCTTAGAGAGCCTCCTCAAAATTGGATCTTCAGCTCGTACATTACAACTAAAGGTGCTCCGACTGGCAACCAAATATTCCAAGAGTGAGGATGGGGTCCACACATACACACTTACAAAGTTAAATCACCATCGGAGCACATTTGGATGGTTTTTAGATGGTTTTTAATGTGTCATGGCCTTAGAGAGCCCCCTCGAAATTGGGCCTTTTGGCCCACACATTGCATTCAAATGTACTCCAATCGTAACCAAACTTTGCAAGAGTTATGGGGGAGTCCACATATACACACTTGAAAATTTTGGTCACCATCGGACCAAATAGTTGTAATGTACATTGGAAACGCCCAATTTTTAAGGGGCTCTCTAAGGACATGACACATTGAAAATTAGATCTTTCCAATGTACACATTGCAACCAAATGTGGTCCAATGGTGAAAAAACTTTGTAAGAGTGTATATGTGGACCCACCCTCACTCTTTCAAAGTTTGTCACCATTGATTGCAATGTAATTACAACAAAATGTGGTTTGATAGTGACCAAACTTTGCAAGAGTGAAGGTGGGGTCTACATATACACTCTTGCAAAGTTTTGTCACCATCGAACGACATTTGTGTGCAATGTGCATGCGAAAGGCCCAATTTTTAGGGGGCTCTCGAAGGCCACAACACATTGAAAATTTAACCTTTCCAATGCACATTGCAACCAAATGTGGTATTATGGTGATCAATCTTTGCAAGAGTGTATATGTGGACTCCATCCTCACTGTTACAAAGTTTGGTCACCATTGGACTACATTTGATTGCAATGTGCATTGGAAAGGCCCAATTTTTAGGAGGCTCTCTAAGACCACAACACATTGAAAATTGGGCATTTCCATTGCTTGTTGCAACCAAACGTGGTCCAATGGTGGTGACCAAACTTTGTAAGAGTGTATATATGGATCCCACCCTCACTCTTGCAAAGTTTGGTCACCATTGGACCACATTTAGTTGCAATGTGCATTAGAAAGTCCCAATTTTTAGGGGGCTCTCTAAAGCCACAACACATTGAAAATTAGGTCTTTCCAATGCACATTGCAAACAAATGTGGTCCGATGGTGACCAGACTTTGTAAGCGTGAGAGTGAGGCCACAACACATTGAAAATTGGGCCTTTCTAATGCACATTGGAACCAAATGTGGTTTGATGGTGAACCAAAATTTACAAGAGTGAGGGTGGGGTCTAGATATACACTCTTGCAAAGTTTGGTCACCATAGGACCACATTTGGTTGCAATGTTCATTGGAAAAGTCCTAATTTTCAATGTGTTGTGGCCTTAGAGAGCCCCGTGAAAATTAGGCCTTTCCAATGCCCATTGCAACCAAATTTGGTCGGATGCAAGAGTATATATGTAGACCCCACCCTTACTCTTGAAAATTTTGGTCATTATCAGATCTTATTTGGTTACAGCGTGTGTTGAAAAGGCCCAATTTTCAGAGGGCTATCTAAGGCCATAACACGTTGAAAATTAAACCTTTCCAATGTACGTTGTAACTACATATGGTCTGACTTTGCAAGAGTGAGGGTGGGGTCTACATATACACTCTTGTAAAGTTTGGTCTGACTTTGCAAGAGTGAGGGTGGGGTCTACATATACACTCTTGTAAAGTTTGGTCATTAGGAATTTTTTGGACCCAACAAGGGCCTTCTAAGGATTCCTAATTTTAAGGGATTAGAGCTTTAAAAGTTGGGCTTAAGGGACACAAAGGCTATGATGACCCCTATTTTTTGCCTTGCCACATCAGCCATACCCCCTCCCCTAGTTTCACTTTTTAAAGGGAATATTCTCATACTCTCTCTCTTACTTTTTGACTTTTCTCATACTTTCTCTCTTACTTTTTAAATTTTTTATCTTCACTCTCTATAAATTGAATCTTTCTTGTCAGTTGGAAATCTCCTTTCTCATTAACTCCCACCATATCTCCCTTCCACATCAGCAAAACATTCTCGTATTTAGGTGGGCCCCAAAAAGTGAAAATTTTTTATTTTTTATTTTTTTACATTTTGAGGTAAAAAAACACCACCTAACCAATATGTATGATGAAAATAAAAATTTCCCTCTAAAAAGCTTGTAATTCAAGGATCGCGTCAGAAGCCTGTCAGGAGCCAGTACATCCATAACTAACTATCAGGTCCCCACAACCCCATAAACATAACTAACTGTCAGATCCCGAAATTGTGGGGACCCAAAAGTTATTATTTTTTAATTTTTCTCATAAATGTAATTTATTGAGATGAAAAACTCCATGTTAGTATATTTGTAAATAAAAAATATCATTTTCTACTTAGAAAAATGGATTTGTGTTAAACCTGCAATAGCAAAGTTTTAACAGTCTCTCACTCACTCCCTCTCTCTCCCCCTATGAGGATCTTTCTGCTTTAGCTTCTTCCTCTGCTTAGCTATGGAGCCTTTGCAAGATGTGTGTGTAGCCCCTTGTGAAGCTAGAAAACGGAAGGTTGATTTACACATTCGTATTCCTGAAGAGTATGGCAGCTCTAAAAAAACCCATCCTACTGATGCACAATTTGTCCAAGCTCATAGGATAGCTAAGGAGAAAAATGTAGATCTTTGGGTTGATGGGCATCTCTATCGAGTTGACCCTCCATTAAGAGTAAACCCTCCTTTCCGTAATTTATTATCTTTTAGCATATTTCATGAACAAGTATGGATCGCTCGACATGTGGAGTACCCAAGGGATGGAGAAATCACATTATAAAGCAAGAGGGGTTTATTTCAAAAATACAAGACATGGAGGTGGAGCTTCTGCAGGAGGAACACGTACAAACTATCTACAAGAGATGTTCAATTGGTTTTATCGCACAACCTTTGGAAGGGTATTGGTTAGGGAGCGGGCCCAACAATCTAAGCTTGCGCAAGAGGCACGCAAGGTTGTAAAAAGTCATGCTCGGCTTGAATGGTTGCAGACCAATGCTCCCCATAGGCATGCTGCTTGGCGTGCACGAATGCGGAGACAGGGGAGGCGTTGGGTTGTGCATGCACCAGCATAAATCTAGATGTAATAAGGCTAAGAAAATAAGTTTAGTTAGGTTTTTTTTCCCTTAAAAAAACTATTAATAGTTCCTTCTCTCATTTCATTTTCATTTCACTTTTTTAGAGAGCTTGAGCTTAAGATCTACGTAGACACCCACGTAAGGACACTAGCACATCACCACGTTAGCATAGTCGTACATGGATATGGCACGCACCAAGAACACCACACGTGTTACCATGCCTTCACAAAACATAGTGCAAGAAGGCACCCAACGACCACATACTGGTGACGCCACGGAAGAGAGTGACCCCTTGGATTCTAGGACACACCCAATGGGATCACCAGAGTCCAACCCTCCTCCCACACAGTAACACCAGCGCACACACATGCAGGCCCTTCTAGTGGGAGTAAGCATGTGAAGAAGACCCCACAATGCAGCCACCCCAGAGATCAAGACAGAATGATGAGCAGTTCGACTAGGTTGGTGAAAACATTCCTACATTGCGCAGCACCATAGGTGGCAAGACCCTACTACCAGGATAGGGTCCCCTACCTACCCGGGAGGAACTTGATACACAGGTACCACAGCAACAGGAGGAGGAGGATTCAGACTATGAGAGAGACCAAGAGGAGGTTCCTGCAAGTGCGCGCAAGCATAGAAAGGTCAAGCTCTTCAAGCCAAGGAAGTCCCAACCTCGCCAATGCACTAACACAACAGAGAGAGCTCTAAGGAGAAGGATGCGCCAAGGGCATAGGGCTCTACAAGAAATCAAGTTTTATCAGAGGAACACTGAGTTGCTGATAAGAAGAGCCCCTTTCACTTGCACAGTGAAGGAGATTCTCCAACGATATAGAACAGAGTTCCGTGTGCAGGGGATTGCCCTTGAAGCATTGCAAGAAGCCTCCGAGGTTTACCTTGTTGGGCTTTCTGAAGACACCAACAACCTCCTTGCAATACATGCAAAGAGGATTACCATATCTGCCAAGGACATGCAACTAGCTCGGCGCATTCGAGGCGAGTGAGACATGATCTAGAGATCTTAGATGTTAACCTTTTTTTTGAAGCAACTCTTTTGTTTCAAACCCCCCTTTGTAACAAGCCTATCTGGCTTTCATTTGTAACCTTTTGATAGTTAAAATTTTAAGTTTCTCTTACAATGTCCCGGTGTCATCATGTTTGTTTAACATGGAGTGTCTATCATGTGCCAGTTTGTCACCCAAGGCATCAGAAATACTCCTGGAGGACTGAGGAAGCTGTGCCAGAATAGTGCGAATTTGGCCTCTGCAACGGCGATGTAGGCTCAAAATTCGCACTGTTCTAGCACTTCTCCCCTAGCCACTCAAGATCATTTCTGATGCATTTATAATGAAGTTAAGCACACTAATTGTGAGAAACAGTAGTTTATAAGATAAAAACACCTTTAACCATGTGTAAAAATATAGTGTTTATCATCCAATGCATCACAATTTCTCCTAGAGGACTGGGGAAGCTATGCCAGAACAGTGCGAATTTAGGCTCTGCAGCGGGCGGTGCAGGCTCAAAATTCACATTGTTCTGGTACTGCTTCCCTAGCCACTCAAGATCATTTCTGATGCATTTATAATGAAGTTGAGCACACTAATTGTGAGAAATAGTAGTTTATAAGATAAAAACACCTTTAATCATGTGTAAAAATATAGTGTTTATCATCTAATGCATCAGAATTGTTCCTGGAGGACTGGGGAAGCTATGCTAGAACAGTGCAAATTTAGGCTTTGCAGTGGCGATGCAGGCTCAAAATTCGCACTATTCTGGCACTGCTCCCCCAGCCACTCAGGATCATTTCTAATGCATTTATAATAAAGTTGAGTACACTAATTGTGGAGAAACAATAGTTTATAAGATAAAAACAGCTTTAATCATGTGTAAAATTACATTGTTTGTCATCCACTGCATCAGAATAGCTCCTGGAGGATTGGGGAAGCTATGCCAGAACAGTGCGAATTTAGACTCTGCAGCGGCGGTGATGGCTCAAAATTTGCACTGTTCTGGCACTGCTCCCCCAGCCATTCAAGATCATTTCTCATGCATTTAATGAAGTTGAGCACACTAATTGTGAAAAGTATTAATTTATAAGATAAAAACACCTTTAATCATGTGTAAAAATATAGTGTTTATTATCCAATGCATCAAAATCGCTCCTAGAGGACTGGGGAAGCTATGCCAGAATAGTGCGAATTTAGGCTTTACAGCGCGGTGCAGGCTCAAAATTCGCACTGTTCTGGCACTGCTCCCCCAGCCACTCAAGATCATTTCTGATGCATTTATAATGAAGTTGAGCACACTAATTATGAGAAACAATAATTTATAAGATAAAAACAGCTTTAATCATGTGCAAAATTACATTGTTTGTCATCCAATGCATCAGAATTGCTCTAGGAGGACTGGGGAGGCTATGCCAGAACAGTGCGAATTTAGGCTCTGCAGCGGCGATACAGGCTCAAAATTCACACTGTTCTGGCACTGCTTTCCCAGCCCAATGAGGATCATTTCTGATGCATTTAAATAAAGTTGAGTACACTAATTGTGAGAAACAATAGTTTATAAGATAAAAACAGCTTTAATCATGTGTAAAATTACATTGTTTGTCATCCAATGCATCAGAATTGCTCTTGGAGAACTGAGGAAGCTATGCCAGAACACTGCGAATTTAGGCTATGCAGCGGCGGCGGTGCGGTGCAGGCTCAAAATTCGCACTGTTCTGGCACTGCCCCCCAGCCACTCAGGATCATTTCTGATGCATTTATAATAAAGTTGAGTACATTAATTATAAAAACAGTAATTTATAGAAGTTGAGTACATTAATTATAAAAATAATTTACAAAATAAAAATACCTTTAATCATGTATAAAAATACATTATTTGTCATCCAATGCATGAGAATTGCTCCTGGAGGGCTGGGGAAGCTATGTCAGATTAGTGCGAATTTGGGCTCTATAGCGGTGTAGGCTCAAAATTTGCACTGTTGTGGCACTGCTCCCTCAGCCACTCAGAATCATTTTTGATGCATTTATAATCAAGTTGAGTACATTGATTATGAGAAACAGTAATTTACAAGATAAAAATACCTTTAATCATGTGTAAAAATACATTATTTATCATCCAATGCATTGGAATTGCTCCTAAAGGGATGGGGAAGCTGTGCCAAAACAATGCGAATTTGGGCTCTACAGCAGCGGTGCAGGCTCAAAATTCACACTGTTCTGGCACTACTCCCCCAGGCTCCCAAGGTCATTTATGATGCATTCATAAAAACAATAATGATATACTTGATGAAAATAGGTTTGCAAAAATTGTATTGTATTCATAATAAGAAATGATACATCATCTTTACAAAAGCTTTCTTACAATATTGAGCTTCCTTCTCTTGTTATTGGGCAGAGTGTGCTCAAGGAGTGATTGGGCTATTTCTTGAGGATCCTCTATGCCTATGCTTTTGGCTATACCTATACGAGCAAGAAGCTTACCCCTAAATCTAGAACCAAAAACATCGAAGGCAAGGGATTTTTTAATCAGAACTATACATTTGTTGGTGCTCTGTGCCATAGAGGCTACACAGAGCACCTTAGAGAGGGCTTTCAAAAAGAAGAGAGTGAAGGCAGATTGAGGGGTGTAGTCCCTGTGGATAATGGCGATGCCATCCCCACAGGAAGTCGACCAAGACAGTGCGCCAACACAGCATCATGTCCATGGACCTTGGCCTGGTCTCTGCTGCCCGCCGCCTCTCCCAGCAAATGCATCACTTTCAACCACCCTCTCTGTAATCAAAGGAAAAATCAAAATATTTTCCTATACATAATTACAAATGTTTTTAGGTTATAAAAGGTCGATTATTACCTCTTGCTCAATGTCTTCTTTTGCCAAAGTGCTGGTGGGGGCAGAGAGGTCAATCGAGGACTTAACCTCATCCTTTTTTGGTGCTTTGGTCTCCTCCATTACTCCAACAGCAAGGGTATCCTTTTCAGTCTGTAGCTTGTCTTGTAAGGTTATGAATTCCTCCTCTGGAACTAGGGCTTGCTCTGTAGTCTCAACCACAGTTTCCTTGACCAAAGCAATTGTCTCTGCGATAGATTCTCCAAGGGGTAATATAGCACTATCTAGGTGAGGACCGAGGTTGGACGTATCAAGGTCCACCTCACATCGCGTGCATATAATGCCCAAGCATTCATCCATTCAAGCCAGCTATCTTTTCAAGGTCATGATGAAGAAATAAGTATTCTTCACCTTCCACCACAATGGTGCTCAAGAGATTGATCTCAAGCTCTGGCAGCACCTTGCTCTCCTCATGTGGTGGGAAAGATGGCCCCGCATCTTCTACTACAGTGGGCTGTTCAGCTGTGCACCCTCTGGAAAGTGCTTTGATGCAAGCTGCTCTTCTACACCAGCACTCATTCCTACTGCCTTCACTTCCTTGTCATCCCTCAAATACCCTGCCAACTGCAATGCAGGCATCTCTACCTCCTCATCCGAATCCTCATCGTTGCTAATGTGAGGAACACAAAAGTGGCGAGCCACGAGAGGAACCTAGTTCCTAAATTGCCCTCCCTCCCCAACCTCTTCACCTCCTGCTTATTATATTGAAGGTACAGTAAGCTCCTGCGGGGATGTGGGGATGTGGGGATGTGGATGTCGATGAAGCACTCAAGGCGCTGGATGTAGGGGTGGGCATATTGTTGAATGTACTTAAGCAGCTCAACAGGCACCCATCGATCATTGGGCCAATGGGGAAAGGAGATGGAGTGGGGAGCCAAGCATTGCTCCATGTATGCAATTTGCGTCTCATAATGTTGGGATGCAAGCATAAGATGGTCCAAGCATCAGGTTTGGGCCATTCGGGATTGTTAAGAGGGGGGTTGGGGATCTTTTCTAGCTTGCCAAATAAACGTGGTTTTTTATCTACAAAATATGAGTGAGAAAAGAAAAAGATATTGTTCTATACAAGATTACTTGGGCTTTAAGATACAAACATTGCCTCTCCAATGGATGCATGCATAGCATAGAAAACTCCAGTGAGGCTTTGGAGTGGTTGTTCCTCAACATAATTAGAGGGGAAAATATCTGCAAGAAAATGGAGAATCATAAGAAAATTTGAAACAAAAAATCCAATATTAGCATGTTGTTAAAGCTGTGTTTATGTTACACTGATAATTTGAAGGAAATCTTGGTCGTTGGCCTTGAATGTACAGGTCTCCAAGGGTATACACATGTTGCTTCAATCTTACATGGGTCCGCATCCTGAAAAACTAAAGTTTCCTGTGGGATAGGACCATTCTGGATAGTGGAAAAATGGCACCTTCCTACTTGGCACGCTCAATGGCGAACGATTCTAGAAGCCCATCAACAACGGCTACCGTCTACAACCCTAACATACGTCAATGCCACCGAATCCCTTCATCAATGCGGCAGCACCACTAACCCACTAAATGGGTATCCATCACTTTGATGATTTGGCCCCTCTGTGAACCATCATGAAAGATTCATCTCGAGTGCCGAGAGATGCGATGTAGCCCCATCAAGAATTGACAATCGTTACACACTCCAGTTAGTTATCATGTCTCTATCTATTTGCATTTAGAACTTTTTGCATGCGGCAACCAGTCCTTCCTTCTTAGTATGCTTGAAGCCTTGTAGTAGCCGCCCCTTCCAATGATGTAGCATATTCCCCAGTTGACGCACTCGATGTGGTCCCTTAGAGCTTGGCTGCATGTAGACCCAAGCCCCAACCCTGAATCTTGTTGGAGCCCAAACTCCATTCTCATCTCTTGTGTTTTGCAGCATACGCTCTTCCACCTTCTTCATAGGTCTTCTCACATTACTGGAAGAGGCCATGGTGGTAAGAAAAGAGAAGGAGGGAAAAGAAAAGCTTGTTTTACAATAGAAGAGGGGAGAGGAGAGAAAGTTCAGGGTTTTCAGTGCAGCAATGGAAAGCTTAAAAGAGGGTTAGAGTTTGAGAATAGGCTTCCTGAACCTAGAGAAGACTAAAGAGGGATAGAGTTTCTGCAGCAATGGAGAGGGAGGGAGCTTGAGAGAGAGAGAGAGAGGGAGATTGAGAGGGAGGGAGCTTGAGAAGGAGGGAGAGCTTGAGAGGGATGGAGTTTCTGCAGCAATGGAGAGCTTAGAAAAGGAAGAAAGAGGGAGAGGGAGCTTGAGACTGAGGGAGCTTGACAAAGAGGGAGAGCTTGAGAGGTATGGAGTTTTTGCAGCAATGGAGAGCTTAGAAGAGGAAGAAAGAGGTTCAAAATGAGCTTTCCAAACCTAGAGTATGTTGGGGGGAAGTTTGAGAGGGAAAACACACTTTTGGGAAAAAATTAAAATTTTTTAATTTTTAGGGTTTTTAATCTGCGCGATTCTAGGTGGGGGGACCTCTAAGTTTGGGCCCAAGAGGTAGGGGGACAAGAGTAGTAATTAGGCCCCATTAGCAAACCAAAGCCTAGGCCCCCTAGGGTCAAAGAAGTCAAGAATGTGCACCCAGTCCTCTTCCTATAGCTCCATTCCTAATCAAAACTTAATCCAAGAGACCCTCTTTGGGTGTAATGTGCAATGCCAAAGGGCCAATTTCCAGGGGGCTCTCTAAGGCCACAACACATTGAAAATTGGGCCTTTTCAATGCACATTGTAGCCAAATATGGTCTGATGGTAACCAAACGTTGCAAGAGTGATGGTAGGATCCACATACACACTCTTGCAAAGTTTGGTTACATCGGACCACATTTGGTTGCAATGTGATGGTAGGATCCACACACACTCTTGCAAAGTTTGGTTGCAATGTGCATGCCAAAGGCCCAATTTTCAGGGGCTCTCTAAAGCCACAACAACACATTGAAAATTGGGCCTTTTCAATGCACATTGCAAACAAATGTGGTATGATGGTGACCAAACTTTGAAAGAGTGAGGGTGGCGTCTACATATAAACTCTTACAAATTTTTGCCTTCATCGGACCACATTAATGTGTGCAATGTGCGTATCAAATGTCCAATTTTCAGAGGGCTCTCTATCATCTAAGGCCACAACACATTGAAAATTGGGCCTTTTCAATGCACATTGCAAACAAATATGATACAATGGTGACCAAGCTTTGCAAGAGTGAGGGTGGGATCCACATATACACTCTTACAAAGTTTGGTCACCATCGGACCACATTTGGTTGTAATGTGCACTAGAAAGGCCCAATTTTCAAGGGGCTCTCTAAGGCCATAAAACATTGAAAATTAGGCCTTTCCAATGCACATTGCAAACAAATGTTGTCCGATGGTGACCAAACAAATGTTGTCTACCGATGGTGACCAAACTTTGCAAGAGTGAGGTTGAGGTCCACATATACACTCTTATAAAGTTTAATCACCATCGGACCACATTTGTGTACAATGTGCATGTCAAAGGGCCAATTTTCAGACGTCTCTCTAAGGCCACAACACATTGAAAATTGGGCCTTTTCAATGCACTTTGCAACCAAATGTGGTCTGATGGTGACCAAACTTTGCAACAATGAGGGAGGGGTCAATATATACACTCTTGCAAAGTTTGGTCACCATCGGACTTTGTTTGCAATGTGCATTGGAAAGGCCCAATTTAGGGGGCTCTTTAAGGCCACAACACATTGAAAATTGGGCCCTTCCAATGCACATTACAACCAAATGTGGTCCTATGGTGAAAAAATTTGAAAGAGTGTATATGTGGACCCAACTCTCACTCTTGAAAAGTTTGGTCACCATTGGACCACATTTGGTTGCAATGTACGTTGGAAAGGCCCAATTTTCAAGGAGCTCTCTAAGGCCAATTTTCAATGTACATTGGAATGTACATTTGGTTGCAATGTACGTTGGAAAGGCCCAATTTTCAAGGAGCTCTCTAAGGCCATAACACATTGAAAATTAGACCTTCCCAATGCACATTGGAACCAAATGTTGTCCTATAGTCACCAAACAGGAGTTTAAAATTATCAAAAATTGAGATATTTCATCTCTCCTCTCTCCTAATTCAAGTCTAGTTCCAAAAAGTAAGCTAGACTGACCTTAAAATGGTCAAAAATTGACCAAACTGATCTGGAAAATTCTAGAATCAGTTTGCTTGGTTAGAAGATCACTTTCTTCTTTAAATAGAAGCCTCCCCCTTTGTTGAAGCTTAATAATGTTTTATGCATTGTTACTCTGCTTCTCCCAAGAGCCAAGAACTGTGAATTTCTTAATAATTCACTAGTTTTTGACCATTCCCTCTTCTAAAGAGTTGGTGGCCACTCTTGTTGCAAACAAGAGTAGATCCCTCAAACCATCAAGCCAAAGGAAAGCTCCAAGAATTTCATGTAAGTAAGAAATCTTACTTTTTCTTATTCTTTTAATGGTTTTCTAAATTGTTTGTTATCTTATTTGGTTACAATGTGAGTTGGAAAGGCCCAATTTTCAAGGGGCTCTCTAAGGCCACAACACATTGGAAATTGGGCCTTTCTAATGCACATTGCAACCAAATGTGGTCCAATGGTGGCCAAACATTTCAAGAGTGTATATGTGGATCCCATCCTCACTCGTAAATTTTGGTCACTATCAGAGCTTATTTGGTTGCAATGTGCATTGGAAAGGCCCAATTTTTAGGGGGCTCTCTAAGGCCACAACACATTGAGAATTGGGGAGTTCCAATGTACATTGCAACCAAATAATTCTCGATATATATATATATATATATATATATATATAATAAAAAGATACAAAATATATTACTTTTAACTATATGTTATTTATTTTTAAATTAAAAATTATTATTTATTTAATAATAATAATTTAAAAAACATATCTTAAAATTATATATATATATATATATAATTAACGAATAGCTAATTTTTAAAAAATCATATGGTTGTAATAATATATTTTCTAATTGATGTATATTTTTATTTAAAAAATTTAATATCATTCTGCATGGATTATATATATATATATATATATATATATATATATATATATATATATATATATATTCATTACATGTATGTGAAACTATGAATGGATGCACCCATGCATGGGAGGTGATGCTGACATAGAAACTCAAGTTGATGATGTGGGATGGGAAAATTGGATGTGGCATACATGTGTGTGACAAGTGGCACACCAACTCAAGATGATGTGATATATCCATGGTGGATGTTTTGATGACATAGACTAATGATGTGGTAATTTGATTGAGGTGGCAACTCTCTCTCCTTGATGATGTGTTAATTAATGCATGTGACATGGTATCTAATGAGGTGGCATGCCATGTCATTAACAATAAGGTGACAGTGTGAGGGGGACATGCCATGTCATCAATGATGAGGTGGCATGCCATGTCATCAATGTTACAGTGGCACATTAAGGTGGAATGCATGCCATGTGTAGGTGAGTGTTAGACATGTGGGCACATGAAGGAGTCTCCACCTAGGTTTGGTACATTACCTAACCTTCTTTACCAAGCCTAGATAGACTTGGGTTTAGGCTTGGAAGGGAAGAAACTACTCAAGTAAAGCTATTTTCACATAAAATAGATGAAAATAGATCTTTTCTTACTCAAATTAAACCAAATGTGTTTCCATAGATTCATCATGATTAGAACTACTTTCTCATATAAAATTATTAAATAATCACATAAAAATGAATTTCTATAATTAATTTACTAATTATGTTCAGCTGTACTAGACTTTGAAGTAAATTTCCAATGGAGATCTCGAAAACTAGAGCCATTAAGAATAAAATTTGACCATATGGTCACATTGTCCTTGGATCATTCAATAAAGTAAAAATACATAATTTTTTATATAAAGATGTGTTGTACAAAAAACTACTCTTTTTGTATACTTTCAAAACATATAATAAATAATTTAAAATAGAAATTACATGTAAAAATTAATTAATAAATTAAGTTAAGATTTTCATTACATACCTTCCTTGCGTGCAAAGTGGGGATGGAATTGGAGTTAAAACAAGGAAGTTATTAACAGTTTATGATCGTATTGTCTACTTGTCTAAGTTTGGGACATGCCATATATATTAGCAAGAAATTTGGTGTTTGAAATTTTTTATTTTTGATCGGACCATATGTTTAAGTGTATGACTAAGAGTGTGATGTTTCATTAGAAGAGCACAATGCCAAATTCCTTTACCAAGTGGGTGTGAGATTAGCCAATTTTAGTGAAAATGACTGTTTTTTGCTACCAAAAAACTTGGAAGGTGATCCAAAGTGAGGACCCTTATTGTACAACCACCCAGGAATACCCAAGACATCAAAGAGGATTCTTCTCTTGAAAAATGTTTTTGAATTGGCAAATTGATTAGGTAGCCAATTAAGTAAGATGAGATGAATAAAGTAATATCTATCATAGTTTATTTGTATAAAAGAAGAACAACTATAAGAAATGTGGAGTGGGAATACCCGACACATCAAAGAGGATTATCTTGTGGAAATTGTTGTAGATACCCTTGGAAAATGCTTTTGGATTGAAAAAGTTATTAGGTAAACAAAGAGAGATGATGCAAATAAATTATTCCATTTTGATTTATTTGTATAAAATGAATCATCCCAAGTTCTTCATGGGAAAATGGGAAAGCATAACTTAGAAATATCTTCATGAAGAGTTTCACAAAAAGAAGAAGAAGCAAAACAAAAAAGAGTAAGAGTAATACTAGCATGTGTACCTTAATCTTGATGATGTTGATACATTGGTTTATGATTTGACTCAACAAAATCTTGGTGCGAGAAAGTCAACTTAAGATATTTTAAAAGGAAAGGTCCTTGGGGGGAATGAAACATAGTCTTTATGTGTGTGTCTATGCTACAAACTCTATGTTTACCAAAATTAGATAAATACAATGCTATTTATAGATAGCTAGAAGGAAGATGCTCAATTCTTTACTTTATTTGAGAAACAAAGTGATGATGGTTTGAATAATGGTAGTGTGAAAAATGATGGAGTAGTTGTTTTGGAATGGCAACAATATAAGCTTGTATTTACAGTTCCGTTATTTGTATTGCAAACTACCTAGATCAAAACATTTATTGAAATATTTCAAAAAAGTGTGACTACTTGCATCATTAGATTTGAGTTACTTATTATCAGTTTGTTGATATTTTTACATATTGAAAAAACTCATGTTTTTAAATTCTTTTCAAGAAAAAAACAACTCTTTCTTTCTTAAAAAAACCATCTCTTATAAAAACGTTTTTTTAAAGATTCTAAATAGTATTCATAGAGGTAATATTACCTATTTGATGAATATTAACTATGTTTACCAATCAACTAGTGAAACAAGGCCAATAATTTTTAAAAGTAAATCTTACTCAAGTTTCCATTCTTAAAAAGGTAACCCACCAACCCTCCCGAGAGCTCCCCACTCCTCTCCCCCCTTTCATAAAGTCTTCTTTATAGATCATACGTCCTACAACTAGCCTACATTGCCATGCAGGTAACCCACCAACCCTCCCGAGAGCTCCCCACTCCTCTCCCCCCTTTCATAAAGTCTTCTTTATAGATCATACGTCCTACAACTAGCCTACATTGCCATGCAGCTTACATCCCTTGCCATTTATGAGTTCATATAAGTTGTTTGTCAAATTATATCTTTGATAGCACATGCTTTATTTACTACTATGTTGTTTTTTTCTCTAATATTACACACTGAGTTACTTTTCTCTTGTAGCTTGAGAAAATAAATAGTTCTCATAGAGGTAATAGTGCCAACTGCCAAATTCCATTACCAACTACCAACTACCAAAAGTGCCAAGCTTTAGCACCAGCTACCAAGTGCCAATTGCCAACTGCCAAGTTCCAACTACCAAGTGCCAAGTTTTAGTACCAGCTACCAATTTCCAACTGTCAAGCACCAAGTGCCACAACCACCAAAGTGCCAAGTGCCACCCAAGTGCCAAGTGCCAGGTGCCAATTGCTAAGCGCCAAGTGTCAAGTGCTACAACCACCAAAGTGCCAAGTGGCAAGTGCCAATTGGTAAGTGCTAAGTGCTTAAGTGCATGGTATCATGAAAGCCTAGCTTTTGGACAAGATTAAAGCTAGCCCTTAGTTCTCTTAGGTTTCTTAAGCTACCTATGAGAAATAGAACCAAGATACTATAAGTTGAACATGTTTTTCTCCAATTGTATTAATTAGCATGGAAATAACTCTCTTTAATTATCTACTATTTGCAGTGATTCAAACCCAAAATGCATTTTATAATCAAATTATCATTCCTAGTTAAAGAGAGAAAATAATCCTTCATATTATCATTCCTAGTTATAATCAAATTATCATTCCTAGTTATAGAGAGAAAATAATCCTTCATACTAGCCCTAGAAAACCCACCTAGGGTGTCTAGAAGATTTATAACAACTATAAGAAATATGGAATGGGAATACCCAAGACATCAAAGAGGATTCTTCTCTTGGAAAACACTTTTGAATTGGCAAAGTGATTAAGTAACCAAAGTAAGATGACTTGGATAATAATATTATCCATCATTGTTTACTTGTATAAAATAAGAACTACTATAAGAAATGTGGAACTCTGGGAAAACCCAACTCATCAAAGAGGATTATCTCATGGAAATTGTTATAGATACCCTTGGAAAATGCTTTTAGATTGGAAAAGTGATTAGGTAAACAAAGAAAGATGATATGAATAAAGTATTATCCATCTTGATTTATTTGTATAAAATGAATCATCCAAAGTTCTTCATGGGAAAATGGGAAAGCACAACTTAGAAATATCTTCATGAAGAGCTTGATCACAAAAAGAAGAAAAGAGTAACACTACTCCTAGCAAGCGTACCTTAGCTCTTGATGATGTTGATACATTGGTTTGTGATTTGACTCAACAAAATCTTGGTCTGAGAAAGTCAACTTAAGATATATTAAAAGGAAAGGTCCTTGGGGAGAATGAAACAAGTCTTTATGTGTGTGACTAGGCTACAAACTCAATGTTTATCAAATTTAGACCTAAATTTAGATAAATACAATACTATTGTAGATAGTTAGGAGGAAGATACTCAATTCTCTACTTTAATATAAGGAAGCAAGTGATGATGCTTTGAATAACGGTCGTGTGAAAAATGATGAAGAGTAGTTGATTTGAATGGTAACAATGTAAGCTTGAAAAAGGCTTGTATTTACAGTTCTGTTGTTTTTCTTGCAAACTACCTGGATCAACACATTTATTGAATTATTTCAAAAAAGTATGGCTACTTGCATCATTAGATTTGAGTTGCTTGTTCTCACTTTGTTGATATTTTTACACATTCAGAAAACTTGTGTTTTTTAAATCTTTTCAAGTGAAAAAAGTCACTCTTTCTTTTAAAAAAAACCATCTCTTATAAAAATGTTTTTTAAAGGAAAAAAAGTTTTTGAAGATGCTAAATATTTGATCTATAAGGTAATATTGACTATTTGATCCATAATTATGTTTACCAATCAACTAGTGAAACAAGGCAATTAATTTTCAAAAGTATATCTTAGTCAAGTTTTCATTCTTAAAAAGATGACCCACCAACCCTAGCTCCCCACCACTCTCCCCCCCTTTAATAAAGTCTCCTTTATAGATTATACGTGCTACGACTAGCCTACATAGCCATGCAGCTTACGTCCCTTGCATATTACAATTCTACTTTTTGTCTCATAGCTTGAGCAACCTAAAGAAACCTTTGTATTATTAAGGTTATTTTTATTGCTTACACATCTAAATGATGCAATAAACCATTATTAATTCATCATAACACATGTTGTGGATAGTCTTCCTTGAACCTATAAAGGCCTTTAATATGTCAAGTAGTAAGCTACATGGGTGGTGGTCATCTAAAACTTGATGAGGTTCCAAGGGTTTTCTTCTTGGAGAAGCTCTTGCATCACCATCTCGAGTTGCTTGGTGTAGTGGAGTAGACCGTTGAGTGCAAAGGCAAGGCCGGCTACACTCAAAAGAAAGGATCCTGAATGGTTATAACATGCGACACGGAGATCATCTGCTTGCGGAGGCATAGAATGAGAGAGATATGAGATGGTTGCACTCTGCAAGGCCTCCAGAAGGCGTTTCTCTGAGTCCACATACACGTCTATCTGGATCTCCAACGATTGCTCGACCGACTGATCAGACGCGCGGTATGATTGCAGAGCAGCGCTTACGCCAGATTTGATCTGCTTCGAGGCGCTACCCTTGGAACTCGCCATCATGAGCTGCTTGGCCAGAAGTTCCAGCGTCGGCAACAGCTTCTCGCGGAAGACGCTCTGCATGGCCGGCTCCAGCAGGCCAAGTTGAGGCGTCGATATCAACGTACTTGCCTCTTGATGAAACGAGATGGTGAAGTACAGCAGGTCCAACACCTTCTCCTGCAATGCAGCCAGCCTGACGAACAGATCCGCAGGGAAGGGCGGAAACCAGAATTGCGGCTCTTCTGTGGCCTCCTTTATGAGTGCATTCTGGCGGGAGATGGCAGCCCTCAGGTTCTTCTCCTTCGAAGCAATCAGCTCCTCCTGCACCGCCGTCTTCGACAGCTCCTCCTGCATCTCCATCTTACTGCAGTGCTCGCAAATTGCAAGCTGGCTCTCTGCGCTATGATCATCAGATGCTCTTGAGGGTGAGAAGATGTATGTAGCGAAGTCTCGAAGGTTGTTTAGCCCAGTGATCGCCTCCCTGTTCACAAGCCATGAAGCTCGCGTAGGAAACACGAGAAACTCCACCAAGATGAAGCTGGTCATGCCCAGAAATGCCTCCACGATTCTCACTGCAGTGAAATCTTGGTCGCTTGAGTCGTGCATGTTACTGCGCGCCAGGATCACAATGGCCCCTGTGAACGCAGACACGGCCCCCGAGTACCCGAACAGTTTGCTTTGCCGCAAGAAACTGGTGAATACCACCCACGGTATAAGTGCCACAAGCCTCATCACAGGGAAGCTCTGGGTGGCCATCGCCACCAGCAGGCCATAAATAGACCCGGAGACCGTTCCCAAGGACCGCAGAACCGCTATCTTGAACGTGCCTCCCTTTGAAGCCCCTGTGAACCCCAAGGCCAACGTTATGTCAGCCCAATAGCCTTTCCTCTGGTTGAACCAGAAGCCCAGTGACGCGCCGATCGCCATAGACAAGGACATCTTGAATGATGTTCTCAGCTGCTGCGGATGGGGCTTGAGGGATGCAAAGAAGCGTTTCATCCACACCATCACCGGCTCCATGTACATTGGTCGGGACTTGCTAGGAGTGGAGCAGCTGCACCTCTGGCAACATTGATCGGGCAGAATCACATTGACAGTAGCTGTACTACGTTGAGAGGCCGGTGCGCCGATCTGAGACGGTAAGTTGAACGCCTGAGTCGGCTGATCATCTGAGTTGAGACACAGAACCGCATTTGTCTGCTCCACTAATTTGCGCATATTGAAGAGAAAGAAAGCGGCCGAGGCTTGCGATTCTAAGAAGCTGGCCACGTGATCTGATCTTTCTAGCTCATGGTCAGGGTGCACGTCCTGCACTGATCCGCCGTTGACAGTATGGCGGCCATCAATATCCACCAGTTTTGCGAGAGAGGCGCTTAGCTCCTTGTAAAATGTGTGTATTGCCTCTGTTCCTTCCTCTACGACGAGCCGCCTGTGCCCATCGAGTTTCTTATCTTCCCAACTGCTTGAAGGTGCAACGGCATACCTCAACGCTAAGCACGCCCAGTCGCCGAGGTATACCAAGCAGCCTTTGAGCATTCCGGGAAGGCCAGAAATACTGCGGCAAGAAGGAAAACACAATTCGGGTTTCAAAGCTAGCTCCATCCCGATCAGGTTCTTTTCAAGAAAGCTCAATGATGATCCGGGCAAGTGCTTAGAAGTCCCCCCTGCGTTGCAAGCACGAAAACGCCGCGTCTCCCACTCCATGTCACTCTGTGCAGCAAAGAATTCATATATTGACGTTGAGTGAGCAGGACCAAACTCCACACACTTGGATGTTCCCGTTGTTATTATACAGCAAGCAGCCTTGACAGAGCCTTATTGCAAATTGAGCTACCGTACCTTTTTGGAATGGATCTCGGCTTGGACTCTGGAAGCTATCTTTGCAAGCGACCTAGCCTGGAAGTTGAGAGTTAAGGCCTTGGAGGGTCCATCAGCACAAAAAGCTTCTACCATGACTCTCAGTCGTTCGGCTGTTATCCTTGCTAACAGTCTCGTGTGGGAATGAACCTGTTCACAACGTTATCCGAAAACATGAATTTTCAGAGCACAATTAAGCACTGCCTTAACCAAGATATTCATGAAAGATCTTATTAGCGCGTAATGGGGTCTCTCACATGGAAGATGGCTAGGCGAGGGAAAGGTATTAGCAAAGCCAGCAGACCAGAAGCAGCGCCCACAATGGTTGTTGCCGCTACTTGGAGCGGGAAGAGCACGTGGTCCATCTTCTCTCTCTGACCCACTGCGTTTATATAGATGATGGCACTGTGCGCGAGAGCAATGCGCTTGGCCAGTACATTTATCTTCTGCGGGTACGTGATGAGGAAGGAGCTCAAGGAGATGCACACAACAGCCGCAGCTATGTCCATCCTCTCTGGTCTCACTAGCAGGCGCATGACCAGCATGGGCATGCCCACGCCTTGCACAGTTCCTATCAACACGCCTGTCGCATCCTGGACAGCCTTCCCGAACGTGGACTCTCCCACCACAGTCACAGCTATCACGTAGGAGAACACTGGGAATGTCACCCACTGCCGCACGTGCATGCTGCCAAGCTGCAAAACGAGGCCAGCAATAAAGCACGCCCATCCTGTCCTGAAGGCAGCATGCATTCTAGACCGCCACAACATGGTCGCATAAGCTCGCTTCTTGCCACCAGTACCCATGAGAGCTGCTGCATATAACCTATAAAAATTAAAGACTAATAAAGAGTATTAGAAACTTCATAAACTAAAGGAAATGCTATGGATATTCATAGGCAGCAGACAGTGATTAATTACCTTACGTGCGGTAAGCTATCTAAGTTGTAAAGAAGTGTACACTAATCTCTACGAGAAAACTCTTTGGAATTTGTGCTGATGGGCACGCTCACTGCTGTAATCCCTGATCGGGAGTGCTTAATTTATAGGCGCAAAGTGTCTGGGAGTGGGAGAGAAGACAAGAATGGACACTTGCGAGCAGAACGGTCCGACACAGGTTACACTCTTAAACACGGCGATCAGCTAAAGACCAACAAACACCACAAACCGCATTTCTTTGTGTTAGTGATGAGTGGCCGTCAAAATTATGAAGTGACACATGAGATGAGCGATGACAAGCAGAGACTTGCAAATATCTAATGTATAATTCCCATGGTTGAGTCCCAGATGATCTCCTTTATTCGTTTCACTGTCGATAACAGCTCTCTAATCACCCTTTGTGGTGATAGCTTAGTGCTGAATGGGGCCGAATTTGACATAGCACAAGCAAACTGCAAAGCAAAGCGCGTGTGTACTGAGATACACACGCACGACGCCGCGCAGAGAATTAGAAGCCACATGCACCTGCAAGTTGATTACTCTCAAAAATAGCTTTGCAAGCGTATCCAATACACTTTGTCGGCACTACACACATGGTCTAATTTGAGGACGTAGATCCGTACGTGTGATGTATGTAGGCCTTAGGATCCGGGCCAGGTGTCATTCCACAAAGAGGCACCAATATATAATCAACACGGAAAGATGACCTCTCCTCGACTTTCCGTAGGTCGTACACAGTGTACGACACACTACCAACATGATAATGCGAGTGGGTGTGATCTTACGCCTATATATATGGTCTATATTGGCCTAGTAGATGATTACCTTGCACCCTACACCTTCAATTTTCAAGCCCAAAATTACTTTAATGCTTCTGAATCATAAAATTTATCCATTTGCACATTGTGGTTGCGTACACAAGCAACTTTAAAAAAAAAGAAAATTAAAAGCCTAAGTTCAAGCATTATTTTGCACACAAAAGCATAACTATTTGTTTTATTTTACGTTTCATTTTCATTATAAAAATAAATTACAGACCTCTACCAATAGAACTTGTAATCTTGTAATTTCCCAAATTTTCGTAAATAGTTTACATTAGATGTATATATATAAATATAAATATATATATATAGCTTTGCACTTTATAATTAGGGTTCTTTGCTAGTTGAATAGCGTTTCGTAGTTGTAACATTTGCTAAATGTTACAACATCATTTAAGTCTAGGTTCATCTGGGCCATGAGTTTAGTAGAAACAAGTAGGTGAGCGGGCATTGCAGCAACGGTCAGGCCATATAACAAAAAATACTTACCCAAACATGACGGATATAACAAAAAATACTTACCCAGACATGACTGAAGCATGATGTAAGGTGAAAAATTATACTTGCATTTCAAATTTCAAAAATTTTAAAATCCTCTTATCTTGTTGGTCCTTTTTCTCCCTCTGATTTGGCCACGTAGAGGGAGTAAGTTATGCTTAGTAGAGGGAGTAAGTTATATTTAATAAAGAGTACCTCTGATTCCTCCTTGGTCCCTTTTCTCTCTTTTTTTTTTTTTAAAGTTGGGCGTTAGGAAGCGGGCTTAGTACCCATGGGACCCCCCTTTTCTCTCTTTGATTCGGCCACGTAGAGAGGGAGTAAGTTATCTTTAATAAAGAGTACGTCTGCTTCGACCAAGTAGAGAGGGAGTAGGTTATGTTTGATAAAGAGTGGATAGATAGTGCCCATTTTTTCACATTTTAGTAAAAATAGAGCCTTTTTTTTCCAAATTTTGTGAAGACAATTTATACACCCCCCAAAAAGAGAGAGAGAGAGAGAGAAGGGGAGAGCAAGCACTTCTTCCATATAAGATTTTTATGGTAGCTCTCACATCGGAAAGATCTGAATGAAGGAACAACAATCTGAGTGACAATCACTCTCTATCCCCTTACTGTCAAACTCAGCAGATGTACAGCGTTGAGACTAAAATATGCTGAGCTGCTTTACGCTGTGCAGCTTCCCCCCCTCAAAAGACAGAGAAAAAAAGCCTAGACATTTCTGTGTAAAGTCTAGACGGAAGTTGAACCGAACTCTTCCGCTGTCATGGACTACAGCTCCTCGAGAGACGTGTTCGGACTACACATGTCGGCCAGTCAACCTTTTCTTTGGGGGGGGGGGGCTTGACATATATATGAGAAATTCAAACTATCTTCTAGTCCTGCCTCCACCCCCTAAGGCCTACACACTAACACACTCTAAATATTTATGGGTCCCAAACGTTTTTTTACATTAATTAATTCATCCACAGGACACACAATACCTTAGGAATGAACCTTAGACAAGTTATAGTCCATTTTTTCTCCTCGAGGCCTACACACTAAACCTCTCTGCATAGTTCTAGCTCTAAACATGAACACAATTTCTTATCAATCGGAACTCTCGGCTTAAAGTTATTTATTTTTCAAACACCATGTTAGGTTCATGGAAGCCTAACAAAATGGTCACATCATGGTATATATTATATTGCAATTTTTTAATCTAGAGATGTGAGTTATGCAGTTTCAATTGGATTATAATATTGGTGCCACATATTTGGAGTTTTGAAGGCTTCCTCTCACTTGAAAGTGTAGCTTTTTTGTGTGGAGATTTTATCATTCTAGTGGAGTGCCCATTGCCTAGCTACTTAACTTAACTTTGTGGTTTTTATAGTTACTAATGGTAGCTTAGTCGTGAGCGGTGTGCCCATTATCTATGGCTAAATAATCACATATAATCTCAAAAGAAAATTAATTCTCCTTAGATTTGAGCTTTTAAAGTAAATCACCTCAAGGAATTGTCCTCAATTACACATAGAAGTAGACTATCATGAGAGAATTCACAAAAACAATCACTTTGAGGACTAGTCTACAAGGGCAATTCTAAGTTCAAGTTCAAAAAATAATGCATGCATAATTCAAATACTCAAAACTTGATATTTTTACAAGGGCAATTCTCAACAATCAAGTTCAAAAAATAATGCATGCCTAACTGAAACACTCAAAAAGGTATTTCTCTACTATGATGGGCATTTGAGAACTTGTATGGGAAAAAAATATGTTTTTCTTTAGTATTGTGTCAAAATCAGATTAAAGCTTTTCCTATTTTTAATACTTGTCTCATATACAATGAGAACTTTTGTATGTGCTCATAAAACATCATTGTTTAACCCATTTTGTATATGCTAATAAAACATCGTTGGTTAACCCTTTTTAAATAAGAACACATTTTTTACATTATTCAACTCCAAATCAAGCTTGTTGGACAGTCATAAAGCCACATTTTTCACCCCTTTATAAATATGAACACATTTTGTTTTTCATTCTTCGCCTTGTAAATCAAAATCGGTGGAAAGTCATAAAGCCACATTTTTCACCCCTTTATAAATATGGACAAATTTTTCACCCCTTTATAAATATGGACACATTTTGTTTTTCATTCTTCACCTCATAAATCAAGGTCATTGGAAAGTCATAAAGCCACATACATATGCTTGCCTTGATGGATTACTTTGTATTAAAACTGACCGCTATTAAAATAAAAGTTTGATTCAAAACTTTAAGCATGACATGCTTGCTAATCACATATGTCACAATAGTTTCATGGTTTTTTAAGCTGTTACCTTTTGAGTTTTTTAAACTCTTATCTTTTGGGTTTTGGATAATATTAAAAACATACTTAATCCATTTTTGTGAATCAATAAAAAATTATGGGTCACATACAAGATCAACATTGAGGGATAAAAGCTCTAGTAGGAAACATGGGCCTCAAGGAATATGCAAGGAAAAAAATGTATGACAATAAATATATTTTTTGTTACTTTAAAAACTTTGATAAACATGCTTGCAAACAATAAATATT
Source organism: Cibotium barometz (assembly GCF_041138505.1). NCBI lineage: Eukaryota > Viridiplantae > Streptophyta > Polypodiopsida > Cyatheales > Cibotiaceae > Cibotium > Cibotium barometz. Next base: position 33,240,280 of record NC_141066.1, read on the forward strand.
TCAATATCTCCTATACAGCTATAATATAGTTTAGCTTGATGATTAAAAAATGTAGCATAATGATAAATTTATGGAAGTGTAGACCCATCACCCTTTTACCACTACTATGTTAAGGACTTTACATGCTTTACCCTTTTCCTTCTTGTTTTTAAAACTACCTTTCCCTTTATGTGGGTGCTCTTGTGATTTTGTAGGTTTCATTAAGCTTGGGAATTTTCTAACCTCTCTATTGAGCTCTTACTTTGTCGATTTTATGAGACATTGAGCTCTACATAACCATTAAAAACATGCATTGATCTTATGATCCCATGCATCTCCTTATGGCTACTAGTCCCCATACTTGCATAAAGCTTATGGGCCCATGAGGATTGTGAAATTGTGAGATTAAGAGAGCCATTGAGTGGAAAATTGTGAAAGGATGCAAATGGCTCAAAAGTGAGATTTGTAATGGCTACCTTGACATCCCAAAGCAACTAATAATAATGACACAAATCAATGTTTTAAGAAGATCTTTTCTGGCATATTGGAAAATTCACCTCAATATTTCACATGTAATGAGTTTCAATGTATAAATATTGAATAAAACAAAAAGTAAGAAGAAGATGAAAATGCACAAATTGGACATAATTCTTATTTCTTCTTCTTAATAGTGAATACTAAAAAAATGGCCCATCTGAGTAGTGACAAATTTTGGCCCAAATACATAATGTCAAATTATCAAAGAATCATCAATACACAAGAATGTACTTGGGAAATTTAAAAATGAAGGGTGGGTGGCCTTATCATAGTCCTCCACTTGTTTCTTGCCACCCTATCATCATCGTATGCAAAAGGACACCAATGGTTAAATAAGAGAGCCTGTTAGTCCTTAGAAAGCTAACACATGAGAAACACTTTATTATCAAAGTGGGGGAAAATAAAGTAGGTCCTCCTTTTTTAATAAATAAAAGAAAAAAGAAATTCGACAGGATTATATAAAGCAAAAAAGCAAGGGGGATTAGGGGGGCTATTCAAAAAAGTGTGTGCAGATGTGTGTGTGTGTGTGTGTGTGTGTGTGTGTGTGTGGATGTGGGTGGCTGTGGAGAGGGGGTGCACATGCGTGCATAAGTGTGTGAGGGTATTTGTGTGTGTGTGTGCGCGTGCGTGTGCGTGCACGTGTGCGTGCGTGTGTATGTGTGTGTACGATGTGCACACATTCAATTGAGCCTATGTGTGCACATGTAGGTGGATGTGGAGATGCATGTGTGCATGTGTGTAAGTATATGAGTATATGTGTACACATGCAATGTGTGTTTGTGCATGAGAGTGTGTTCATGTGCGGTTGTTTTAGTTTTTTGTTCATTTTCAGTTTTGTTTCAGTTTTTAAGTGTTTTTAATCATTCTTGATAGATGTGTATACAATTGGTTGTTTTAGTTTTGTTGTTTTTAACTTTGGGAGTGGGCATGGATTTAGGTCTCCGCTCCAACTTGGATTTGATATTTGATGGGGTGTCTGTAGTAGCCCGAGGCATGATTTTCTTTGACTTTGAAACCCAAATGGGTTTTTGCTTGCATATAAGCATTGAGCTTCTAGTAGCTTTCAAAAAGTGTTAAGAGAAATAATAAAAACTTCATGTTATTGCCCGTGCTTGCTCATGGGTCATCCCAAAAAAACATTTTGTGAACAAATCCTAAAACTTTTTAAAAAAACATTCTGTGAACAAATCATAAAACTTGTAGTGTTAAAATCATGTTCTAGAATTTTAAATCTTTTGAGTAAAAGTTTAAGCAAAATTACCCAAATTTACAAAATTGTGAAATTATACTTTACAAGTTAAAGTATAAACATTGCAGGTCCATTGTATATAATTTTCATGTTTCTTTAAACACTTTGGTAGGCATGAGATTAAAGAGCTAATTTATGTTGTGTCAAAGTTTAACTGATATCTTTGACATATTGCTTTGCAAGCTGCCAAGCTATAAAGGCTATATCCATACCCTTGGTACATGACCATTAGCTTCAAAGGGACTTTTGCTAGCCTAGCCTTGAGTTCACTTTAATCATTTTAATTAAGAAAATACCATCACAAGCCTAGCACAAAGTGACTATTGGGCTTGCTCTTTGGTAAAGAAGGAAAGAGGTACATGAAAAGATTTTATTCATCCTTCACAATTGCTCTACATAATTTCTTAACAAATTACAAATTTCATATAGTAAAATTTTAAGATTTTAGGGAAACGTGGTGAAATATCCACACGTTGCACAACTAATACATCTTAAATATTTAAAAGCAACTAACAAGTCCTTATATTTTATTATGTTGTGGCTATTTTAAGCTTCATGTTATTGTCTTTCTTTCTTCTTCTTCCATGTAACCAAATGCCATATATACTTATAATGATATCAAAGTTGATATGAATTCAAAATGTCAAAATGATAACAAAAACCCTTGAATAGAGATTTTTTTTCAAGAAATCACAAAGGAGAATTGTAGATACTCTAAGAGTGAAATATGATGGAAGTAAGAATTGTACATTGTGCTCTAGGAGTGAAAAATGATAGCAATAATAATCATAATACGTTTCCAATATCTATGAACTTGAGTAGGGGATGGCTTGCTAATAAACATTAATTTTTTTCGAAACCTAATTTACCCTAGCCCATCAGAAAAAATGATTCAATTAACTTGAAGAAAGGTAAGAAGCATATGATCCTTTCTTGTAGAGATCACTAGATGTAAGTTCTAGTCTATATGATCCTTTCTCGTAGAGATCACTAGATGTAAGTTCTTGTCTAGCATGTATCTCCTAGAGTTATAATATATACTAGTGTAGATTATGACTAGGGGCCCTTTCTACAATCATCAACTTTAGGAGAGTGTTAATACCACTCACCCACCCTCCCCTACTAGCATCTTATGACAAATGTGGTTTTGCATGAGATTTGGCTTGGCATAAATATAAATAAAATTCTAAGGGATATTTCAACCATGTAGTCATTTGATTTAGGACTAGTGTAAATAGCCATTTTAAAGACAAGTGCTCCAAGAGTGAAAAATTATGGTAGTAAGAATTGTAGATGAAGGTGCTCCTCCACACGAGTGAAAAAATGATGGTAGTAAGGCACTAAATTGTTCTCAATGTTCATATGGTAATCATGCATATCTTTAATGTGTTATTTTATAATAGGTTGTATTACTCATGATATAATATATTTTAGTATAGCCATATAAGAGGCTATATAGAAAATTCATTTGTAAGTGATCCAGGCTAGTGATGGGATTTGAGGCAAGCTTTTTATTGATCTTCAATTTGCTTTTCCCTCACACTCTCAAGGCTTTATGCTAACTTCTTTTTGACGTTCATTATCTCTAAGTTTTGGGCATAATTGTGAAATATTAAGAAAGCTAGAATATTTTTTTGCATAGCTCTAACATATGATGTTTGATTGTCTTTAGTGTTTATAAAAGAGTATAACAAATTGTTGTACTTTAGTCAATGCATTTTATTGAGTATTTCATACAAAATCTTGAGTTAGAGATGTTGATGAGTTTTGGCATGCATGATACTTCTTGTGAGCCATACTAAGGGAAAAAATCTATTCCCATCTTTTCGAATGCATAGTACTGATAAAATCTCATATCAAATATAAGAATTCTCTTGTATTCTATAAATAGATATTAGGATGTGATAAGATGTGTATTAGATGTGATAGGATGAGTTAAGAGTTATATGAGATGTGATAAGAATGAGTATGGGATGAGTGGATGTGGATGTGGATGTATGGATGTAGATACGGATGTGGGTGTATGTATGTGGATGTGGATGTGGATGTATGCATGTAGATGTGGATGTATGGATGTGAATGTGGATGTGGATGTGGATGTGTATGTATGAATGTGAATGTGGATGTGGATGTGGATGTGGATGTATGGATGTAGATATGGATGTGGATGTATGTACGTGGATGTGGATGTATGAATGAGCATTGAGGATGTGAAAATGGATGTATACATGTAGATGTGTATGTATGAATGTGAATGTGGATGTGGATGTGGATGTGGATGTATGGATGTAGATACGGATGTGGGTGTATGTATGTGGATGTGGATGTATGAATGAGGATGTGAAAATGGATGTATGCATGTAGATGTGGATGTATGGATGTGAAAATGGATGTATGCATGTAGATGTGGATGTGAATGTGGATGTGGATGTAGATACGGATGTGGATGTATGTATGTGGATGTGGATGTGAAAATGGATGTATGCATGTAGATGTGGATGTGAATGTGGATGTGGATGTGGATGTATGGATGTGGATATGGATGTGTATGTATGAATGCAGATATGGGATTGGATGTATGATGTGGATGTACGAACATGGATGTGTATGTAGAATAATGAATGTGAAGGTGTATGTGAAATAATGTGTTGTCGATATGAGTGAATGGACGAGAATGAGTACACATATGAATGGAATGTGGAATAAGTAATGTGGACTGAGGAGGGATAACGTGGAAAGACGAGAGTTCGATATAGAAATTGTATTTTGTGACCTGTTTGTAAATGACTGTTTTATGTCAAGAATGCTGGGGAAGCATTTTGACCGTCTTGTGGATTAAGGTCATGGAGACCTAACTGATAAAGTTGCAACTGCTGACGGAGAGTCAATGGAGGACGTCTCGCGTAGCAAGGTCGACCGAGGTCTTGACCAGCCTTGGTTCGATTATAACCTTAAACATCATTAAAAAGCATAACATTTTTAATTTAAAAAATAATATACTTTAGTCCACAAACTCTATTAAAAAGAAACATACAGCCACTAATCACTCGATAAAAAATTAAAGGTTAGCAAAAAAAGGTATATTCATGTTACTACCAAAAGGATTTCTTCTCCTTTATATTTTGAGCAGTATAAAAAGTATGGCTCAAAAAGTGTTGCCCTGCATTTGGAGTAACGTTAGCTAATGTGGGTAACACAACCCCCTCCCTAATCATAGAATCAGAAATGAAGCAAAATGGTAAACATTTTCCCCAAAAAGGCCAAAATCTTAGCTTGGCCTTTGGCGCCACCCTCACAATTCTGCCTCCAGCTCCACTCTGCTATCTGCCGATCTCGCAAGGGCTTTAGGTAGATTTTGGGGTGCCTCAATACGTGGCACCCCGTTGACCCCGGCGGTAGCCGGTCATACGGCTTTGGGACTTAGAAAAATTTTCTAAGTCCCAATGCCATTACCAAACATTGGTCCGTGCAAAATGGTGCGAACATATGTACAGACACATGTTTGGACGTCACGTGTATAGACATGTGGGAGGTGGGACTCGAACCCAATACCTCCCTCATCCCAAGCACGAGCTTTACCAACTCCACTATGGCACAACCATGACAAACCCATGTTTGCACATGTATACAACCTGATGTCTATACATAGGCGCCTACACCCACAGGCATAGGCTATCAGCTGTGGCCCTGTTACATGGGGTGCCACGTATTGAGGCACCCCGAAATCTACCTAGAATCCTCACCGCCTCATGGCCGCCATACACATCATCGGTCTCGTCGACACCACAGTGACCACTCTCGCCCTCACCTTTCTCTGGTTTTTTTCTTTTTGTTCTTTCCTTTTAGATTAGTTCGTTGTAATAAATATTTGGCCTTCTTTCAACGTATGATGTCTATCATACTTTGACTTCCAAAGGATAGTTCCTCTAACTTAGGAACACATATTTCCACCAATTGTGATGCATCCTACATGTTACACATGAACTTTGAGACGTCTTCAATGCCATTCTATATCTTTATTCCACTTGATATATCCTACATGATGCACATGATGCAACATGAATCTTGACATATCTTCAAAGTCATTCTATATATCTTTATCTCACGAGATGAGATAAAGATATATCTTTATCTTCAAAGTCATTCTATATATCTTTATCTCACGAGATGAGAGATGTTTTGCTTGCCTTGTACGTGCTCACATAGCCCACAAACACATGTTCGTAAGTAGGAATGCACGGAAAATATCCTCTCATTAAGGAAAGGTCAAAAAACATTCCTTCCATAAACAGCCATAATACAAAAAAAATCTAAACTATCATGTCGCCCACAATCCCACCACTGCAGTTGGTAGAGCTTTCAGACTAACATACGTACGTACTCATCAGAAAAAGATAGCCATGCATGTTCTCTGACTTGTGAATGCATGTTTGTAAGTCAAATAGCCTACATAGCCATGATGTTTCCATCTCATCCGGACACGCACGTTCGCACATTGTGAATGTATGTTCTCTGACTTGTGAACGCATGTCGCAAAGTCAAACAGGGACCTAGCCATGAACATTCCCATCTCATCTGGACACGCACGTTTGCACATTGCGAACACATGTTCGCAAGTCAAACACAGACCTGGTCGCGCACATTCGCACATCACCATGCACGTTCCATGACTTGTGAATGCACATTCGCCAAGTTAAACAAAGATATGGCCTTTCATGTACCCAAGTGGGAACACACATTCTCATCTTATGAATGCATGTTCACAAGTCGCACAAGGACCTAGCCATTCATATTCCCATCTCATCTAGCCATGCGTGTCTCTAAGTGGGAACACCTGCTAATGTCGTTATCTATGGAGACTTCTCACTAATGGCTATTTACAATTGCATGTCTCAGTGCAACTGTCTCTAAGATAATTGGTTTCTTGACAGTGGTGCTTCTAAGCACATAACCTCTCAAACCAACTGTCTCTAAGACAGTTGGTTTCTTGACAATGGTGCTTCTAAGCACATAACCTCTCAAACCGACAGTTGGTTTCTTGACAGTGCTTCTAAGCACATCTCTCAAAGAAGTTTGGTTAAACATATGGAGACTAAGTATGATGGTCACACTGTTACATGTGCTAACAATGCCTCTTACCCCATCAAAGGTATTGGTGAGGTAATTCTCACCATGCAAGATGGTCACACTATTACGTGTGCTAAAAATGCCTCTTACCCCATTAAAAATATTTTTCATGTAGCCTATAACAGTGCATGGGAGCTTGATTGAATGCGGAGCTTGAACGCCAAGTGCTAACGGCAGCGCGAGTGCATCCAAGATCTAGGGGTGAGGGCACCCAGCGATCGAGTAGTGTTATGCGTGGGTAGGCCCCTGTAAGTGCCCGGGTGTGTGGTATTATCCACACTCCCCTGTATGGCTGGGTGGTGACTAGAGCTCCTTGCCCTCTTGTGTTATGGTGGTGTCTATGGCGGGTGTAACATTGGTATCAGAGTTGGCATTGTCCTCTCTCCTGCTCATGAGCGCACAGAGTGCTCTCTCCATCGTCTCTCTTCTCATGCATGAAGCCTCCATAGCAATAAGATAAGCTTTCCAACCTTTGAATTTCAATGGTTATTCTTTTTCTCTCTAGTTGTTTTCATGTGGAAACAAGCTCCTTTGTGTTGTGGAGAAGAAAATTGCTGCATATGTGTGTGCTTGGAAAACCCATTTGGTGTGTGCATACACATAATTGATTAGGGAGGATTCACTGTGAGAGAAAGGAAATCAATTGAAGAGTTCTCTGTTGAGAGGAGCTTGATTATGCCTGTCTACAAACAAGCCTTATTGTATACACACAGAAGCATTCGAGAGCAACAAGGCAACAAAAATTAACAGATAGCCTATGTATGGGGTGGTGTGTGTGTATGCATTGCAGCACACAGAGTAGGTTCTCTCTGACGTGGGACCTTCCATATCTATCAGGGCGTGGGACCTTACGCGCCTCACAGAAGCCAAACGCGCCATAGTCTCCAGAAACCTGCCCGATGCTACACACACATTATTGTGTGCAAATCGTCATAGCCTCCAGACTACATCCTAGCCAACCGGCCCATGTGATTGCTAGGTATGATAGGCCATGTGCCTCCTATGTGCAGCTGTAAACAAGCAAGGGGCACCACAAAAACCACATGCTTCACCATAGTTTTTTTTTTGAAATCTCTCTTGTTTCTTCTAAGGTGTCTATAGTGGGTTCCCATGTGGCCGTAGCCCATGGTTGTACTGCACACACTTGGGGAAAACTCCGATTCAAATACAAGACATCATCAATTTGCCCTGCTGGACATCATTGAACCGTATTACAAGCTGCGTACGTGGATGTCCAATATGTAACTTGACTGAGTTACATATTTACACCATGGCATACATGTACATCAAGCATACACCTTGGCAACTATGTAAATAAAGAAAAAACTCCAAAAAAAATCCGACGTAGCTCGACTGAGTTATGTAACTCAATCAATTTACCAAAAAATCTTTTTTTCCTAAAAAAATTTTAAAAATAGATTTTTTTTCTACAATTCTTTTAAACGTAACTTAGTCGCATTTTTAAAAAAAAATCAAAATTGTTTTCTAATTTTTTTTTTGTAACTTGGTTGAGTTATTAAATTTTTTTAATTTTTTTTTGTAACTTGATCGAGTTACAAAAAAATCAATTTTTTTCAAAAATATTTTTTAATGAAAACATTAGGACATTTTGAAGGTTTTTGGAGTGCCTTTTAGAGGAGAGAGAAAATAGAGTGCAACCAATCAGGAAGAAGCCAACGTAACGTAGAGAAATAGCAAAAAATAGTTAAAAATTCAAAAAATAGTCAAGTGAACATTGAAGGAGGGTGCCTTTTTAAGAAACGGTTAAGAAAACATTTAATGCAGGTATCTATTTCAAATGAGATAGAGTTACTGTATTCAATACGGCTAATGTCATCACTGGATACGGAGAAGCACTTTGGAGCTAAAAAATGTAGTCAATTGAGTCCATACATTTTTTTTTGCCTATTTTTGCCTCTCCAGGTGTCTAATTTAAGTGATTCAAAAGTTATTCTAGGGGTTCTTGCCCACTCTGGACATAATGGTGATGTCAAAAATAACAAATTCTACACCAAAATACCATTAGCAAAGGGTTTAATCTTAATGCAGCATCAAAGTTTTGAAAAAGGTACCATATGATGGCATCCGTGCCATTTACGAACCGAAAAAGTTGAGAGCGACGTGTAGCGCTAGTACACACATTTCAATACCTTGTCAGATCCATGTTTTGTAGCTTTTGACTGTTTTTTGTTAAATACACATTTAATGAGGGTATCTTTTGAACATTTTCTCTAGAGAGAGAAAATCAAGAATTCATGAATTTCTGGCCTTAAAATGACCTCCGAAATTTCCTAGATGACAATTCCCCAAAAAAAAAATTTGGAAAAAAAATTGTTTTTCGTAGCTGGTGGGCTAGCATCCTTATGTTATAGTTCCATAATTTTTCCTATGTATTATTCTCTTATATTTATACATCATCCCATTTTAGTTCCATAGAAGTGTATCATTTCTCCCTCTCTACACACATGCACACAAACATTCACATTCACACACACACACACACACACACACACACACACACACACAAACACTTACATGTACCTCTATAATGTACACACACACACACACAAACACTTACATGTACCTCTATAATGTACACACATTCATATGCACACTCACATGCGCAAACTTATTCAAACATATCTTTTTCTTTCACTAATGTCACGGTTTTGTCTCTTTTGGTCTCTATTTGTTTGGTGGCACTTTGACTTGATGCACATTGCAACAAAATGTGTTCCGATGGTCACTAAACTTTGCAAGAGTGAGGGTGGGATCCGTATATACACACTTACAAAGTTTGGTCACCATCGAAGCACATTTAGTTGTTACAATGTGCATGCTAGATATCTAGTTTTCAATGTGTCGTAGCCTTAGAGAGTGGCCTTAGAGAGGCCCATCGAAATTGGGCCTTTGGCTCACACATTGTAACCAAATGTGTATGCTAGACACCTAGTTTTCAATGTGTCGTAGCCTTAGAGAGTGGCCTTAGAGAGGCCCTTCGAAATTGGGCCTTTGGCTCACACATTGTAACTAAATGTGTTCTGATAGTGACCAAACTTTCTAGAGTGACGGTGGGTCCACATATACACATTTGTAAATGTTGGCCACCATCGGAGTACATTTGGTTGCAATGTGTATGTCAGACATGTCATGGCCTTAGAGAGCCCCCTCAAAAATTGGGCCTTTGGCCTGCACATTGTACCAAATGTGCTCTGATGGGGGCGACAAAACTTTGCAAGTGTGAGGGTGGGATCCACATATACACACTTACAAAGTTTAGTACCATCAGAGCACATTTGGTTACAATGTGTGTTCCATTTGCCTGGTTTTCAATATGTCATGGCCTTAGAGAGCCTTTTTGAACAGTACAATAGAATGATAGTATAGCAGCATTTTTATAAAGCCACAAGCCTTGGCAAATGTCAAGGTCATTTTGTTGCTACAAACACTGTTGTATTTGCTATAGCAAATGGGGGCGATACTTAGCAATGTTAATAATAGTGATATTTCGGTCCTGCAAAATAACATTGCTTATTAGCAACATAATAGTAGTGTTATTTTGTTGTTATAAATGATTCTCAGCAGGTAAAAATAAACCTATAAAAAAAAGATAAGGTAGATTGGAATGTTCTCTCACAAAACTCCCTGGCCTGTCCCAACTTTTAAAAAAATATATATGTCCCAACATGTTCTTAAAATAAAGAGATAATAGAAAGAAGTTGACAAAACATTAACAAAACCATATATTCACCGAGTTCAAACGATTACAAAATATTCATAAGACCTTTAGTCTTATACAAAATAAAGCTAAAGGGATGACTAGTCATCATCCTCATCTTCATCGTCATCGACATATATAATATAAAACTTTAGAAATAAAAAGAAAGACAATTACAATTCATACTTGGCAAATGACATAATTATATTACAATACCTGACAAAATTACATAAGTGTATGAGCCCAAAAAGGTCATATACAAAATAAAGCATAATGAAAATCTATGGAGTTAGGAACTACATTGAGGGGTCCATATCTGACGCATTTCGATTATTATTCTTCCTTGTAGCTCCACACTCTTCTCTAACATTTCCATTACTTCTTCCTTGCACATTTACACCATTTGCAATAAAACAGTTTGTAGCAATATGATTCTAAAACCTCAGGGGGTGCACTACTTCGAAAACCTATGTCACACATTTTAGTTATTATTATTCCTTAGAGCTCCACACTCTTCTCTCACATTTACATTACTTCTTGCTTGCACAGTTACACCATTTGCAATGACACAGTTTGTAGCAACATGATCCTAAAACCTTAGGGGGTGCACTAGTTCGAAGCCCTACATATCATGTGCATTCAAGGAGTATTAAAAAATCCTTACCTGTAAATTTTTTATAGATAAAATGACTCCTTTTTCTTTATGAACTTATGGGTTTTTTTCAAAATTGATTTTTATAAATTTATCTTAAATTTTTGAATTAAAAACCCCTTCATTTTGATATACTTACATTTTTTAGGTGAACCCCCCAAGCCTAAAACACAATAAAACTAACACAAGTGAGAATCAATTTTGAAAAAACAAAGAGGTTATGGTTTTAGGAATGTACTTACTTGTTGTGCTTGCCAAGCATGGCCTCCTAAATCAAAATCCATCCTTCTTCTTGGACCCTTTCAAAGAGAGCTTCAAAACCCCATTGTAATGCAAAATCGTATTCATTTTGCATAGGGAGGCGGTCCACTGATTTAAGCTATAAACATACAAACAAATGAACATTGATTTTATGTTATTATAACGTAACATTTTTTTTCTTAAAAGATAAGATACAGCTCTATTATGGCTCACCCTAACCCTCCTTCAAACATATCCAAAAAGAGATTACGTGGTGAACCGCACTGTCGTGAGGATCTTTCCAATGGCTGAGCTCGTAACCCTTGAGGTCTCCAAGCTCCACAACTCCGTGAGAAGCAATTCCACTGTATCTCTCGCGAGCATTGTCACACTGTCGTGTTGCACTATGGGTCCTAGTCTCTCTTCTCACCTCACTTCACTCACACACACTCACTAGCATGCATTAGGGAGAGATATTAGCAAGAGCACAATGGGAGAGTATGTTGTATTATGAGAGAAATTCACTTATATACATGGCCATAAGTATTCACACTCACATAAACTATAGCTGGCCGGGCACTTTAGGCTCATAAGAGGCCTAATGCTATTACAATGACTACTCTCATAATATATCCATGAAGTACATCACTTAGGACTTCATCCTAACTTGCTACCACACGCTCTTGAAGCGAGAATTACCATAAATACTCCATCACACCATTACGGGCACCCATCCAAGTTGTAGCTTTGGACACTATTACTTCATATCTTTAATGTATGACCCTTTGGTGTATCTACCATGACTCCTTGAGTTGAAGACCTTTGTGTGGGGAGAATGAACAAGATTTGTCGATGACTTTGATGTTGAATGACGTTCAATTGTCTTTGTTCCTCCGAAAGGAATAGAAAAGCTAGTTAATGAATGAAGAGGTTAGTGGTGTATTGGCATTTGCGAATGATTGCATTCTTTCTTTTTGGCTCAATTTGTTGTTGGCAAGGTTACATGTGATTTTTGTTAGTGGGGACACTAAGAGAGATGTTAATAATAGGAGAGAATAGAGAGAAGGATCTAGAGGAACATAGACTTAATCATCAGAACAAGATGGTGATTCTCAGTTCTTCATTTGATTCATTGAAGCGACAAACAAGAATCATGCGACACAAAGGGACATCATCACGAGCCAATTACTTCAAATGATGAATTCTAGGAGAGGTGGAGAGAATCAAGGAGAGATCAGTGGGATTAGATGCTTGGATGTAAACTCTATAAATTGAGGCATTGGCCTAATGAGAATTTGCTGATTTTTGATTATCCATGCCTACATTAAGCTATCAGTTAATTTATCTCACTAATCACGTCTTAATTATCATCTAATCTCTTTGTTAATGATATTGATTCTAGCATTTGATCCACCATAGCTCATCACATTGTTGCAAATTTAACATGGTATCAGATCCTAGCCTAGAATTCATCAATTTATGAGCCATTATCTTGCTAATCACCTGGCTAGTTAGGATTAGTAGATAATTATAAGATTTTTATCTCTTTTTCAAGTAGCTTCTGTATCCCCTTCTGTACCCCCAGCTGGTGGAGGGGCTTGATCTCCCTCCAAGCTTAACAATAGTCTCCAAGCCCATACATAGTCATACTCCCAAGGCTTTAGCCCATTCAATCAAATCGTCAAACCTCCAAGTGCAGCTCCTGATTTTTGCTAATTTTCTAATGTCGTTTTTTTGAGGAAAAAATGAGATCTCTGCTGGTCCAGATGAAATGGCTCTAATTCCTCTTGGCCTTAGGGCTTTTCAAGGGTGCTCTACAAGCTCGTGAAGACAGATTTTGATTTGATCAAGTCTACAGTGAGATCCAAGCTCTTCATCAAATCTGCAGGTGACTTTGGTAAAACAGAGATTAAGCATTCAATGTTTAGTCAAATCTAGTGTTTCTTGGCTTAATCCTCTACTAGACTACTTGCTATTGATGGCCTTGAAAGGATTTGAGCTCATTTGAACTCTAAGGCCTTAGATCTAGACTGCCCGCATACTCTATTTTTTGCATACAAAATAGAGGATTAATTTGCTAATCAATGATTAATCAGTACTAATCACTATATTTTGGTACAATTGAGGGTTCAAATTAACCATTAGGTATCTGATACAGATCCCTATAACTTCATATTGCAATTCAGAGATGGTTTGATACTCCAACCATTCCGTACAGATTTGTTACCCTTGGTTTAATGTAATTTCTGGTAAAATTATGCTGATAAATTTGTTGTAATCATCACCTAAACACCAGATTGAGTTGTAAAAGGGTAGACACTGCCCTTGAATCTTGAAATTGGATCAAGAGGTAAGACCCCCTTCACATCATCATCAGTACGGCACAAGAGATAGCCAAATTTAATGGGGAGCAGTTCTACACATGGCAGACAAAAACCATGTATCTGCTCATGAGGAAAAATCTGTGGGGGCTAGTTGAGGGAAGAGATGAATGCCCAGAGGTGAGAGGAAAAAATGAGTGGAAGAGCAGGAATGAGAAAGCATTAGGACTTATCGCACACAGTTTAAATGATGAAATCATTCATCACATCACAGGGATACAGTGGGTAAAAGAGGCATGGGATGAACTCAATAAATTATTTGGCACACAAGCAAAAAAATTCAAAGATAAATCTATTAATGCAATTTTACAAATTGGATATGAAGGAAAGTGAACCTTTAATCACACACTTGAACAAATATAAAAGCATAAGGCAACAACTGGCAGCTATTGGCAAAAAGGTAGAAGATGATGAGGCACTAGCAATGCTTCTGAAGAGTGTGGACAAAGGAGAATATGAAAACATTGTAGCAACATTAAAGAATGTGCCTGAATTGAAGCTGCACGAGATAGAAGGAGCTCTACTAGAGCAAGAGACCAGAGGCAAAGAGAAGAAATGGATGGACTCAATAGCAGGAGAAGAAAAAGCATTCTTCACCCGAGGAGGATTCTCTCGAGGACGAGGACGAGGAAGAGGCAGAGTAGGAGGAAGGACCTTCACTTGCCACAACTATGGAAAGCTAGGACACATGGCAAGAGACTGCTACAAGAAACCCAGTGGAGAAGGAACGACATCGGCAAACTTCATGGAGGCTCCTAAGGAAGTGAAGTCAGATCATCTTTTCTGCGAGAAAGAGAGAGAGAGAGAGAGAGAGAGAGAGAGAGAGAGAGAGAGAGAGAGAGAGAGAGAGACCCCACAACCCAATGTAACCTGCCCCAACAAAGTTAACCACCTCTGAGTCACCGATGATATAGGCCATGTGGTAGATGTATGTGTGAGCACTTTAGTCAAGGTCACGGGCACTTGTAGTAGCCTTGGACACATAGAGAGAGAGAGAGAGTGTGTGTGTGTCAAGGACTATGAGTTTAGGGACTTGAGGCATTGGTCATCGCGGACTATCAAGTAAGAGGGAAACTTGGTATAGGGTCCAGGTGTGCTAGGAGTATTCACTTGAGGAGAGGTGTTGAAATATACAAGTGAATAGGGTGTGTGCGGGAATAAGCCCTTGGCAAGAGGTTGTAAAAGAGAATCTGTAAATATGAGAGAATCTATGAAAAGGTGAGAAGTATCTACTGGGAGAGAATAAAGGGTAGCATGAGGAGATTTAGGAGGTGTGGAGATATTCTGGGAGAGGTGGAGAGAATCAAGCAAAAGAGGTGGAGAGAATCAAGGAGAGATCAGTGGCATTGGTCATCGCAAGTAAGAGGGAAACTTGGTATAGGGTCCAGGTGTGCTAGGAGTATTCACTTGAGGAGAGGTGTTGAAATATACAAGTGAATAGGGTGTGTGCGGGAATAAGCCCTTGGCAAGAGGTTGTAAAAGAGAATCTGTAAATATGAGAGAACCTATGAAAAGGTGAGAAGTATCTACTAGGAGAGAATAAAGGGTAGCATGAGGAGATTTAGGAGGTGTGGAGATATTCTGGGAGAGGTGGAGAGAATCAAGCAAAAGAGGTGGAGAGAATCAAGGAGAGATCAGTGGGATTAGATGCTTGGATGTAAACCCTATAAATTGAGGCATTGGCCTAATGAGAATTTGCTGGTTTTTGATTATCCATGCCTACATTAAGCTATCAATTAATTACACTAATCATCTTAATTATCATCTAATCTCTTTGTTAATGATGTTGATTCTAGCATTTGATCCACCATAGCTCATCACATTGCTACAAATTTAACATGTCCAAGTTGTAGCTTTGGACACTATTGCTTTATATCTTGAATGTATGACCCTTTGGTGTATCTACCATGACTCCTTGATGTAAGATAATGGCAGTAGCTCTTGTTAATCCTAGAATTGGATTAACAAGATCAAGGCAATATACTTACAAAGATTGTTGGGATATCTACTTCTCCTTCACGTGTAATATCATGCTACAAGTTGTTTGCCACATCTATCCATGTATAAACATGAATAATTAAAAGTCTTATGCATGGCTAGGTAGCACCCGGAATGCCTAGGTAGCTCCCAATGCATGCCTATAGTTACCGGTATACATTGGTAGCTCCTGTTGTATGCTGGTAGTTATCGGAATTGTTAACCCATTCTTAGGGTTAACAAGAGCTACTACCATTATCTTATATCAAGGAGTCAAGGTGGATACACAATAAGGTCATACATTCAAGATATGAAGCAATGGTGTCTAAATCTACAACTTGGACGAGCGCCCGTAAAATGAGCGTGTGGTAGCAAGTTAGGATGAAGTCCCAAGTGATGTACTTCATGGATATATTATGAGAGTAGTCATTGTAATAGCATTAGGTCTCTTATGAGCCTAAATTTCCTGGTCGGCCACACAGTTTAAGTGAGTGTGAATACTTATGGCCATGTATATAAGTGAATATCTCTCATAATACAAGGATACTCTCCCATTGTGCAATAGAGTCTTGCTCTTGCTAATCCTCTTGCTAATATCTCTCTCTAATGCATGCTAGTGAGTGTGTGTGAGTGATGTGAGGTGAGAGGAGGGACGAGTGCACATAGTGCAACACGGCGGTGTGACAACACTCGCATGGGAGACGCGGTGGAATTGCTTCTTAAGGTGTTGTGGAGCTTGGAGACCTCAAGGGTTACAAGCTCGGCCATTAGAAAGATCCTTATGACAGTTCTGGTTCACTAGGTAATCTCTTGTTGGATGTGTTTCAAGGAGGAGGGTTAGGATGAGCCATAACATTGTTGGTGCCGTTTGCCGGGGAGTCATCCCTTGGCTTTTTCTACTGTTTTTCTCTAATCTACGCATTACGCATTACTCATTGCCCATTGTCTTTATTAATGGTTTCCCATGAAAAAGATGTGGATTTGATGGAGATTTGTGTGTGATTTGGTGAGAAATAGCTCTCTTTTCTGTTTTGTAAAGAATACTTTTTTGCTTAATCATTAGCTTAAATTGTTGTTTTTGTTATTGTTAATGCGGCTTTTAGTGTTTCTAGTGCTTACGCATGGAGTGTGTTAGGCTTGCATCCATTGCATCAAACAATGCAATAGAATGTAATTTTTAGTGATTTTGAGCTCTCTTTAGAGTTAAACATAAAACTAGAATCATTAATTTTTGCTTAAATTGTGTATTTTTTTTTATTTATATGCATTAGAGTGTTAGCAAGCATTGGGAGTAGCTTAATCCTTCAAAAAATTTCTCGAAACCATAAAAAACCCTTGAAGTTGACTAATCTTTCTTAATCGACTGGTTTTTATCATTAAGGGTGATTAATCCAATTCAAGACACAAAAAGATTAGAAAATGTGTTTTTTGGGGTCTAATTTGATCATGTAAGAAGTCAAAATTAGTGTTTTTGAGTGTTTTGAGAGCACCTAGATGCATCAAACAACCTAATTGCATCAATTGGATGAATTTTCCTCTCTTTTGCTTAATTTTGCATAAAGAGAAGAGATATTAATTAAGAAATTGATTAATATCTAATTATACATTAATTTACACATTAGTTGATGCACATAGCTTAGCAATTTCATGCTCTATCCAATGATGTGCTCAATGGTGTGAATTAATTAGTGATTAGTAGTTAATTAGAGCCCTTGATTTGTCTAAAAAAGGGAAGGATTAGTGGAAAGATTAATCTTTGAGAAGATGCCAATGAGCATTGAATGAGAAGATGCCAATGAGTTGTTAACTTGTCCATTTTGGGGGACATTTATGAAGGGTGTAAGGGAGTGTCATAAAAAGGTTGACTTTTTTGATTCTTACTTATCTTTTCGGGAAAATTCCCATATCTCTTTGATTTAAAACTTTAAAAATATTCCCCTAAAAAAGGAAATTCGAATTTCCCTCTAGGCTCAAAAAACAAAATCCGCGACATGAGCCACGTGCTTCACGTCTTAAGACTTCCATATCTTAAGACTTTCACATCTTAAGTCCCGCCTTCAGGTTTCAGGGTCTAGGGGTTCATGCCAAAACAAAAATAATAATCCGTGTGAACCACGTGTTTCACGTCTTAAGACTTTCACATCTTAAGAATTTCACGTCTTAAACCCCGCACACCTGAACTTTCACGCCTTAAGGTTTCACGACCTAAGGGTTCATGCCAAAAAAAAAGAGCCACGTGTTTCACGTCTTAAGACTTTCACATCTTAGAACTTTCATGCCTTAAGGGTTCACATTTGAAAAAGAAATCCACGTGAGCCATGTGTTTCACGTCTTAAGACTTTCACGGCTTAAGACTTTCATGTCTTAAACCCAGCACCTGAACTTTCACGCCTTAAGGTTTCAAGGCCTAGGGGTTCACATTTTTTTAAAAAAAAGAAGAGAGCCGTGTGAGCCACGTGTTTCATATCTTAAGACTTTCACGCCTTAAGACTTTCACGACTTAAGCCTCGCACCTAAACTTGCACACGTTAAGGGTTCACGTCAATTTTCTTTTTCAAAGTTGATAAAATACGTGGTCTGTTTCACATCGTGAACTGCACCTTGCTGGTTCACATCGTGAAAACGGATCCGTCGACAAAAAAAAAGCCCTGTTTAGAGGCTTGTATCTCCTAAACCGTGAACCCGATGAACGTGCGTTAGTGCTCATCGAAAAGCGGACATCAAGCTGTTCGAAATTGGTCTTGAGCGTCTGAGGGCAAAATCCATCATTTTAGCCTCCGACCAACAGCCTCAAAATTTGACCCAAAAATCGAGGCAAAAAACAGTCCTTAAAGTACTAAAAATCACCCAAAATAGCATGAAAACGATTGCAAACCATATTCGAGCTACTTTTTGAGGGTCTAAATGCGACAAAATCATGAAAAACTCAAAGAGACAAAGTTGTAGTACTCCAAAAATACTACAACTCTCTCATATAGAGTGTTTCCAAATTCCTTTTGAAACGGGCTGCGAAATAAGGAAAATCTTCCTTTTGGGCGTAAGCCTACTCAATGGTACAACCCATTGCCTAGAATTTTCTTTCAAATTACAAACCTCTCCAAATGAAGCTAGAGTCTTCACAACACAATGATATATAATTCTTCATGAAGATATCTATTAAAGCCTCACAAGTCGCGTAATTCTTTCAATCCTCACTAACAAGTGGCTACTTCAACAAGAGCAGCTCAATAAGAGTCTATCTGACTCAATTCTTGTACTTCATGTATATCTACTTCATAAGAGCACTTAAATATACATAAAAGAATAAAAAGCACATGGGAAGAAGCATGCAGGAATAGGTCCTATTATTCAACAACATTTGGCAAGAATCTTACCACAAGAAGGGACTTCATCGAAGGCTAAATTATTCACATGATGAATTTTACTTCAATGAATCAAATGAGGAACTGAGAATCACAATATTGTTCTAATGATTTTGTTTACATTCCTCTAGATCCTTCCTCTTCTCCCCCATTATTATCATCTCTTAGTTTCCCAACTAACACAAATCCCATGTAACTCTACTTATGATGCCAAAAAAAGAGAGCTCACAAAAATATAAAATTGCAATCATTTACAAATACCCCCACCAATCCACCCCAATAGGAATTTTCGCTAACCTCTAACCTTTCCATCTACTAACTAGCTCTTCTTAACAAAACCATTGAATGTCACTCAACATCTAAACAATCGGCATTAGGAAGGGGGGAATGTTAACCCATTCTTAGGGTTAACAAGAGCTACTACCATTATCTTATATCAAGGAGTCAAGGTAGATACACCAAAAGGTCATACATTTAAGACATGAAGCAATGGTATCCAAATCTACAACTTGGACGGGCGCCCGTAATGGTCTAATGGAATAGTTAAGGCAATTCCCGCTTCAAGTGCATGTGGTAGCAATTTAGGATGAAGTCCCAAGTGATGTACTTCATGGATATATTATGAGAGTAGTCATTGTAATAGCATTAGGCCTCTTATGAGCCTAAAGTGCCCGGCCGACCATAGTTTAAGTGAGTGTGAACACTTATGGCCATGTATATAGGTGAATATCTCTCATAATACAAGGATACTCTCCCATTGTGCAATAGAGTCTTGCTCTTGCTAATCTCTCTCTCTAATGCATGTAGTGAGTGTGTGTGAGTGATGTGAGGGGAGAGGAGAGATGAGTACATGTAGTGCAATGCGACAGTGTGACAACGCTCATGAGAGACGTAGTGCAATGCGACAGTGTGACAACGCTGAGAGACGTAGTGCAATGCGACTGTGTGACAACGCTCATGAGAGACGTGGTGGAATTACTTCTTAAGGAGTTGTAGAGCTTGGAGATCTCAAGGGATACGAGCTCGGCCATTAGAAAGATCCTCATGACAATTGTGGTTCACTAGGTAATCTCTTGTTAGATGTGTTTCAAGGAGGGGGGTGCACCATAACAGGCATGCCTAGGTAGCACCTCCCATGTATTGGGAGCTCTTGGTGTATGCCGATAGCTATCGACATACTTAGGTGGCACCCGGCATGCATTAGGAGCTCTTGATACGTGTCGGTAGCTACCACCATGCTTAGGTAGCACCCTACATGCATTGGAAGCTACCAGTATGCCTAAGTAGCACACATGCATTGGGAGCTCCTAGCGTATGCCAATAGCTACCGGTATGCATTGGGATCTCTCGGTGCATGCCGATAGCTATTGGCATGCCTAGGTAGCACCCGACTAATGCCTAAGCCTTATCCATAAGGCTCATGCATATTATGCATAGGCCTCATGCATACTATGCATGAGGCTTATGTATAGCATTCATAGCCTAGATGAGGCTATGTATGCATAAGACTATGCATAAGCCTCATGCATAAACCTTATGCCTAAGATGTCGCATACATTAGGCTTATGTTTTAGCCATATGCATAAGCCTCATGAACTTATACATAAGCCTTTATGTATGCAGTTTATGCATAAGTTTTATGCAGGAACTTATACATAAGCCTCATGTATGCAGCTTATGCATAAGGTTTATACATGAGACTTATGCATATGGCTTTATAAATGAGGCTTATGTATATGGCTAATGCATAAGACTCATGCATAATCTTTATGTAGATGCCTTATCCATACATGAGGCTTATGCATATGGCTTATGTATAGTCCTCATGCATGAGGCTTATTCATATGGCTAATGCATAAGATTTATGCATTCATAAGCTTTAGGCATTAGCCTCGTGTAAATGTAAATGCACGAGGCATATGAAACTTCTTTCAAGAGATTCATAGCTCTCTAAAGGCTATGCATAGCATAAGCCTCATGCATAAGCTTTATACATGAGGCTTTATACATGTGTCATACATGTGGCTTATTCATAAGCCTCATACATAAACCTTATGTATAAACCTCATGCATGAGGCTCATGCATACGGATAATGCATAAGTCTCATGCATGAGGCTTATGCACTAGCCTTATGCATGAGGCTTATGCATAAGCTTTATGCACTAGCCTCATGCATGAGACTAAGGCATGTGGCCACCTCTTAAAGAGAAGTATAGATCTTAAAATTCTATCGATAGACAGGAGAAAAAATAACAAACTCTAAAATTTACAGACCCGATAAGAGAGAAAACATAAAAGAGAGAGTGCTTACCTTATGATGCTTTTATGTGTGGATAACCTACAAAATCAAACCAAAGAAAGGGAAAAAAGTATTAGTAACCATAATACTAGCCCTAATAGAAAGCATATACAAAATCCTAATCTTAATAAAAATCTTAATGAAAGCTTTTGTATAACATAGAAAACTTATTAAATCTTTTTGTTTGCCTTTTCATTGAAGCTTAACCTTAACTCTAGCTTCTACATAGAAACCCTAGAGAGCTCTCCATCAAAGCTCTCTATTAAGGTTTCTATGTAGAATATAGGATTAGGATTAAGCTTGAATGAGAAGGGAAAAATAATAAAAGATAAACTTAAAAGAGAGGAAAGAGAAGGGAAATACTCACAAGAAAGCTTTCATGGAAAGCTTATTTTCATAGGAGATAAAGAAAAAGAGAAGACATACCTTGCTTAAGCTTGAGAAGGATGGGATAGGAGGAGTATAGGTTAGGCAAGGTAGAAGTAATAGATTAGACATAAACTTGCAAAAAAACCCAAGGTATCAACGTTAGGACATTCAAATGATAAAATCGGCAAGGTGACAAAAGAAGCGGGAGTACTTTTCCCAAGCCATGCTGTTGAGCTGCATTTTGTTTTTTTACAATGAAAAAGTGTTTTTTCGCTACTAGAAATGCTGCTCACAACAACAGTGAAAAAGTACCGCTAAGCATTTTTTTGTTGCTAGAAACGATGCTATGTCCCTGATGTACTATAGTGGAAATTAGGCCTTCAGTCCGCACATTGCATTTAAGAGTATTCCAATGGTGACTAAACTTTGTAAGAGTGAGGGTTGGGTCTACATATACACACTTGCAAAGTTTAGTCCACCCTCTGAGCACATTTGATTACAATATGCATCCCATTTTTCAGTTTTCAATGTGTCATGACTTTAGAGAGTCCCTTTGAAATTGGACCTTGGGTCCGCATTTTACAACTAAATGTGCTCCAATGGTGACCAAACTTTGTAAGAGTGAGGGTTCCATCCACAAATACACATTTGCAAATTTTAATCACCATATCGGAGCATATTTAGTTACAATGTCTGTGCTATTTGCCCAGTTTTCAATGTGTCGTGGGCCTTAGGGAGCCCTCTCAAAATTGGGCCTTTGGCTTGTACATTACATTCAAATGTACTTTGATAGTGACGAGTGAGGGTGGGGTCTACATATACACACTTGAAAAGTTAGGTCACCACCATCAAAGCACATTTGGTCACAATGTGCATTTTATTTACCTGGTTTCCAATGGGTTCAACTGGGTTGCACTTGCACGTGTGACGATTGGCCGCCCACAGCCTTCCCAAGTCGAGTGTGAAATGAGTGCCAACTTTGAATCTTTCCTTGAAAATTATGTTACGTGGATGAAGTTGAGGAAGATCCTCTAACATCCCATGTTTCTACAAAAGCATCAAACCACTAAATAGAAGTGTGGACAATCGGGCATCTTTCATATAAGTGTCTACTAGTAGGCAAGTAACATTACACTTGTCATATATGTTCAATTTGTACCAACAACCAGTGGTTAAAGATCTAGTGAGTACAACCTATTTGTCCCGTTATCTATTATGAATAATGTATTTATCATTTAGAAGTTCAACATTATCCCCCCTGCTAGAGTGGGCAGCATAGAAAGTAGATTCTTGTGAATTCCTAGAACAAATAGTACATTTTAAAGACAAAGATCCTCACCACACGAATAGTAGTGAGAACTATCTCACCAATACTATTATGCCCACCATCGCCACCACCTTAACACAAGAGGGCAAGAAGCTCTAGTTACCATCCAGGCATAGAATTGGGTAATTATAGGGGCTTGCCCACCCATAAGCTTGCCTAATCACCCAAGTTTTTTGACTTGGGTGCCCTCATCCCTAGACCTCGGATGCCCTCGATGTTCGCACTTTGGCGTTTGGGTTCCGCATTTGGTTAAGCTCACACACACCGTTACAGGCTACGTGACATTATTGCCCCTTAAGAATAGTTTAAGTACAACAAAAACAAATTGGGGAAAGCTTTTGGTAAGCGTATTTAATCGTTCTAATGTTTAGGCCTCCTTTGACCTATCCTTCCAATTAATAAGTGCCTACAGTACATAGTATGCCTCGTGTTCCAATCTCTAAACCCATGAATCCTCTCTAGTTCAAATGGAAGTGATTATAACTGTAAGGACATAACTAGAACTTTAAGGCAAACTATGTTGCCCTGGTGATACATTGTTTTGCCACTGACATGAAAAACTAAATGTACTCGAGAGCTCTCCAAAAACTCAAGTTTGTAGACCACGCTATTAGGCTATGCTACCAAGATATGCTACCAACATGTTGAATCTTCTACTTATATAGCTTTATGACCATATGAGATCTAGACTAGAATCTCAACCTGAATGGAGTAAATCTAGTTGGTGAATGTTTATCTCAATTGGATTGCTTTCTACTCGTATATGCACAAGCATATGCTCTAGAACTTGGTTGACTTTTTGATCTAACCATCAAACTCTAGATGGTTGGCCATACTCATACTTAGAATAATATTTAACTTCTTGAAGATTTCCCTTCAAAAGCAACTATCAAACTTCCTATCTCTATCCACCATCACTATATTATCTATGCGGGCAGGCCATATAGCTTGTATAGATGTTTGATAAAGAGCCTGTTTTCACATCTTTTAGTTGGAATAGACTTTGCCATATTGGTCAACCTTACCCCTCTTTTTTACAACTCTTTTTTACAAAGCATTTTTGTCTACAAAATAATCAAAAGGCTATAAATAAGTGTATATGTGTGCAGACCATACAATCATCTACACATGCAACTTCCTTAAGTACTACGGACGAGGAAAGCAAGACACACATCATATATTTTTCTTAAGTACTACGATCAAGGAAACATGCATCACTAGTGTTTTATTTAGAAACACTAAACCATAATTACCACTTGCAACTATGAAAGATGTCAATGAAACACAAACCACTACTAAGGCATCGAATAACATTATGCCTTTGTATACCGAGAAGTTCTCTAATCCTCAAAAGCTTCACATAATGAATGTTCTCCAACATCAAAGGGATTTCTTTGCACTTTCTACAACATCAAAGATATTTATCTCTTATGGTTAGAAACCACATGGAGTTAAATGCAACAAGTTTCCGCAACTATTAGCAAAGTATTCTATAATGTGGTAAATTTCAATTTACATTACACATAGTCTAGGGATAGCTACACTTTCGTGTGTTCTTCAAGAACAATTTTGAGTCCTTTGCTCTTCCTAGAACAATTCACACATCTTACAACGAAGATGGTGTCCACATAGATAGCATCTATGTGATCTATAGTGTCTACGCACTTTTAGAAATCAAGAGTAACGTGCAAGCAATGAGAGTCTTATAAACCTCCAAGCCCACGAGTAGATACATACCTATCTACTCTTTTTTTAATTTTCTACTAGCGTGTTAGAATTCATGCAAAAGGCCATACGTCACTATGAACCATGCACGAGGGCTTCCATCTTTATAGATCGAGTAAACAACACTCCGGTTGTTAAAAAACACAAGACTATGGTTGTTAGATGCCCAAAGATTCATATCATTTAGTGATAAGAACATGAGATTTAAGGCCAACGCGAAGTACTTTTTAGTTGGTCTAAACTCTATCTTAACAAACTAGTCAAGACAAATGAACACTTTAAAGACACGAAATTTGAGCCATAAAACCCATCTCCAAAAAAATATGGCTAAACCCAAGCATAATTATACCCAAATGGGTAAGTTTCCTCGGCCCAAAAAGGAAAAAATAATAATTAAAGAAATAAATGGTAGCTAATGCCACCTATCCGAGTGCTCTTACAACACAACAGTCATGGACACTCGTTGGGTGTAGAACCTTGTTCCCAAACTCTAGTGACGCTTACACAAACACTTGGTGACAAATATGAGTGTGTACCAGCAGTTGCTTTTCGTGTGTCTGAGTTTCCCACACACCGGACATTCAAGCTTTGGTTTATCTTTGAATTTGCATGTGTTGAATGTGTGGCCTAACTTGACACAATGATTACATCTTGACTTCAATTCCCTTTTACCTACATAGAATGCCAATTCCTTTGATCAAGGTTAGAGTAGAGTTGTTAGACAAGATTTCAACTATGTTACCATACTCTTCTTTCCTTTCAAGTGTTAGCAAGAAAGATAGTGTTAGCTTTATCATCATCAAGTGTTTTACCGATGGTGGCAAGCTGTTGCTTAATGCTTTTATACTTTGTTGATGTGACTTGTTAGATCAAGGCTATTCCCTAGGTTGAGTTTATACAATTGCATGAGCAAGTGGAGTTTGGAGTGTTTTGCTTGTGTGCCAAACAACTTGTTTAGCTTTTCCCATGCCTCCTTGGCCTTCTCAATCCCTGTGATATGATGAATGACCTCATCATCAATGCGAGTGCTATGAGTCCCAAGGCCCTCTCATTCTTCTCATTCCATGGAGTTCCTAGGCTTGCTTGCGTGTCCCTCCCTTGGATTATCCCCCACAAGTTTGCATACATGATTTTTGACTACCACGTGTGGAATCCCATACTACTGAACTTGAAAACGTCATCTTGTGCCATGATGAGTAGGGGGTCTTACGAAAGTCCCTGTTTTTGCGATGGTACTTGGCAGTGTCTACCCTTTACAATGGTTGAGTTCAATGAGATGTGTACAACTGATGAAAGGCATACAATTAATCAAGACTTAGCACAAGAGTCTTACAGAGTTAAAACCTCATGTAACAATGCCCAATCAACATGCAAAGGTTTAGACTCATACAAGGTTTTTTAAAAAACACATGAATGTGTATGATGAGATAAGGTTGGCTTCTTGTGGTAATGAGTTGAGCATAGAGGCCTTGAGTTTTGTGTGAATGGCAAATGACATCCAAAACTCTTTTACAAACCACTTAGAGTGACTCAGAACTTGTGCTTAACTCTAGATTAGTTCTTAATCCATTGTCTCATTAATAATTTTAATTAAGCACTTCATAATACCTTCAAGAATGGTTGTGGCAACTGAGCATGCCTCTGCTTTTTCACACAATGTGAGTAGGTCCTTGCGTATTTTGAAGAGCCCTTTCGTGAGCTCTTAGAACACCCCTAGGTGTAGCTCTACCTCAGTTGAATGGTCGCAAAAATGCTTGTGCTGGCCGTGTTGGAGATTTCCCCCAAATCGATTGTGTTTGACCTATTCTGCTAATGGCATCGTCTACAACCCGCCAACGCCTAATTCCTCCAAGATGGAGGGTCTCCTTGAAGTCCTGTAGCTCCCTCTAAGAGGGTTTGGAGAGTTATGCTTCGTGGAAGGAGAACAAAGCAAAAAACCAGTGGTGGTCAGGCTGCTAACAGTGGTGGTCAGGCTGCTAACAGCTTGAAAGGGATAAGCTAAAGATTAAGGCTAAATTAATGAGGAGATTACTATTAGACCTCAAGTGAATAATTTTAGGGAAATGATGGAGGGTATTCAAGGAACAATATTGCTCTGATACTACCAACTTGAAATCCAAGCTTTCGAGGCTCACACTAGGGCAAGATAAAGGCTATAGTGGGGGCAAAAGGTGATGTGAGCCATGGATTAGGGTGGAGGAATGTTGCTAATGACCAAGACAATGAAGGATTAGTGCAAAGAAAGATGACCACGACTTGGATAGGATAGAATGCCCACTCTAAATCTGATAATCAGAGTTCAGTCTGACTCAAATAGTTTTCGTGAGAGCTGGAGGACATCAGAGTCAACTAGATGTCAGTTAATATCAGATTAGGGATTATCAGGCTGAATCATTGTGAATTTTAAAGTATTTGAGTATTGTGAGTATAAACGAACTCATAAGTAGTCAGGTCTGAGATAACTGAGTCCGTACAACAATTAATTAAGTCAGATAGGAGTCAACAAAAGTAGTCAGCTGCACAGAAGAGTCCGTACAACAATTAATTAAGTCAGATAGGAGTCAACAAAAGTAGTCAGCTGCGTAGAAGAGTGTGACATGACTAGAAAGGTTCTAAGGATTGTAAGCTCTAGAGGAAAATCTGAAAGTCTATACGATTGAAATCTAATAGAAGTCATCTACAATTAGCTGAATCAAATACAATCAGTTACATGTCAGAGCTGAGGGTCAATTGGAGTCAGATATGGTCAACAAAAGATCAGAGGAGCCCAACTGAGATGCTAGGATTGAAGTTCAAAGCTGCTCGGAGTCAGATAATGACCTAGGAGGACATTTAGATGGGTTAATTGATTCAGATTGAGAGGATTCAAGTGACTAAATCAAGAGCTATTAGGATCAGTTCCAAAGTTGCATTAAAGCAAAGACCATTTAGCTAGAGAGAGACAAGCCAATACCTTTAGTTTTATATTATTTTGTGTGGTATTTGGAGGTGGTGCCTTATATACCTAATCTCATTCTACCTTCTTGTAGTTCTAGCTAGCTATAGCCGGAGTGAGAGTTTAAAAATCCCTCACCATCTCAATCCTCAACTGATGTGAGAAGAGGTGTGGAATTGGCCGATCACACATCACACCCAATGAGATAGGTGAGGTATCCATATATCGCGGTCAGATTATGAAGCCATCCTTAATGAAATGTAGAAGATGGTCTTGATAGAAGGCCATAATATATACACACTATAATATATAATATACATACAGAGATGTGTGTGTGTGTGTGTGTGTGTGTGTGTAAATCTTTGTTAAAAGGAGAACCTAT
Source organism: Cibotium barometz (assembly GCF_041138505.1). Taxonomy (NCBI): domain Eukaryota; kingdom Viridiplantae; phylum Streptophyta; class Polypodiopsida; order Cyatheales; family Cibotiaceae; genus Cibotium; species Cibotium barometz. Next base: position 33,268,540 of record NC_141066.1, read on the forward strand.
ATGAAATTAGACCAACCAGCCTTGCCAAATCATCTCTATTTTTTCTTGATAGAGATCATGCCAATCAGTTATTAATAATGATCCTACTCCACTCCAAGATCAACCATTCAAGTCCTATTACCTGCATCCATACAAACAGACAAACAAAGATGTTAGTGCAAATGCATATTGCAGGTGTCAGAGGACCCTACTACATGCTACTCAAAAAGAAATTTTATCACCTTTAAGAGGTTTAAAAAATCATTTAATCCAAAAAATATCTCTACAAGTATGCAGTTATATTCTAAGCATTTAGCTTAGCCAACCAACCCTTAAAGAGCTTCTTCTATATATAAGCAGATTGTGTTCTATGGTTATAAAACCATAGTATATAAACATCTGTACAAAGAGCTGAACAAGAGGCATCCCTTATAGAGCCATAGAAAGACATATATTTAAATGTCTTCCAAAACTGAGATATAAAATCAAGGCTAAGGGAATAGAAAAATTCTCACTTTGCTACAGGATTCAGACCCAAAAACCTATAGTAAGTTAGAGGTCAGGTAAAGAATGCTTATAACAGAGTTGTGTAAATAGCTGCAAACCAACTGCTAATATGAGAAGCCATCACTTCAGCAAATCCTTTTTAAAAAAAATATTTTCAACTGCCAAAACTGAGTTATACAGTCTAAGCAAAAACATCATCGTATAATGCAAGTCAAACCAAAGGAAAAAATCTGTTATGCCTTCATATTCTTACCAAAAGAACTATGGTGGGAAAGCCTAGGTATAATAACCATAGGCAGCCCGAAAGTATTTAGAGGAATCTTTTTATACAGTTAAAGACACAACAGTCAAGTATGTAAGAGATGTGATTAATCAATTGTTTTAGTCACAAATTTACCACATGCAAGCAAAGCAAGGAGTAGAGCCATAAGCACCAACAAGCAATAAGAATTTGGGCTAAGTGAGATGTTACCCTCACCTCAGACTTGCGCCTTTAAATAGGAAACTGTCTTCGAGTGTGGAGTGTGAAGTCGCCCGTATGAACTTAATGTGCCCCATCTCCTTCATCGCTACAAACGAGTGTTAGGCAACCACCCAAAACAGAAAGGTTGCAAAAGAAGTTGCAAGAGGCAGATAGGGTTGTCGCATTCCAAACCAATACTCTCGTTAAATGAGTGAAAACAAGTATCCAATAAAATCTTGACACAAGGCTTAGCCTTAATAATTCTTTATTACAAAGGCTTTCACACTATGAATAGAGCCTCTCAAAGACTGAGTATTTTTTCCTTGTATGTAACTGATAACGATGTAGTTAAATGTGTGTGTGTGTGTGTGTGTGTGTGTGTGTGTGTCTTAAAAAAGGAGAACCTACATGAAATTACACCAACCAGCTTTGCCAAATCATTTTTTTTTCTTGATAGAGATCATGCCAATTGATAATGATCCAACTCAACTCCAAGCCCACCTCACTAGGAGGTGGCTCACTCGATGACAGAGAACCTTGGTCAATTAAGTTAAATACATAAATATATCTTAATACTTATAAATTATTGATGTCTTATTAAAATAAATTAATATATATCTATATATATTAAAACTTATAAACTTTTAAAAAATATTGATAGATATACATACATGTAAATATATATATGTACTTATTTCTTGTTAAATAAAAAATATTTAAATAAATCATAAGAAAATATTATTTTTAAGTTAAAGATTAGATTATTATTCACATAAAATATATTTTTTTGTCATTATTGATAAATATTGGTTTTAAATTAAAATAGCAAAACTTATTTTGATATTTTTTTACTGAATAACATATAGCAATGTTTTAAATGAATTATAACTAATCGATCATATATGTGAGGTTTAAAGATATCAAAATGAAATAAAAGTGAATTTAAAATAGTAAATAAATCCTTAATCTGTTAATGTTGCAGGTTTGTAAAGGTTTTCTTGGGAAATGTTGGAGCAACTTCTATTGAAGTTCCTTTCATGGATGGAAAGGATGTGGCTTCGCATAAAACACTATAAGAAAAGCTTAATTGCAATCATGATGTGATGTTAGAGGCATTGATTGAAATGGATGGGGTTTATCAAGTTCTTTGTCCAACCCCTATCTATAAAGGGATCGACAGTGAGGAACATTTCATACTTGAATGTAGTTTATCTTTCTACTTTTGCTATACTTGAATGTAGTTTATCTTTCTACTTTTTAGCAAAAGTAGATCAAAGCAACCCAAAGTCTTCTAGGTCGCATTGCAGCACCAATGTAACACAACAAAGTGGGGGTCTCATCTCTCCAATGTGAGTAGTACTCCCTTTTTTTTGTAATAAAGTGAAACTTTTGACTTTTGTGCCATAGAAATTTTGATAAAGTGATATTCTTTCACAGAGTAATTGATGAGGAAGTCAGAAGAAGGATCATGTAACAAGAAGAACCAGTGTCAGCATTCTAAATAATTCGGACTCTTCCCCATGCTGTCTCCTTAGAAAGTTGGCAGAAGAATGTGAATACAAGGATAAAGTGACTGATCTACCCAAGCTTTGTGTCAGAAATCCTATTTATGAATTGATAAATGGAAAAGGGATGGATGGAATGGAACAGAAGTACGATGTAAATGCATGGACAAAACAAATCCAAGAAAACATCTATTCTAAGAAAAAGCTTTTGTGGTGGAACCTATCAGTGTATGAATGAAAGATGTTTATTCCTTGCCCGTTCAAAGGTTCCAAATAGACTTTATTAGAAATGGAAATTATTGAAGTCTCCTCCAAAGGGATCTTTGGAAATGGGTAGTTTTGGGAACTTGGAGTGCTTCTTTTGTAAACATGTTCCTATGTGTGTGGGTATATGCTCAGTGATACTTCTTTATGCCCAAAGACTCTTCCCATAATAGACTGTTTATATAGTGGGGGATGAATACACATGAGGTACAAAAGGGGATGTGTAGAGTAGCTTTAATAAACACAAAAGACCTTGTTGCTCGACTAGTTAGCATGGACCACAATATAGGTCCGAGAAAGATTCAGATGATTATTGCTAGGGAATTAATTTTGAAAGCATTTACAGATGAAGATAGAAAGGTATGGAGTTGATGAGCAAAAAAACAGGCACATTGCTGAGATTGCATGAGCATTGTTGGGAGAGAAGAATATTCCGCATAGCTATTGGGCTGAGGCTATTTCTACAGCAGTTTACATCATGAACATGACTCCAACTGCAGCCATACATGATGTAACTCTAGAGGAGAGGTTTACTAGCAGAAAACTTGATTTCTCTCATCTGAAAGTCTTTGGATGCATTGCATATGTGCATGTGCCAGATGAGCTGAGAACTAAGCTGGATCCAAAAGCTGAAAAATGTGTGTTTATTGGGTATTCCCTTAAGCAAAAGAAGGGATACAAGTGTTATAACCTTGCTACACGTGAGTTGAGGGTAAGCAGGGATGTTGTTTTTGATGAGATGATCAGCTGGTATGTTGCTGAAAAAGAAGTTGTTGGGGCTGATGTGAGTGGAAATATGGTTGCACAGAATGCAAGTCAGCAATCACAGTCTTTGAGTGGACCAGGAGAGTCCTCATCTAGTGGTTCAGTTGATAGACCATGGAGTGGCAGGCTACGTCATAATACCAGTCCTGCAAATGTGATTAGTACATCACATAAAGGCAAAGAGAAAGTGGTTGAGCCCCTTAGTATGCCTGACATTTCTGTAGGAGGGCATTCTCATGTTGATGGAGAGTCTAGTGGCTCAGAGATGAGCCTTGATGAGGATCTTGGGATACTAGCTATGAGAACACCTGGTGTAAAGAAGGCTATGGAAGCCATGAATGCAAAGCTGTGAAGATTTGGGAGAGTGAAGAATCCTGTGCAGAGGTTTACCTATGATGGTTATGTGGCACATCACTATGCATACATGGCAAAAGTTGTACAGGTTGTAGAGCCCACATGCATTGATGAGGCCTTTGGAAATGTGTGTTGGGAGAAAGCTATGGATGAGGAGATGGATGCACTATATGGAAATGAGACTTGGGATTTAGTGCAATTGTGCCTGAAGAAGGCAAGAAAGCCATTGGATGCAAGTGGGTATACAAAGTAAAACATAAAAGTGATGGAAGCATAAGCAGGTACAAGGCTAGATTGGTAGCCAAAGGATATGCGCAGACATATGGCATTGATTATGATGATGAGGAAACTTTCAGCAGCCCAGTTGCCAAGATGGCAACAGTGAGATTTGTGATAGCAGTGGCTGCGTCAAAGCAATGGTTTTTACATCAGACGGATGTAAAGAATGCATTCTTGCATGGGGATTTGCAGGAAGAGGTGTATATGTTGCAGCCACCTGGTTATGAGGATGTGAGTCACCCCGAGCATGTTTGCAGGTTGAAGAAAGCCTTGTATGGCTTAAAACAAGCACCAAGAGCATGGTCTGACAAGATTTCTGAATATCTTGTCACTATTGGCTTTCACATGTAGCGAATGCAGATTTCTCGTTGTATGTGAGACACTATGATAGAGGGGTTGTGCTTGTTGTCATCTATGTAGATGACCTGATCATTACGGGGGACCATGATGATGCAGAGATCTTTGATGTAAAGATCTTGCTTAGACAGAAGTTTGAGATGAAGGATCTGGGGGAGCTAAGATATTTCTTGGGCATTGAGGTGATTAGGTCACCACATGGTATTGGATTACTGCAGAGACAGTATGGCTTGGACATGTTGTCCAAGTATGGTATGACAGGCTGTAAGCCTATCTCAGTGCCATTGGATCAGAATGGCAAGTTGAGTATAGATTCAGGAGAGATTTTGGAGGATCCTACTATGTATAGGTGCATAGTAGGAAGCTTGATCTACATGACGATAACCAGGCCAGATTTGAACTATGCTGTTGGGTTGGTGAGTTAGTTTATGCAGATTCCTCGAAAGCCATATTTGGATGCATTGAGACGCATACTGAGGTATGTGAGGTCTACTTTGCATTGTGGACTACTTTATGAAACTGGGATAGAGATATGTGTACATGGGTACACATACGTTGATTGGGCTAGTAGTATCTCAGATAAATATAGAAGATCTACTAGTGGCTTCATGTTTTCTTTGGGGAGTACTGCTGTGACTTGGAGCAACAAGAAGCAGCCTACGGTTGCTCTATCCACCAATACACAGAGGCCGAGTACAGAGGTGCTACTATGGCAGCATGTGAGGTAGCTTGGTTGAGAAAGCTACTTGCAGATTTGGGTCTATCAGTGGATAGAGAAGTCATTTTCTGTGACAACATTAGTAGTATACAGTTTGCCAGGAACCCAATTTTTCATGCTCGCACGAAGCATATAGAGGTCCACTACCATTTTGTCAGAGAGAAGGTTTTGGGCAGGAGACATTGACCTTGTTTATGTCAGCACATAGGATCAGGTCACTGACATCTTCACCAAAGCATTGGGTGAAGAGAAGCTCCAGAGATTCAGGGCTTCACTTGGTGTACATGAGATGGAGTTGAGCTCGAGGGGGAGTGTTGAGATATCGAGCTTATCTAGTGAGGCGATGGACACTGATGTCCCGCCTGGGGGATAGGCCCCACACTTACACCACTGGCATGGTTGGTGAGGTCATGGGTGATATGCGGCCAGTGGGATGACGGGCTGTGTGACAGCCATTTTAGAGACTGGCATAGTTATAGCGCCAGCTCATTTAGTTGGGTTTACACTATAGAGAACCCTAGTATGTATTTGGTTGAGTACCTTTTCATATTGTGTGTACTCTTATCTTTGTATATGGTGTGTTGAGTGTTGTGTGAAGAAGAAGAAGATTTTTAGCCTCTCACCTTGTGTGTTCTCTTTTAGGGTTTTGTGAGTGTGTGTGTGTGCTTGCAAGAGCTCAAGCTCTCTTTCCCTTGCATCTTTTTAGAAAACAACAAAAAAGGAACCTTAAACTCTCTCAACTGGAAAAAGAGTTGACCTGAATTTCAAAAATTTACATGCTCCTAAGTAACAAGGAAATTTGTATTGATAATTAGTGGGCAAATATGATATAATGTCAAAGTAGCTTTTTTTTGGGGGAGAGGGAGAGGGGGTCAATCAATGGAAGGGTTTTATTGCCTTGTGGAGTTACACAAAAATTCATCATATAAGGGGATTTTTTATTCAAAAGTGAAACTTCCATACATAGGGTTACATTTATCATCTCAAAATTTACACAAGGAATGTATCTAGATTCAAAATATCAAGAGGTAGGGGTTTCTTTAATACTCTATGAACGCATGTGATATATGGGCCCCGATCTCCCAATCATAATGCTAAAGCTCTTTTAGAGTGCTCAATGATGCTACTTACATTAAACTTTTGAGACAAGAAATCAAACCAACAAAAATTTAATTTATCATATAATGAACATACAACATGAGACTAAGTTGTTATGGCCAAGTTCTTTAGATATACAATCATATTCCATAGTTCAACATGTAATAGAAGTCCAGGTGATGTATCATAAAATACATCAAGATATATTTGTTATGTACAAGTTGGCCAAATCTCTTGAGTATTACCAAGGAGAGAATACACAATATTTCTACGATTTGGTGCTACATAAAGTGCTATTTATAGATCCATAATTACGTTTTAATGAAGAAAATCATCACATGGATTCATGGTCTATAGATTATGCTTAAAATGTGATAATTTAAGATTTTCTTATTCATGTTATGTGCTTAAGGGTTTTATTTCCTTGTGGACTTATAAAAAATTTCATGGGATTTTTACTTCAAAAAGAAAAACTTTATATACATAGGGGTACATTTATCATCTCAAAATTTATAGAAGGAATGTATCTAGATTTAAAAAGTAGGGGTTTTTAAATCACTCCTCGAACAATGTGCTATATGGAATGGTGACCCCCTTAAACGCCACCTAGTAATGATGTGCTCGATGATGCTACTTTCATGGAAGTTGTGACAAGAACCCATGCTAGCAAAAAAGTAATTAATTGTATAGTGAACATATCACAATATATAATCACAATCACCACAGAGTTTGTGCAATAAAAGTTCAAGTGAACATATCATTATATATATTCACAATCCCATAGTTTGTGTTAATAAAAGTTCAAGTGAACATATCACAATATATAATCACAATCCCATAGTTTGTGCAATAAAAGTTCAAGTGATGTATCATAAAAATATGTATCATTAAGATTTATTTGTTATATATAGGCTTGACAAATCTCTCTAGTATTATCTCAGTATTATCAAGAAGAGATTGAGAATACACAATACTTCCATAATTTGGTGCTATGTGGAAGTGTTGTTTATAGATCCACAATGGCAACTAAATCAAGAAAATAATCACATGGATTCATGGTGCACAAAATGTGCCTAAAATGTGATAATTTAATATTTTCTTAGTTGTGTACTATATGCTTAATTGTGATTATCTTTCCAATAAAATTATCCATTTAAAACAGAAAAAACCGTCATGCATGTACATATTCAAAATGCCAAGCTGTAGAAACACCCATTTATGCCTTAAAATGTAGATAGAATTTAATTATCCATTTGAAATAGAAAAAACCATCATGCCATGTACATATTCAAAATGCCTTAAAAAGCACTCATTTAAATTCTACATGTAATATGTTAGTCTATCAAAACATAGAACATAGAATGCAAATGAATGAAAGGGCCACCTAAAGCTCAATATAATTAGAAGAAGAATTAATGAAATGCCCTGTAGGGAGTGAACAATTTTGGCACATCATTTCAAATCACAAGTATTCTTTTCTTGATATACTTGAGTAATAAGCTATGAACAAATGGTTGTGGATTTTTGCTTGGAAATCCAGATCTAGCTTCTTAAAGATGAGATCAATATTCTATATGGATCCGAGACCATGAATGCCAAATAGTAAAGGGATACTAAGCATGGACAATGAGTTTTGAGGGTAAACAAATTTTGTAAATAAGTGAATGGGGAGACATTATCTTCTTTTCAACTTGGTGTTGATAGTTGAAACCATGGGTTTCTATGACTTGAAGTAGGTCATCTGAAGGCATTCCATTGCTTACATGTTAAGTGCCAAATTTGGTCTCCTATTGATTGTTGTTCTACACTAGCCTAGAGATATAGATGAGAAATGTCATCATCATTGTCCCCATAAAAGCTCTGGTCAACATAGATGGCAACAGTGGCATGCAGAGGTGTGTCAGAGGCAACAGTGATGATATTACGGGTGACCGATCTGAGGGCATGATGGGGGAAGGAGTTAGTGTCATTGGGGTTGGAAGCAAAGAAAGAGTAATGGACATGTGCAATTGAGTCAGGGAAGAGTAGTGTTTGGGAAAGGTCGAAGGTCCAGTTACTCCCAAAACTCATGGTGGAGGCTCGAGCTCTTGTAGAGCGGAGGGTCATACCAGTGGCGGAGTTACCGTCCACGTAAGTTTGCCTTACATGGGAGAAGTTACCATGGAGTTGGACAATGGGGGTGCCATGGCCACCTCCAGAAAACATGTTGTTAACAATGGAAACTCCAAAGACACTAGGGGAGGGGATGTTCCCAAGGGCTTTGAGGAGGACGAAGGCATCACCCAAGAAGAAGGTATTAGTAATAGTGATTTGTCTAGTTTCTTCAAGGACGATGCCAGTGTAGTCCATGTAGCAACCAAGCATTCTAGTTTGGGCGGATCCTTGCCTAACCATGATGCCAACGCCACCCCACCCGGTGGCCTTGTTGTAGCAATGAACGCCCGTGATGATGTTAGCCTGGCCGTTGATCTCTATCCCCGTCTGCGCAGAGAAGATCACGACGTCCGTTATGGCGTTGTCGTTGCCGGACAGAAGTATGGCGGTGCCGGAGAAGCTTTTCTCGCGCGGGTCGCCCCCCGAGGTGATGTGCTGGCCCAGGAAGGACGTGTGGATGAGCGTCTCGTGCCCCCCTTGGACGGAGATTCCGACGGTGGCGAAGTGCGTGATGTAGCAGTTGTTAATGCTGGTGCGCAGGGGGTTGAGCAGCAGGATGCCTCCTCCGCTGTAGTTGGCGTCAAGCAAGAGGTTCTGCAGCACGATGTTCTCGTAGGCAGGCTGTGCATGGCTTTGCGCCAGCCTGCCGCCCAGCCTCTCCCACTCCTCCCTCAACGCCGACGATGCGAGCTCTATCAGATATCCGTCCGACGGAAACAAGCTCGATGCACGCAGCGTCCCTCCATGTATCTGTCACAACATCAAAAGTACTTAATACGAGTAAAAAAAGAAAAATCAATTGGTTAAAGGACAGGTATTAAAGTATTAAAAAGTAAAAAACGAAAATCAATTAATTAGTTAAAAAAAGTATTGAAGAGTTATTCACTTGATGTTTTTTTAGGATTACCTTAAGGTTTTAGGGTCTATGCACAGTAATTAAAGATTAAAATGAGGAATATTTCATGTATATATGTATATACATGAAATTTTTTTAGGATTAGTTATTCACTTGATGTTTTTTTATTAAGGTTTTAGGGTCTCATGTATATATGCACAGTAATTAAAGATTAAAATGAGGAAAATCTCATGTACAAAGGGTACTTCTAGTTGGGAGAAAAAAAAACAATATTTATACTCTAAAAACTACAGGAAAAATGAATGCCAACGTATGAGTATTGAACTTAGGATAAAAACAAGATTAAAGATTTGATCACAGAGATAGATTAGAGATATTTGTATTGAACAGGTTTAGTGTGTTACCAGGACATTTCCTCCACCCAAGTCTGGCAAAGTCAAAGGTTTGCTGATAACATATTGGCCCCCTCCCAAGTGAACCTCTGCTCCACCAAGATCGATAACACCAGTCATCAAGGAGTGTGTAGATGCCACATCAAATGCCTGATTGATCGTGAGCTGAAGCGCAGTTGTGCTGTCTGAGCCTCCCGTGGGATCAGCCCCATTGTCAGTCGGGAAGAAAATCCTTGGCTTGCTGCCCGATACCTGCCCAAACCATCACGTTAATTAGCCTTGCAAATGTGATTACAGGGACTTAATTACAACATCTATGCCACCTGCTGATTAATTTAACGTATACCTTGAACCCACCTACCAAATTGACACTAATTAGCATACTAGCACCTTAAAAAACTCCGTAGTTTACGATATTTAAGATTGAATTAAGCAGCAATCTGACCCTCAGCGCTCTTAATTGACACTAATTAGCATACTAGAACCTTGATGTCCAAAAAAAAAAAACTCCTTAGTTTACGATTAAAGATTGAATTAAGCAGCAATGGGTACCTCAGCGCTCTTAATTGATGAAGACTGTGTGTCTCTCCACCGAGAGGAAGCCAATAATCGTGCATCTGCAATGTTATGCAGGTGGGCAGCTGCTGCATGGTGACCTAAATGCTTTGAAAAACCATGCAAATTTTGCCTGTTCAAGGTCTCGGAGGCAGGTCTTGCATGAGCAATAGTGTTGGCACAATTTGCCACGCCCAACAACCCACAAAGTAATAGAATGGCACATTTTGCTCTGTCCATGGGTGCCATTTTGCACATGGTTTATGCAATGCCTGAAGGCTTAATTTTTCAGTTTAGTCATTAAGAGTCCTGATTCAATACACGTCTTTTGGATGTTGACAAAAGAAGAACTTTGCAATGAAATTCAGAGTCTGCATATAAAAGAACACTCAAATTACTATATTATAATGGACTCACTAAACAAATGGTGATATCATTATGAAAAACACCCACTTGACTATCAATGCCCAAATTAAGAGCTTGTGTAAGGTGATGAAACTAGTATAAATTGAGAGTGTTTATAAGGTAGTGTGATGAACTTGCACTTTATGGTGAAATTAAGGGTGTTTGTAAGGTGATTACCTAGTGTGATGAACTTACACTTAATGGTGAAATTAAGGGTTTTTATAAGGTGATTACCTACACATTAATCTTGGCCAAAGCGTGTTGCATTGCCCATATATGAGAGAGCTAAAGCATACCGTGCAAGCTAACTTTATGAGTAAAGAAAAAATCAGGGATTTGGGGGTGGAGTACGTGGAAAACCTTTTTGGCAACAAGAGAAGAAAAAGATTAGCTTGCTTTTAAGATATCACACCAAGGGCATGAATTTATAAGTGTAGAGGGCAAGGTGGGATCGCAAACATCAAGGAAGATGGATAAATCATGCTTCTATTTTGGGCAACAAGAATTATGGCTACTTTGAGTGGATCATGCCAAGGGGATGAATGTATTAAAACCTTTAAAAAATCTAATATTTTAATTCTATAAGCACCTAGTCTTAGGTACCTTTAAAAAATGTAATACTTTAATTCTATAAGCACCTAGTCTTAGGTACCTTTAAAAAATCTAATATTTTAATTCTATAAGCACCTAGTCTTAGGTTGTGGCATTAAGCTTAGACGAGGAAATAAGTAAGCCAATAAATTATTATCATGATGATGATGTTGGGAGCACAAAATATGAAGAGGGGAAGATTCAAAGCCAAACAATAATGCACATTAAGCTAAGGTAATGCCCATTAACTTAAGGCAAGTAATACCTATTGAATATAACATGCAAAGGGATAGTAATCAAAGGCAAAAGCAAGTATGCATACCAATTAATGGAATCAAGGCTTGATCAAAGGGATAGTAATCAGAGGCAAATAGCAAGTATGTATAACAATTAATTGAATCTAAGAGGCATGATCAAAGCAAACAATAAGCAATGATCTCACTTTGTAGCAATGAGCAACTAAGCAGTGTTTGATTTGATGGTGAGAATTGAGAAGGGCCCATGGGAACAAAAGAGCTTATAAAAAAGGGGAGAAGAGGCAAGACTTATCATGCAAAACCTAACACACACACACACCCCCCCCCCCCCAACACACACACACACAAAAAAAAAAACCAACAACTTACCATATTTGCAACTACGCAGGCCTTCATAATATTATCATTAATAAGGATGGGAAATCGGGGAAAAAAGGCGCTATTAATTAATGATGACAATAAAATAGTATAAGAAGAAGGTTTCCATCGTTATCGTGCGTGTAGCAGTGAAACCGTAGTTGGTTTTGATGCTCACCGATCTCCCTCTGGTATCCTTTCTGCCCCCTTTGATTGGCCCACGTAACAACCCACTTCGCACACATAGACTTTTCTCTCCGTTGACCTTTTCAATATTACGAGGAGGTTTGAAAAACTCTCACATTCGCTTTCGTCTCATTTGTCTCTCACACTCACACACACACACACACACACACACACACACACACACACACACACATTCGCTTTCTTCCCTTTTGTCTCACACTTGTCCCACCACACACCCCCCCCCCCACACACACACACACACACATTCGCTTTCTTCCCTTTTGTCTCACACTTGTCCCCCCCCCCCCCCCCCCCCACACACACACACACAAACAAACACACACATTTTTTTTCCACAACAAACACAAACACCTCCTATTTGTACAATGTTTCAAGCTTTTGACATCCCGTGGACACAATAGCCGATGGGGCCACGTCAATAGACGATGGTTAAAACGGCGGCCTACTCCTTCTATCACGACGCGGGTTCGATTTTGCCCCATCCCTCCCTCTCATTCCACAGGGGTGAAAGAGTATGTGTTCTCCTCCTCAAAAAATAAAGTTTTCCACCTTTAAAAAAAACAAATAATAAGAAGTTAAAAACCTTTAATTGTAGAATTATGCCTTTTAACATCATTTACCTCTTGGGGGTATAAGCTTCCAATCTAGTGGAAAGTAATGGCATCAAATTTCAGTACCCTCTCTTGCATTAAAAAAACAAAAGAAACGCTTGCAATCCATGAAATCCTTTTATTTTTAATTTTCAAGGTAAATTCTCCAAATTTGGCACATTAACCTCTCTTTTTTTGTGAGCAATGTTCGCACTCCTCAATAATATAGATATATAATGGCACATTTTCAAATTCTACTCATATAAGTCACCAACCCACTTTTTCTATTTGAGTAAGTGTCATGTTTGAGAGCATACGCCGCGTAGCTTCATTTATCCATAGCTTTATCAAAGAATATGTATTTGTAGGGTTTTAAGTATTGAATTTTCATTTCTTTCACTATGAAA